>NC_090923.1:203275822-203584072 GCF_040938575.1 Ambystoma mexicanum | reverse complement strand
CCCCAGAGGCAGGCATCATTTCCACCAGGGAAGTTCCAGCGGGCCCAAGCTTGGGGCCCTTTGGAACCAGTCCTGGCGCCTTCATGTTGGACCTCTGTCCTGGCGCCTTGGGCGCCAGGCTCATAAAGCTAGACATGTGTTCAAGTGTTTTAATGTGCACTTACCTGATGCAGACCATGCTGCCACATCCAGGCCCTCTTGAGGCCTGAATGGAACTACTTTACCTATGGGACTACTTTCCACCCGGGTGTGGTCGGGGAAGGATACATACCTGATCGGAGGAAGGATACACACTTGGAACTTCTTCCAAAGCTATTTAAACCACACCCGATCAGCAACTCACACGCCGCGTTGTTCTGCTCCTCGCAGCTGGATGCTCACCGTGTCAGCTCCTGCATCTGGACTTCAGCCAAGCCTGTCAGCATCCTGGGTCACCTGCAAAGGGAGACAAGAGACCTACCAGCTAAATCTGCACCACGGAGACATCACCGACAATCCTGAAAGGGAAGACATCATTTTTTAAAAGCATTTTGTTACGATCGCTGCAGCGCTGCATTTCACTCACCTTTCCTGGGTTCCTCCATCTTCAGCAGCGATCATCTGGCTACACAGCCACTTCCCAGAGCCTAGAGAAAAAGACAAGAATAAGAGGTGAGAGAAGGAAGGGAATAAGACTTACCTGTTGGGTCATTCCCATTTAATTTCGGGTCTTGCCGCTTCCAGGCATTTTCCGGACCCCGGCCCCTATGGGGAAAAAAGACAAGGACATTGAATGAGCGTATGCAAAGATAGTTCCCGGGCGCTCATCCAGAAATAACCTGCCATTTACTGGAACTGGAACTGCACCTTTCACTTCGGGTCGGCGCCATATCGCCGGCATTCCGAACCCCGGCCCCTAAGGGGAAAAAAAAACATAAGCATTAGCGCTTGCTGCAAAAAGACAATGAACATTATTATTAAGCTTGGACTTTTGAACTTGCAACAGAACTTTTACCGAGCCTTACCTGAATAGTCAAGCTTACCTGAACTCCCAACAATCTTCAATCCAGTGAAGTAACTGGGTTTCAACGCGCCCCTGCATCAGAAGCAGGATGGAGAGCTCATCCTTCCTGACCCTAAGGTGAGACTTCACAGGGAATCGTGGAAGGGTATCGTGGAGGGTTGGAAGAGAGTGGGAGGCTTGAGCATAACTCAGTCAGTAGGTAATACTCCCTTTTCACGCACAGGGGAATATTCCTGCGAGGCGGAGAAGCCAGAGTAGAGGGTCCTTCCTGTCCATCTTCAGAGTCCTGCGCTTCACCATTGAAGAAGCATCAGCACTCGAAGCCAGACCTGCGCCTCCGTGGGAATCAGGTGAGCGTTACAGTTTTTAATGACAATTTGATATGATTAATTAAGCTTCGTTTGGTAAGTTTTACTAAGCTGCCTTCACAATTTGTCACTCTGTATCTACCTTTTTTTTCATCTGGTTTTATATTATTT
Source organism: Ambystoma mexicanum (assembly GCF_040938575.1). NCBI lineage: Eukaryota > Metazoa > Chordata > Amphibia > Caudata > Ambystomatidae > Ambystoma > Ambystoma mexicanum. Next base: position 203,582,590 of record NC_090923.1, on the reverse strand, counting down.
TTGTATGTGAAGTTTTGGGCTATGTGGTATAGATACATGGTTTCTAAAGTGGTACTCCTGTTTGGATAGCATTTGTCTAGTAAATTGTTTTTCGAAATGTCTTGGCTGTTGGGACCATTTGTGGCTATTGTTTCTATGTCCTCATGTGATTTGAGAACTCTTTTTCTAGATTTAGCAGGACCAAGACTTAGCCATACTATATTTTTCAGAATTTCAATACAAAGCAGTAGGGTTTAAACAATATGCAGATTCATAGCAGCCATATTCTCTATGAGAGAGCATTTTTATGCCTAAGCTGTACAATTTCTGTGACAGTGTTTTGTCAGATGATAGGTCATCCCAGAGGTCTTGAAGCTCTGTTTTTTTTCTGCTTTGGTTAAGTAGACTGTAACTGACAATCTATGTTTGCATTCCATAAGAGGGCAATGATTGCATTGTAATGATATATTTTGCTTCTTTGGTTCTTTTTATCTAATATGTGTTCTTAGGTGATTTACCTTTAACACTATGTCTAACTGAAGACATGAAGTTGTTCACTTGATCTGTTGCTGTAACTGGTCTATGGAAACCAAAACAGCATTTGGTTTAGTATTTCCCTTTGTTTTTGTATTTGCGACAACAATATTTCCCACATTTGTGTCTTTGAAATTGCAAAATTTGTGTATGAAGATCACTATTTGTTGTTTGTGAAGGAATTTCACAAGTGACATATTTTTCGATAAACTTTAAAACAGTGGCATCACTGCCTTGGCCAAAGTTAGGAGCATCTTTAATCAATAAAAGCATATGCATATGTGGTGCTTCTCTGGCTTTGTATTCTTTTCTCCAAAAGAAGTGTTGCAGTTCTCCGAGGGGAGGAATAGTTTTATTACAAATAAAGTGTAGCATAGCAATTAAGCGATGATGAAAATATCTTGAAACATTAACAGGATCTAGAGAGCAGAGTTCTCCAGTTGACAGTATACCTATGTTTTTTTTCTTTTTGTTTGATATGCGTAATCTTACCATGCATATTCTGCACAACTTAATGTAACAAACCAAGTGGGTGTACCAAGGTTTCTTATCATATAACGTACATCTCCGTGATGTCGGAACCATTATTCTTTTGTACCACGCATGTTTGCTAACATATTTGTAATGCTTGATGGTAGAAACTCATCTTTTTTTTGCACTTTTTTTGCAGTAATTGCGTAGCTGACATATTTTGAAAATAGGTACCTCATTTCAATGTGTTTGCCACTCCGAGGCATAGAGTTGTTAGTTCACTTTCAAAGAGTAGGTGGAATATGTATTCCACATTTTGTCTAAATCTGGGATCTTTAGAATACATTCTTAAAGACCGGTATTCTGATGTTGTTATCTGAGTGGGTCTATCATCGTACCTTCCTCCTTTCCCAGTAGGAAAGAGTAGAGGAAAGGCACGTGCTCCTATACTTTTTTCCCATATGCTGATTGGTGATCCTTTGGTTTGTTGCATTTAGTATGTTTTTAGTGCATCATGTATGGTGTCTTTAGAGTCTAATGGATGAATTGTATAATGGTCTAAAATATTGAATACTGTAGCAGGATATAGAAGTTGAAATTGACCAGTTTCTGGTGACTCTTGAATTATTTCAGTGGTTTCCCTCAGGTTTTCTTCAATATTAATTTCTTTGTAGTATTTATTATTGTCTTTTAGATATTGCAAGGATTGTCGAACATTATGTAAGTCCACGAGTTGTTGACAAATGTTTTTGTCTTTTATAGGTACACCATTTACTAAGAAAATTAAAGATTGATCTATAGGACGTTGCACTCCCAGAGTGTGTACATTTTCTTTCAGATCTAATGGTAAATAAACTACTTTGCCACAAATGCCTTTCACTAATTCAGAGGGAGGTCATTTTGCTGTTTTTGGTTGAAGGCATATTATTGCTTGAAATGGGTGCACTGTTGGAATTATGATGCTCTCATATAAATTGAGTTGTTGCAGGGGTTTTGGTCGTGAAATAATTCCAAGTTCTTTGTGATAGCACGTGAAGGAGTTTGGTTGTAGTTAAGTTTTGCAGTGCAGTAACTGCAAAGTATTAAGGGGTCAGTTATTTCGTATTTGTTTTCTGCTATAAGGTAGAGAGCTAATTCAAACCATTTGAAATCTTCATTATCTTCTATTTTGTATGTTATGTCTGCAGTTTTTGCGCTACTTTTATAAAAAGTTCTGTGGCAACACACACGCACATGGTTTGGTACTTCAGTGGATGTTCTTTTAAATTTGAGTATTTCTTTTTTGTAGTGTAGTAGAAGGTTGCCACCTGTGGAATTGTTTGTATTCTGTTGTAAAACTACTGCATTTTGTAAATGGCTTTCACTTCCAAAATATTTTCTCTGGATATGCTCTTTTTCTTTGAAGTAGGTCTTTGGCTGTACTATGTAGAAGATTGTTATTTAAATTGGCTAGTGCTAAAGCAGGACTTTTATCATAGTACAGTTTATGGACTAGATTTCTTATAGTTGAATGATGTACTGATATCATTTTGAGGAGAACCATCTTCGGTTCCGGAAGCACCTCAAAACCTTCCTCTTTGCTTCTGCTTTCTCTCTCCCTCTCCCCTGCTAAATTCTTCATTGAAACTGCACTGAACCTGCACCTGGGCCACTCTCACCGACCTCGGTCCTTGGCTCAGCCACTCTCCACTTGCACTGCCTCCCTGGCAACCCCTGCACTGCGGGACTGTCTCTGCATCCCTACAGCCCCCCCTCCCAGCACTTGTCTGCACTTACCTTGCACTTGCCACCAGCTGGCCCTATTTATTTATTTATTTTTTATTCTACTTACCCTGTTCAGCACTTCTCCCTCTCCCATTCCCCTTGCACTTTTTCCCTTCCCCCTACCCCTACACTTGCGCGATCTGAATGACACCTGGCCTAGTAGGATCATTGTCTGTCTTTCCCCCCTGTTACCCCTCCCTGCCTCGTCGCGCCTTGAAACACTTGTGTATAGGCGCGTTACAAATGCCATATCATATCATATCATATCATATCATATGATGGAAGGTGCTTTTGCAAATAGATCCTGAAATGCAGGCTAATGAATGTCCTTGTAGTCCTGTGTATTTGCGCACTGGACAGGTATCCATATTTTGCAGTAGTTTCATTTTGAATTTGTCTTTGCCTTTCACATACTGATTGAGGAATTGGCATAAAGATTTGAAGGTTTTTTTGTCAATGTTACATACTGACGTGCACAGCCATTTGTACACTGGACGTTTTGTTCAGTTGGATGGGGAGGTGATGCTGAGTTTTCTGGGGATATTTTTGTATGCAGCATTTCTTGTTCCATTATGGTATTATTAAGTTGATCATACCCTCATCCAATGCTATGTATGGCAATTGTGTTTGCTTGCTTTTGTTTGTATGCTTCTACATTAAAATAAGATTCTGTGCTCGTGGTGTGACTCCATTCACCTCCACAGATATTTAAGAAGTTATTTTTGTTGACATTGTGTTTATTGAGAAGTCTTTTGTAGTTTAGTAGCTAGTTTTGTTAGTGGTTTCATTCTGTTTAACACTAAAATAAATAACTTCCTTTTCAGAAGGATTGCACTCTATGAGAGCTTCTAAGATTAATTTCCTATGGTAGGTTTTAAGGGATGTGCTTGATTTCTCTCCTGTTTTTATAAGATTCTGAAGGACTTTGTGGCGGAACATTTTTTGTAAAATACTTTTTTTGGTATGGTTACTTGCCACTACATCAAGATTTATAGGAGCAGTGTTAGCAGTAGTGGTAGCTTAATTCTTGTTAATCACTTCCGTTTCGTTTTACATTTTGAAAGAGGAGGCAAAGTTTATGTACTGGAACCTTGTTTTGTTTTTGCTTAATGACTGTATTAAATATTTTGTTTGAACTTTTTGTACAAATTATGTTAGAGATAGAGGCTTATTTTGGACACTTTTATTTTGATTTGCTCTACTTCTGCGTTGCTTACTACAGACTTGCTTTTTGGTAGGCATTCTTTGGGGTCTGTTGGGAAAAAAAAGAAGGTATTGGTTTGGCTGTTCTGCAATGTATGTGTGCTGTGTGCATGAGTGCCTGGGTATGATCGTAAGGATGTATGTGGAGGTGTGTGAATGTGCAATGACCAGCTACAAATAGTTGGGAAGGCTATTCTTGTATTTGTGTGTTACTATACTGGGTTCAGATGACAATACAAAGTAAGCTATTGGGGAGGAGATGCACTAATACTAAATCTAATGGTATAAAATTAAAATAGTTTTTTGTTCTGCAATACTAACCTTCTAGGGGCTGATTCATGGAAATTGTGCGCCGTAAAACGGGGTTTTGTGTGCCATTCTGCCCGCAAATCCCTGTTTAACAAATGGGGGACACATTCCATGAATTTGTCCCCCATTTGGCGCACAAATTTGCACCCCCCCCCCCTCGGTGCACAAATTCCATGAATCAAACCACAGTGTGTTTGAGTAACAGTTAGGACATTATGGTAGTATTCTACTTACTTTTTTTCTCTGGAATGAGCAGGTTTCTTCTGAGTTGGTGCAATTGTAAAAGAAAGAAAGAAAGAAGTTAGTAATGTGTGTTTATAGCACTGATGTTAATTTATACGTTGATTTGTTATATTTTTGTGGTAGTATTCTTGTTTCATATCTGAACATAGTGTGTGCATGAGGTTTCGTTTGACTATGTGCAGCCTCTATATTTTTTTGTTTTTAAACATATTTTTATTGTTTTCTTAAACATAACATCAAAACAATTAATTCCCAACTCACCCCCCCCATCCCCCGGAAGAGTAGGTTCACTTGCCGAAAAAGTCTGAGATTTTAATGTTGTGCTGGCACCATTGTTCCATATAGTCCGACTTCAAGTAATCCAGTACTGCCACCCACTTCTTCATGAAGGAGTTCTTCTGAACCTGAAGGTGGTATGTTATCTTTTCCATTGTCATTTGAGACCAGACTTTTTGTAGCCAGGTAAATGCTAATGGCTGGTCACGTTTTTTTCCAATTTTGGGCGATTGTGGCCCAGGCTGCAATAACTAAGCCCATGAAACTTCTCCATTGTGCTTTGTGGAGACTTTTGGCCTGTAGGTCCTTCAAACCGCACAGCCACACCCGCTCCCCCATTTGTGCTGACTTTGGGAATATTTTTCTCATTTCCGCAAGCACATCCCTCCAGAAGCCCTTTACGCCCTGACAGTCCCACCAGATATGCCTCTAAGTGCCCTTTTCCAGGCATCCTCTCCAGCAGCGATCCGACATGTCAAGATACATTGATTTAACCCTCTCTGGAGTGCAATGCCATTGCATGATGACTTTGAGCCTCATCTCTCTGGTCTGGACCACCCGGGTGAGTTTATGAATACCAACCCACAGATCCTCCCATTGCTGTCCAGATATGTCTTCCCCCAGCATGCCCTCCCATCTTTCGTTTATTTCCATTTGATTTCTTCTTCTGGTGTATTAATGAAGTGGTATAGTGTTGACACCAGTTTTCTATCGCCAGGATTGGTAATTAGATATTGTTCAAAAGGTGTCAGATTCCTTGATGCTGCCTGAAATATCTCCGGAGTGGTGAACCAGTGCTTTATTTGCTCATATTTATATCTATCAACATCTGTCAGATTCCACATTTTTTTGCAGTCCGCAAATGACCTTAATTCTTTATTCTGGATCATTTCTCCGATTTTCCTGCACCCTGCGTCTTCCCACTTATCAAATCCTCCGGATTCACATCCCGGTGGGAACAGTGGGTTTCGACATATAGGTGTAAAGGGGGCCAAAGGAGTGGTCATGATTCCCTTCCTAGTTTGATCGCCCCATGCATTAATGGTGGTTTTCATGACCTCACTAATACAAAGATTCGGATGTCTGTGTTTGTGTTTCCACAGTAGGTCCTCCAGGGGGGTCCTAGCTACCACCCTGTCTTGCAACACTCAAGTGGTACGTTGGTCCTCCCCCAGCCATTCTCTCAAGACCCAGAGCTGTGCAGCTTGATAATATTTCTTAAAGTGCGGGAGTGATAAGCCCCCTTCCCTGGTCGGTGCTGTTAGGATGGCCCTGGCAACCCTAGGGGGTTTGCTGTTCCACACATACAACGAAATAGCCTTGGACAATGATTTGAAGAAGGAGTTTGTAACTGTCACAGGGAGGGCATGGAAAAAATAAAGCACCCGGGGAAGAATGTTCATTTTTACTGATTGGATTCTACCCCACCATGAGACCCGAAGTGGGGACCATTTGTCTAGATCCTTCTTTACCCTATCCAGCAGGTGAGGATAGTTGCTCTTGTAGATTAGGTCTACCTTACGCGTAAGTGTCACCCGTAAGTACTTGATACCCTCATCTGCTATTTTTAGCTCTAGCATGCCCGCCACTTTGCCCAGAACCCCTATGTATCCTGCTAAGAGCAACATTTCTGACTTTTTCCTGTTTATTTTTAGACCTGAAATCCTCAAGAATTCTTCCAATTCTTTTAGGGCATGCACTAGGGAATTCTCTGGGTCCTCCAGAGCCAACAACATATCGTCCGCGTATGCAATAACTTTATGTTGTTTGCTTGCCATCTCTATCCCTTTGACCCCAACCGCTTCCCTAATTTTAATTAGAAGAGGCTCTAAGAAAATGGCATAGAGAAGAGGGAAAGGGGACATCCCTGTTTCGTGCCTTTTGATATCTCTACCCTGTCCATTACATCGCTGTTTATTGCTATTCTTATCAAAGGGGAGTTATATTTGGCTTTTACCATATTAATAAAGTGGTCTCCAAACCTCATGCGTTTTAGCGTTCTAAATAAGATGGACAATTCAACCCGGTCGACTGCCTTTTTGGCGTCTAGGGAGAGTAATACTGCTGGTGTGTGTGTGTGAAGCCTATCTTTTCTACCAGGTGGATTATTTCTCTTAGGTTATCATGCATTTGTCTGCCGGGGTTAAAGCCTGATTGATCAGTGTTGATTAGAGACGGCAGGAGGGGAGACAGCCTGGTGGCAAGTATTTTGGTATATATTTTTGCGTCTAAGTTAATCAGGGCAATAGGGCGGTATGAGCCGGGGAGATCGGAGCATATCAAGTTGACCCTGCACGTGCTTCAACGCCTTCTTGAGGCTTCTTGTGGGATGAACTACCATCTCCCCAAGAATGTCCGCAATTTTCTTTTCCAGTGTTCTCTCCCATTCGTAGCACTGCTAGTCTTTGGTGGCTTTCAGGGCTATTATGTGCCCGTGGATTACTGCCTTGAATGCCTCCCAGACAGATCCCAGCGGTACTTCGCCATTGTCATTTAGGTCAAAATATTCTTTAATTCTGTCCCGCACAGTCCCTCCCAGCACATGGTCCTCAAGAATGTCTGAGGGTAGATTCCATCTCCAGAGGCCCCTTCCTCTACCTGGGATCTGGATATCCAGGCTTAGTGGAGCATGATCTGATATAGTGACAGCGCCCAAATCAACACCCTGGACCTTCCCCAGCAAACCCACCGACACCCAGAAACAGTCAATCCTTGACATCGTGTTATGCATGTGCGAGTAATACGTAAACCTGCTGGCCTGACCCTTCATTTCCCTCCAGGCATCATGTAACGCCAAGTCTTCCATCTTTGTTTAAGTTGTTTTGACGGGGCTCCCTGTCCTTGGCTTCCCCCCACACTCCTATCCAGCTTGGGATGCCCAGCTAAGTTTAGGTCTCCGACCAGTATTATCTCACCCTTTGTGAATCCCTCAAGCTTCCCAACGGTGTCTCTCAGAAAACCGTCTTGTCCTGTGTTTGGCGAATATATGGCCACTAGGGTAAGCCAAGATCCATCTATTGTGAGGTTTGCAAATGCAAACCTCCCTTGCCTGTCCACCTGCGTATCCATGAGGATTGCACCCATACCCCCCTCACTACAATCATCACTCCAGCTCTTTTATCCCCTGCATTTGCCTGCGCCCAGATCGTGTACCCTCTCAGTAGTATATTCTTTTTATCCTGTGCCTTGATATGAGTCTCCTGGAGGAGCAGAAAGTCTGCCTTCTCGTTTCATGCCAGTGCCACCAGATTCTTCCTCTTCACCGGCAAATTCAGCACCCTTACATTTAGTGAGAAGATTCTAAAATTCCGCCTCTCGTCTAGTCTATTACTATTGCCTTCTTTCCCGCTATTTGTGAAACCACCCCTCTTCCGGAGTCTCCCCCACCCCCTACTCCGCCAAAATGTTCAATTTACCACCAACTATTAACCAAAACTCAACTTTGATCCCGCGGAGGGCCCAGGCACCTTAGGTTGCCATAAACACCTATCTCGCACTTCCGGATGAATGAACACTTAGTTCCTGAGGCTTCAGTCCAGCGCTCACCAGTTGCAAGCCACGTCCCTGGGTCCAGGAGAGGTGGGGGAGTTTGACGTCTCCCTCCCGCTGGCGGGGAGCGCTGGGGCTGGTGCGCGGACCGCTGGAGAGGAGCAGGAGGCAACGCGGCCTCAACCAGACCCTCACGGGGACACGTCTCAGGGGACACTGTTTACCCCAACTGCTTCCCTAATTTTAATTAGAAGAGGCTCTAAGAAAATGGCATAGAGAAGAGGGAAAGGGGACAACCCTGATTCGTGCCTCTTGATATCTCTACCCTGTCCGTTACATCGCCGTTTATTGCTATTCTTATCGAAGGGGAGTTATATTTGGCTTTTACCATATTAATAAAGTGGTCTCCAAACCTCATGCGTTTCAGCGTTCTAAATAAGATGGACAATTCAACCCAGTCGACCGCCTTTTCGGCGTCTAGGCAGAGTAATACCCCTGGTGTATGTGAAGCCTATCTTTTCTACCAGGTGGATTATTCTTCTTAGGTTATCGTGTGTTTGTCTGCCGGGGATAAAGCCTGATTGATCAGTGTTGATTAGAGACGGGAGGAGGGGAGACAGCCTGGCGGCAAGTATTTTGGTATATATTTTTGCGTCTAAGTTAATCAGGGCAATAGGGCGGTATGAGCCGGGGAGAACGGGATCTTGGCCTGTTTTATGGAACACTATGACTTTCGCCTCGTTCATGGATGGGGTTATGTTTCCACTGTCCTTAAATGAATTGAGCAACCTTGTTAATACCGGGACTAAGGTGTCCAAGTATGTTTTGTAGAAGGGGGCCATAAAGCCATCTGGACCTGGTGCCTTATTATTCGGGAGGCCCTTAATTGCCCTATGGACCCTTCTTCTGTTATCCTGGAGTCCAGCAACTTTTTGTCCTCTTCTGTTATTGTTGGGATTGGGAGAGAGTGTAGAAACCTATCTTGTTCTTCTTCGTTCGGATGTTCTGTCGCATAGAGATCTTTGTAGAAGGCCCCAAAGGCCTCCCCTATGCCCCTATTGCTTGTTTGAATCTCCGCTTGAGCATCCTTAACCTTCAAAATTGCCTGTGTGTTTTGTTTCCTTCTGAGTTGTCATGCTAGGTATTTAAACGCCTTGTGGGCCTTAATAAAGTAGCATTGCTTTAGATAAAGAAGAGATCTCTCTGCTTTTTTGTTTCGGAGCATATCAAGTTGACCCTGCACGTGCTTCAACGCCTTCTTGAGGCTTCTTGTGGGATGAACTACCATCTCCCCAAGAATGTCCGCAATTCTCTTTTCCAGTGTTCTCTCCCATTCGTAGCACTGCTTGTCTTTGGTGGCTTTCAGGGCTATTATGTGCCCGCGGATTACTGCCTTGAATGCCTCCCAGACAGATCCCAGCGGTACTTCGCCATTGTCATTTAGGTCGAAATATTCTTTAATTTTATCCCCCACAGTCCTTCCCAGCACATGGTCCTCAAGAATGTCTGAGGGTAGTTTCCATCTCCAGAGGCCCCTTCCTCTACCTGGGATCTGGATATCCAGGCTTAGCGGAACATGATCTGATATAGTGACAGCGCCCAAATCAATACCCTGGACCTTCCCCAGCAAACCCACCGACACCCAGAAACAGTCAATCCTTGACATCGTGTTATGCATGTGTGAGTAATACGTAAACCTGCTGGCCTGACCCTTCATTTCCCTCCAGGCATCATGTAACGCCAAGTCTTCCATCTTTGTTTAAGTTGTTTTGATGGGGCTCCCTGTCCTTGGCTTCCCCCCACACTCCTATCCAGCTTGGGATGCCAAGCTAAGTTTAGGTCTCCGCCCAGTATTATCTCACCCTTTGCGAATCCCTCAAGCTTCCCAAGGGTGTCTCTCAGAAAACTGTCTTGTCCTGTGTCTGGCGAATATATGGCCACTAGGGTAAGCCAAGATCCATCTATTGTGAGGTTTACAAATGCAAACCTCCTTCCCTGTCCACCTGCGTATCCATGAGGATTGCACTCATACCCCCCTCACTACAATCATCACTCCAGCTCTTTTATCCCCTGCATTTGCCTGCGCCCAGATCGTGTACCCTCTCAGTAGTATCTTCTTTTTATCCTGTGCCTTGATATGAGTCTCCTGGAGGAGCAGAAAGTCCGCCTTCTCGCTTCTTGCCAGTGCCACCAGATTCTTCCTCTTCACCGGCAAATTCAGCACCCTTACATTTAGTGAGAAGATTCTAAAATTCCGCCTCTCGTCTAGTCTATTACTATTGCCTTCTTTCCCGCTATTTGTGAACCGACCCCTCTTCCGGAGTCTCACCCACCCCCTACTCCGCCAAAATGTTCAATTTACCACCAACCATTAACCAAAACTCAACTTTGATCCCACGGAGGGCCCAGGCACCTAAGCTTGCTAGGGCGTTACGCCTATCGCTCCTTGTCCTCTCATGACTCAGGACTAACTTTGCAGGGAATCCTAAACCCCGCATCTCCCTCAGCCTCAGATAGTGTCCCCTCCGGAACCTCTGCCGAGCCGCCATGCATATAGTGTTCTGTGATTCCTTTGAATCTATCTTCTCCCGCCTTCACCTTTCATGAAGCCACCCTTACTGTTGTCCCCTTAGGGAATTCTATTTCTCTCCCGCTGGGTGTCCTGTTTTTCCCCCGCCATTTTGTCTCTTCTTGTACCGGACCACCTCCCACCCCCACAGCCTCTTGTGTGGGTCCCCCCCTTGCACTGTCTCCTCTTGCTACCTCCTCCTCCGCTTGCAGGCCCATTGTGTGGAGTCCTTCCTCACAGGTGGTCACTCTTCTCTGTTTACCTTCCCACTTGAATAATAAACCGAATGGAAACGTCCACTTGTACCTCATTCCTTTCGCCACCAACTCCTTCACCAATGGGGCCATCTCCCTTCTTTTAAACAGTGTTGCTGAGGCCACTTCTTGATATAATTGGATTTCCACCCCATTCATCCTTATGTGGTCTAATTGCCTCGCCTTCCTTGGAATCTGCTCCTTTTGCGGATATGATGACAGGGCAGCAAGCACCTCCCTTGGCCTCTCTCCTGGGGCACTTGTACTTTTCGGACCCACCCTATGGACTCTGTCAATCCCAATTCTCTCTGCTTCTTGCTCCTCGATTATGTCCCTGAGGTCTTCTTGCACCGCCTTCTTAAGGTCCTTGTCCATCACTGATTCAGGCATAAATTTGATGCGAATATTAGATCTGCGGAAGCGGTTTTTGAGATCCTCGCATTGAATTTCCAGGTTATCGGTTAACCTGAGCAGGTGTTTCTGTGTTTCAATGCTCTGTTTCGCTTCCTCTTCCACATTTTGCATGATTCTTTCTAGGGTGTCTGTCCTTTCCTCCAGTTTGGCCAGATCTGTTTTTAACTATTGGACTGCCTGCATCATGTCACTCCTCATAGAGGTAAATTGTTCCTGCTGCACCATGGACATAAACTTGTCCTGAAGCTCCACAAACCAAGGCCGCATTTCGTCCTTTGTCAGTGGAAGGGAGCTCTGGCTAGTGGGGTAGTGTCTGGTGCGGGTTCTTCGCCTGGCCGGTCCTTTGTGATCATCGATGCATCTGAGGACCACATTTGTAACAGGTTTGAGTCCTGTCTAGGGGGTTGAGATGCGGTGTGGGATACACCACCTTTCCATTTAGCCCTTGACATTTTCTCTTGTACGTGGATGAGGTGCTACTTAGTCTCTGGATGTCTCCCCTATGCTTGTTGTGTGGCAGTTATGTTGGCTTTGGATAGAAGTAGAGCTCCCCCTGATCTGTTTTCGTGCACCTGGGAGCGGGGGCCCAAGAGCGGTAGATCTGTGGCTGCCTCAGTGCTGCGCAACAGTACAGGCTCCCCTGTTCCTTCACCGTAGATGTCAGATGGCCCATGTTCAGTTGGGGATTTGTGCAGCCTCACTTGGTGCAGCACCCCCCCCTTGTAGATGACCCCCCTGTTGTCAAAAATGGTGGTGGAAGGGGGAGGGTTTGCGCTGCGGCTGTGTTGAAGGAGCAGTGCTTAACAAGTTGTTCGAGCCTTTCCCGGCCCACTCGTGATGAGGGGAGAAGGAGTGCTAATGCTGGCACACTCACCTCTGTCTCTGGTTCCCCTCTTCTCCGCTGCCAAGGGTCTTTCACTCTGGTCCTGTGGCCTGCCCCTTCCCCTTGCGTCGTGGCCGCTGGTGCCACCGCAGAGTCTGGGGTGGGATGGCTTCCTGCCGACGGCCGTGTCCCCCTGAGACGTGTCCCCGTGGGGGTCTGGTTGAGGCCACGTTGCCTCCTGCTCCTCTCCAGCGGTCCACGCACCAGCCCCAGCGCTCCCTGCCAGCGGGAGAGAGACGTCAAACTACCCCACCTCTCCTGGACCCAGGGACGCGGCTTGCAACTGGTGAGCGCTGGCTGAAGCCTCAGGAACTAAGTGTTCATTCATCCGGAGGTGCGAGATGGGTGTTTATGGTCGCCCACAGGCCTCCGTGTGTCGTTCTCCTCCAGATCCCTTGACGCCCTATGTCTCCATGTTCTTGGCTGGGTTTCTCTCGGTGGGGGATGTGCAGTCGCTTCTCTCGGGTGCTTTTCCCCCCAATAATGGAACTCGCAGGAACAATTTAGGTCGCCATTGCGCCCAACGCTAAACGAGCGATTCAGGAGCAAATCCGAGGTGAAACCACTCGGAAATCTTCACAAAGAAGTGCTTTTTTGTCAGCGGCCCGGTGAGAGCGCGATTCAAACGCGACTTCTCCTGCCGGTGGCCATCTTGGCAGATGCAGACTTTATATTTTACTTAGAATCTGTTAGTTGAACATGCTTTGCAAATGAGTATACTGGTAAGCGTATGAAACTCACTTGCTTTTTAAAGGCTGTGTTATTGGATGTTAGGAGATAGAAGAAATAATCATATACTTATGTTGCTATTTGTATAGGGTAAATGGCAGAAACTGTATAGAAAAGCATGGAATGTATGCATTTGTGAAGGTGTGCGTAATAAAGCAGAAGGATGTGATGTAGAGGCCGTGGTGTAATTTCAACTGGGAGCTTTTCTAATGATAGTGTCTATCTGTGTGAGTGTATAAAGATGCATCAACTCATCCTGGCTGTGTGTAATTTTATAACACACAACTAAGTGTTTTTTCTATAACTGTACTGTTATTTCTCCCTTCTTTTAATATTAAATTACACTTTTTTAGATAGCTGTGTTTGTAAAAAAAGAGAATTTAGATTGCAGACAGGTTTGGAAGTGACAGTTGATTATAGCAGACGGGCAAAATGACAGTAAATTCATTTTATAGGTTGTACAAGTTAAGTGGCAGTTACCCTGTTTATATGCATTTATAGGAGTTGCACATGTACTGTGCAGAAAAAATGCATACCTGTAGTTTGTATTCATGCATGTGGATATGCATACAGCTGCAAGTAGAAATCTTGGAGACTTGTATAGTAGTTTTTGTAGTAGGTGCTTTCCAATGACATGAGACTTATACTCAGAGTGATCAACAGTACATTTGAAGTGCTGAACTATGATGATGGACTTAGCTGTAGAGGTCTTGGATGTGATTGGTGGATGGTTGTGTGACTGCTTAGCTGTATCCAATGAGGGAATGGCACACAGCGTGAAGTGGAAAGGGTAGAGGGCTGTGTAAGAGTTATCTTCTCCGCAGACAGCCCATCTGTCCGCGGACAGGGCATGCCACATCCAGGGTTTTCCAGCAATTCCAGAATGGAAAGGGGACTGTAGGGATTAGCCGATCAGGTGTTAATTTGGGGGATTTGTGTTGAAAGAGGCTGTGTGTAGAAAAGATGGCAGAGGTGGAGAAAGTCAGGGTGTTTGTGGTTGGAGATATGTTTGTGCATGGTTTGGAGCATTATGCTAAATGCAGGAATGTGGCAAACAATGTTGATGTTAAAGGAGTGGAGGTGGTGTGGAACGGAAGTGTAAGCCGAGATTGTGCTTTCATGGTTGGTGCTGTTTCCTAAATGAGTCACAACAAAGTAAATATTACGTTCTTACCTATGCACTAAACTCGGAGACAACAAAGGCACTGCAATCAAAGCCTACCTGCTAACTGAGGAAATGTGCTGGGATAAGAAAACAAAGGAGCTGCCGATACTGAGTGGATGAAAAATGAAAAGAAACCGCAATGAGATGCGTGCGTTCCTAGCGTAGCAAAAGGAGAGACATATACACCCAGATAAGTTATAGAAGGTCAGAAGAAGAATATAAGAAGAATGTAAGCACAAGTATGGTAAATCCCTCTAAGAGAGTTGCAACACAATGTGAAGTCCGCTCTTCTTTCTTTTAATGTGTAGACATTTCCTTTCGTGGGCGTGGCAGCGCTTTCACGGCATACTACTGCTTCCGGTAGAAAAGCCTTGGCTACTAGAACGTTAATGTATCCCACTATCAGAGACCTGTTGCAATAGGGAAATACACTCCTGTTGTACATATTACGTAATGTAATGGAAGAAACCATTGCAGTTTGTCAGAAAGTCTTTTTCCTGAGAGAAGAACCCATAGCTATGGCTGTGTGTTTCAGAAAACTGATTAACTGTATTTTGGGAGACTCATGGATACATTGGTTGGAGGTGCATGCAGAACGCAGTAGTGCAGCTTCACATCTTGGATTCCCTCATGTGGAAGTGCACTGGCATGGAGTGTGTGGAATGAAGTGGCTGGATTTAGTACTTCTCTGTGCTACTTTGGTGACACAGCGTCATCCAGACATAATTTTTATTCATTGTGGAGGGACCAGTTTAGGACATATGTCTGGAATTTCTTTGCAATTTGCAATGAAAGAAGGACTTGGGAAGGACATGGACATGTTTCCAAATTCCCAAGTAATTTTTTCTCGCATTGCGCAGAGACAAATGTGGCTGCGTTCTTCTTCATTTGGTCCACAAATGGAGAAAGAAAAGCGCAACAGCAATAAGGCTGTTTGTGCCTTTTTAAGAGATGTTGGCATGTCCTCTTTTCACAATGAAAATGTTATGTTTTGTAGCACATACATTTTTCGTAGAGATGGAGTACATCTTACTTATGCTGGCAATCAGATTTTTCTGCAAAATATACAAAATGCATTGCAACCTTTTTTGTAATTACTTTCATAAATTTTGCAGTAGGTGTTAATCATTTGAGGTTTTTGACACACAAAAAAACACCACCAAAAGGCTCTTTTCCGAGCCACCACTTCTTCCCATAGAAAAGTGCATTGGTTCTGATAGGGCAGCACCCCAAAAAAGTAAATGTCCGCGGACTGTCCCCAGAATTTTTTTTTTTTTTTGTTTTAAACGACACACAAGGAAAGGAGGGGAAAGGAGGGTAAGGAAGGGACACCAACCAAGGGATAAGAAAGAGCAGGTGGAGAGAGGAAGATGTAGGGTGGGCCTTATTCAGTTGGGTAACAAACCTTCTCTTGCTCCTTCAACGCATTCTCGAAAGCACTCCGAAGATTTTCCCCCCTGCAGAATACTGCGTCGCAGTAGATACACAATATTGTGACCTTCGAAAGGTAAGGGTGAACAGCATCATGAATGGCCTGGGAGGCAACTGGAGGGATGTGCTGTCCCACAGGAGTGTCTCTTGTGGTGACAGGAGTGGAAACGGAGGATTTTGCAGAGGAAATCAACCTACTACGTTTATCACAAGGTACAAACTTGCGAATAGCCCCACTGTGGAACGAACTTGGGTGTCGCTTCATTGATGTCATACCAAAGCTGTACGAACCAGGCCTTCCACGACTCAGCATCATGTGGCACTGATTGCAGGTGACCTTATTCATACAAGCTTTTGGTACTCCATCAAGAGTGGTAAACAACCACCACACCCAAGACTCACGGCGAGTGCTGGTAGTAGGGTCTTCCACTACCTCATCCTCTTCATCCGTCTCCTCTGCATCCTCACGCCTGTTCCCTCTGCAGGTCCTTGGAGAGGTGGTGGTGGTGGAGGGGTGGAGGTGGTGATGAAGCTGAAGCAGCCATGGTCGCCATCTGGAGGACAGCAGGCAAAAGTCAGCAGCAATGCAGTGAATGCAAGTCAGAAGCAATGCTCTGTCAGGTAGCCAGAAGCACAATGAGGAGCAATTCTAGGGTGTGGCCTTTTATAAGGGTGCTGTTGCGCGCTTCACGGACACCTGCACTGTCTGCAAACACTTCAAACACCAAAAAAAGGCTCAAAAAGTTCCAAAAAGTATGTAAATTGCCAGGGACATTGTCTGGGACATGTGCTATGGTAACATTTTACTGTAAAATACTTTGGATTGTCCAAAAAAAGTACTTTTAAAATGTTCGGGGGACCGGACAGTGTCTGCAAATAGGGACACACGCTCAACGTGGGTGCAGTCACATGATGACGTCGCGGACACGTTCGTGAATGGGACGGCTGTCTGCAGGACACCAAATGTGCAGAGATGGTTGTGCGCATGTGCGTAGGTGTTCTACGGACAGTGTTCGGGTCCTCAAGCTAATTAAAAGTGTGACACACGTGCGACGGACAGTTACGGACAGAGGCAATGTTCGTAGGACCTATGGGTGTGGTGCACATGTGCGTAGATGTTCTACGGACAGTGTGGAGACTCCCATTTTAATTAGGAACTGTACAAACAGGTATTGTATCCTTAAGACACCCCCATTTTGGATAATTGCTGACATTCCAGACATCGAGTGTGTTCTAAGAACTGTTCCATTTTGATTGCGGACAGTACGGACAGGCATAGTGTTCTTAGGGCACCTCCATTTTGGTTAATTCGGGACATCCCGGACATCGAGTGTGTTCTAAGAACAGTTCCATTTTGATTGCAGACAGAACGGACAGGCATAGTGTTCTTAGGACACCTCCATTTTGGTTAATTATGGACATCCCAGACTTCGAGTGTGTTCTAAGAACAGTTCCATTTTGATTGCAGACAGTATGGACAGGCATAGTGTTCTTAGGACACCTCCCTTTTGGTTAATGGTGGACATCCCGGATATCGAGTGTGTTCTAAGAACAGTTCCATTTTGATTGCAGACAGTATGGACAGGCATAGTGTTCTTAGGACACCTCCATTTTGGTTAATTGCGGACATCCCGGACATCGAGTGTGTTCTTAGAACAGTTCCATTTTGATTGCGGACAGTACGGACAGGCATAGTGTTCTTAGGACAGCTCTATTTTGGTTAATTGCGGACATCCCGGACATTGAGTGTGTTCTTAGAACAGTTCCATTTTGATTGCAGACAGAACGGACAGGCATAGTGTTCTTAGGACACCTCCATTTTGGTTAATTATGGACATCCCAGACTTCGAGTGTGTTCTAAGAACAGTTCCTTTTTGATTGAAGACAGTACGGACAGGCATAGTGTTCTTAGGACAGCTCCATTTAGGTTAATTGCGGACATCCCGGACATCGAGTGTGTTCTAAGAACAGTTCCATTTTGATTGCGGACAGTACGGACAGGCATAGTGTTCTTAGGACACCTCCATTTTGGTTATTTGCTGACATACCGGACATCGAGTGTGTTCAAAGAACAGTTCCATGTTGATTGTGGACAGTACGGACAGGCATAGTGTTCTTAGGACACCTCTATTTTGGTTAATTGCAGACATTCCGGACTCCTGCGCTGTCTGCGGACACCTTAACTGCCTTTTTGAAAAAAAAAAGACACAGAGGACTAAATTAACAACACACAAAATGTTTTATTATTATATACACATATGACAATTATGAAAGAGAGGGGGAAGCAGAAACTGACACAAATACAGGGGAATTAAGCGTTTGGAGAGGATAGATTGGAGGGGATGAAGGGATGGAACTCTCATCAGGACATTTTTCTTGGTGGTGAGGGTTTGGGAATAGCTGACTCGGACATGGAGAGGGGGAACAGGTACATGTGGGACAATGACATTTAATCTTTTCTTTTATGTGGTCCTCCACAAAATGTTTTAAAAGATTGAAATTGTCCATTAGCATATCCGTTTTTGTTACATTCGCTGCAGAGCATTTTCTAATGTCTCTTTTGCTATACTATTTTCACTGTTTGTATGGTCTGTTAAAAAAAAAACTGTGTTAAGTACACATAAAGTAATGGTTTTTAATTGGCTTATATAGAAAAGTGTACGTATCACTGTCTTCACTCATTTCATCATGTGGGAAACTTTCTTCCAGCCATTCCAAAGTACAGGACATTTCTGTGTAAAATAAAATATTACTTTTAGTGTACCTAATATAGAAAGTTTAGAAATATATAAGAAAAATGAAGTTTACTAGTTTCTGGTAAGTTTTGTTGTTACTATTGTGTAGGTCTGCTGTTGCTTCTTGCTGTGCAGTTTCTGTGAGGTAATTATGTTGGAGGCATATCTTTTTTGTTTTGATATATTCCATTCTGCCCCGAGGAACTCCAGGCCATGGTTGACTTCCCGGCAGAGCATGCCGATGTTATCTTCAGCAGCGACATGCGGAGGGAGTCCACCCTCCGCAAGAAGAACATCTGGGCGGAACTTGCACAGAGTGTGAGCGCTGTAGGCAACACCGCCCGGGGACTGCCGCAACCGGTGGGATGACCTGCGGGTGCGGGTGCGGGGCCTCCTCTTCAGCAACCGCAGCCAGGCCCTGCAGACGGGAGGTGGACCAAGTACTGCAGTCCAACTTGAGCCATGGGAGGAGACCTGTGCGGCTCTCATTAGCACTGAATCCATTGAGGGCGTGGGGACCATGGAGTGCGGGGGAACGACTTCTGCAGAAGGAGGTGAGTGTCCACAGTGTACACTGTCAATGTCCATTGCATGATGAAAACTGACCCAGGGGCCATCGAAGGCACCCTCTCGTGTTGCCCTCCCCCATCCAACGCATCCCCCATCCAACAAATGCTGAGGCAAGTGCCGCTTAACGATGGTCGAAGTGCGAGTACATAACGCACCTCAACCATAGTGCATTGACTTGCACAGCCCATCATGCACACTGTCCAGCGTGTTAGTCATTGTACTAGCCAACATTTACATAACCAGGGCACAATGAGTCACTCCCAAACATGCGTATATGTCATTATCATGCACCTGTACCACTGCCATAGCTACCCCCAAAACAGAACAAACCTAAAATGACTGAAATGTCCATGCAGCCATGTATGCAAATAGGACATTGCACATTTACTAATGTTGTCCCTCTCTTCTACCCCCACAGGCACTGACCATGACAGCACAGAGCCATAATCCAGCCGGCCAAGCACCTCCATGGGTAGTGGCAGGGTCAGGCCAAAGCCAGCAGAAAAAACAACCACCCCCCTGTCTACGGAAAGTCCACTGGAAGCTGCCGGACCACCATCCCACACAGCATCGGCAGCAGCAACTATGCCAACCCCTAGCTCGGCACAGTCGAGCGTCTCAGGGGAGGCTGCTGCTACCGCGCCTGATGAGTGTGAGCACAGCCCATCACCCATCTGGGGGGCCTTGTTGGAGGGCGGCTAAGACACAGTGCACAGCCCGGAGCCATGCATCGTAACACTGGCCTCATGCAGTGAGTCTGGGGATGCCCCTTCACCTGTGCACAGTCCGGAACTCGACCCGCAGGGGTATGACGCCGATCTCCCCAGTCCACCCATACCGCCCCCTGCAGAGCATGCTGGACCAAGTGGATCTTCCGATGGTTTCCCATCTTTTGGCGGGCAGCGAGTGCATCAGTTGACGGACCTCATACAAAACTACATTGAGGACAACCGCCAGGCCAGGGCAGAATTGCATGAAGAACTCAGTCAAATGCGGCAGTCCCTCACTGAGTGCACCACCAAATTGTGTGACTCTGACAGACAGCACGACCCGGCTATGTCATGTCCTTGGCCGCATAGCGAATGCCCTTGAGGCAGGCCATTCAATTTCCGAGCCACAGCAGGAGGACACGGCCACAACCAGTGAGGCCACGCAAGGCAGCACAGAGAGACGCACTCGGCGTTCCAATGCGTCAGCGGGATATGCCTCCCACAGACAAGGGGAGCAAGAAACATTAGGCATTCCTGCCACATGGGGGCTTCACATCCTACATGGGACGACTGCTCTGGAGTTGGGGGGAGGGGGGAGAGGGGTGATGGTTTGTTCTGGAGTTGGGGGGAGGGCGTAGGGGGGTGATGGTTTGTTCTGGAGTTGGGGGGAGGGGGGTGATGGTTTGTTCTGGAGTTGGGGGGAGGGGGGAGGTGGGTGATGGTTTGTTCTGGAGTTGGGGGGATGCGGGGGTGATGGTTTGTTCTGGAGTTGGGGGAGGGGGTAGGGGGGTGATGGTTTGTTCTGGAGTTGGGGGAGGGGGGTGATGGTTTGTTCTGGAGTTGGGGGGGGGGGCTGCTGCTGATGTATGCACTATTTTGTTTTCCTCACAATACACAATTGGTGTTGCAAACTTCAACCATTGTGGACATTCATCATTGCACATTTGTTCATTGACTACTGCCAGTGCATGGTGTACAAGTATACACAAGTCCAGTGCCCTCTGTGCCTATGTCATGACACCCTCTACTGACTTCTGTCCTGGAGATCTTGTCCACTGTAAGTACAGAGCATTACATGTCCCTCAAGTGCACTGCCTCACTGCCTCAATACTTGGCTGTCATGGCAGGGTTTCAATGATGGCCATCTGCACATGTCCATAGATGTATTGCGCACGATCATGGACACAAATATGTGTCCGATGCAATGGAATGCAGTGGGGGGTTGCGTCTACATGATGGTCCATGAACGATGGTGTGGACATCTTGGGGTACATGTTCCTTTGTTGCATGCTGCTGTCCTGATGTCGGATCAATGTGGTGCTGTGTACTGTGTGGAATCGTATTTGGGTGTGATGGCTGTAGACTGTGGATCATGGTCATCATCCTGCTCTGATCCATTCTATGGTGATTCCCAACACTCCTATGGGTGTGCCATGCCGGTGACGTGATGTCGTACCCCTGCTGCCCTCCGTTAATTCCACTCCCAGGGATGGGTCTCCAATGTGGTGCCAAGCTGGGGGATGCCACATTGTGCATGTGCAGTGTGTCTTCCGATATGCGCTTACGGTTGTGGTGTCCGCCAATGAGTGGTGCTGGTGTATTGTGATTAGCCCTTGTCAGTTGGTGGAGATGTAGTGTGTTGTGAGTACCTTATTCTAGCAAAGTGGGAATCTGTTCGTATGTGCCACTGCACTGGTTCTGTGGCAGG
Organism: Ambystoma mexicanum; assembly: GCF_040938575.1. Lineage (NCBI taxonomy): Eukaryota > Metazoa > Chordata > Amphibia > Caudata > Ambystomatidae > Ambystoma > Ambystoma mexicanum. The sequence goes on along the minus strand of NC_090923.1, from coordinate 203,561,154 downwards.
TTTGTTGGGGTGAACACCGTACGGTGGCTTCATCGTTTCAACCCAGTTGGTTCATGCAGGCACCCACCCCATGGCACCAGCGCACTTGCATGACACAGTCAGACGACTCAACCGCCAGCCAGGCAGGTCATCCTGCATGTTGGACCATGTGGCGCGGTAGCGTGGTGAACTGCTGGCCCTTTGAGTCATGTGTAGTTGTTTGGTGTCGGACCCACCCATGTGTGCGGTTCTTGGTAGCGTTGGATTCCATCTGCACGTAGGGGGAGTGGTATTGTTTGCAGTTGCTGTCCGCCACCTGCATGCCATGCTGGACCACATACGACCTGTGGGTGCTGTCAGGGGCATCATTGTCATTTGGCATGCCTCCATTTGCATTAGGTCCAGCTTTACTGTTGTGTATCTCATGGATGGTCCATGTTGGGAATTGGTAGGCACTTGTGTGCTTGGGGAGGTGTATCGGCACTTGTATATGTGGCCGCCTAATGGATGGTTGTGACATGCCACTGTGTGCTGGTAGGTGCCTGTGGCATGGGTGTGGGGCACAGGCAACACCGTCACTTGTGCCAGGTTGGCACTGTACATTTGTATGGTGCTCGCTTTTCTTGTGTATGTGGCGCAATATGGTGGTGATGGTGTCACAGTCTAGGTGGCCAGGGGTGTCTATCTGGTAGGACTTCTCCTTGAGTGGCCGGACATGCTGCGTGTGCATGGGGGCTGCTGGGGTGGTAACAGAGGCTGCACTGGTGCTGCATGCAGGGCCTGTCTCCCCCTCCTTCTACCCCTGTGTCTCCTCAGTGGGTGGGCGGGGACTTTGTTGCAGGGGTTTGTGTGGTTGTGGCCTTTCTTGTTCTATTGGTGTCATCTTGCTGTGGCAGACTCCTGGCCTCCATCTGTGTTGCAGGTGTGCACCTGTGGCTCTGGGACCCACTGCTCAGGGTTCTTTACTCCTTCTCTGAGATGCCTGTATGTACTCCATGCCGGTAAGGTACTTTACAGGCTTGAGGAGGCTGTAATTCGTGTGCTCCTTACTTGTGATCAGCTCCGGTTTACGCCATGCCGTTAATTTCGGCATGGTGGGGCACGCGCGCGACCCAAGATCGACAATTACGGCATCGTAGTTTATGGTGCGGTAATTAACGGTCTGAGGGGTCAGAATAGCATGGAGTGGAAAACAATGCCGGTAAATCATTACCGGCATTGGTTTTTACCTTACCTCCATGCTGTCACGCTCACCTGATTCCCACGGAGGCGCAGGTCTGGCTTCGGGTGCTGATGCTTCTTCTATGGTGAAGCGCAGGACTCTGAAGATGGACTCACTGGCTCGCAGGAATATTCCCCTGTGCGTGAAAAGGGAGTATTACCTACTGACGGAATAATGCTCAAGCCTCCCACTCCCTTCCAGCCCTCCATGATACCCTTCCTCGATTCCCCGTGAAGTCTCACCTTAGGGTCTGGAAGGATGAGTTCTCCATCCTGCTTCTGATGCAGGGGCGCGTTGAAACCCAGTTACTTCACTGGATTGAGGTTTGATGGGAGTTCAAATAAGCTTGACTATTCAGGTAAGGCGCTGTAAGAGTTCTGTAGCAAGTTCAAAAGTTCAAGCCTTATAATAATGTTCATTGTCTTATTGCAGCAAGCGCTAATCGCTTATGTCTTTTTTCCCATTAGGGGCCGGGGTTCGGAATGCCGGAGATATGGCGCCGACCCGAGGTGAAACGTGCAGTTCCAGTAAATGACAGGTAAGTTCTGGATCAGCGTTCGGGTAATGTCTTTGCATTCGCTCATTCAATGTCTTTGTCTTTTTTCCCCATAGGGGCCGGGGTCCGGAATGCCAGGAAGCAGCAGGACCCGAAATGAAATGGGAATGACCCAACAGGTAAGTCTTAGAAGGAAACTGAGCTTTTCCTATTCCCTTCCTTCTCTGACCTTGTGTTCTTGTCTTTTTCTCTCTAGGCTCTGGGAAGTGGCTGCGGACCCGGATGATCGCTGCTGAAGATGGAGGTGCCCAGGAAAGGTGAGTGAAATGCAGCTCTGCAGCGATCGAAGTGAAATGCTTTTAAAATGATGTCTTCCCTTTCAGGATCGTCGGTGTGAAGTCTCTGTGATGCAGCTTTAGCAGGTAAGGTCTTCTTTCTCTCCAATTCTCTCTTAGCAGGTGACCCAGGATGCTGACAGGCGTGGCTGAAGTCCAGATGCAGGAGCTGACACGGTGAGCGTCCAGCTGCGAGGAACAGAACAACGCGAAGCGTGAGTTGCTGATCGGGCGTGGTTTAAATAGCTTTGGAGGAAGTTCCAGGTATGTATCCTTCCACCGTTCAGGTATGTATCCTTCCCTGACCACACCCAGGGGAAAGTAGGTCCACAGGTAAAGTAGTTCCATTCAGGCCTCAAGAGGGCCTGGATGTAGCAGCATGGTCTGCATCAGGTAAATGCACCTTAAAACACTTGTACACATGTCTAGCTTTATGAGCCTGGCGCCTAAGGCGCCAGGACAGTGTCCAAAGGGCACCAGCTTGGGCCTGCTGGCACTTCCCTGGGGGAAATGATGCCTGCCTCTGGGGTTGCTGGGTCGGACCTGGCTCCTTGGAGGTAGGCATCATGACAGTACCCCCCCTCAAGGCCCCTCCCAAGGTTGTTCCCTCCGGGGGTTTTGGCTTGTTCGGAAATCTCTGGTGGAACCTTTATATTAATCGAGGTGCGTGAACATGGTTACTAGGCTCCCACGATCTCTCCTGAGGTCCATATCCCTTCCAGTCAACAAGATAGAAGAGTTTGAACTTTAACACCTTGGAGTCTAAAATGTTTTTAACTTCGAATTCTAATTCCCCTTCAATTTGAAATGGGTCTGGAGGCTTGGACAGTCGGGTCCCTGGTTGTACTGGCTTCAAAAGTGATGCATGAAAAACTGGATGAATACGCATGTTAGACGGTAAATCCAGTTTAAAGGCCACGGGATTGATTATAGCCTTGATGGGATACGGTCCTATGAATCTGGGATTGAAAGTTTGCGGGCCCTTGAGGGGTAAATGTTTCGTTGCTAGCCATACCTGATCTCCTACTTGGTAAGGAGGAGTTTTACTTTGGTGCAAATCAGCGTTTTCTTTATACTTTTTCTTGGCTTGCTGTAAATGAGTTGCAGCTTCTTTGAAGGCTTGGGTTATTGTGGAATGCAGATGATTTACTGCGGGCATTTCCAGGGTCAGAGGTGGATCTAGATCAGAGGTCCGAGGATGGTGACCATACAAAGTATAAAAAGGAGTTTGTCCGGTTCCAGAATGCACTGAATTGTTGTATGCATATTCTGCGATCCAAAGGATGTCTTTCCAATTTAACTCGGATTGGTGTAACATGCACCGAAGATATTGCTCAAGAGTCTGATTGGTTCTCTCAGTTTGTCCGTCGGTCTGGGGGTGGTGGCTGGTGGATAGCCGCACATCTATTTGTGCTAGTTGGCAACACTTCTTCCAAAAATGGGAGATAAATTGACTTCCACGATCCGAGACTAATATGGAAGGGAAACCATTTATGCGAACTATATTCTCCAGAAATTCCTTGGCCAAGGTGGAAGCTGAAGGTAAACCTTTTAAAGGGATAAAGTGGGCCATTTTGGAGAATAGATCCACAATTACAAGGATAGTGTTGTAACCAGCACAAGGAGGCAAGTCAGTTATAAAGTCCATTGACAAGGTGTGCCATGGTGCCGGTGGAATATCCAAGGGTTGAAGTAGGCCGGCTGGCCTTTTCTTTTGACCCTTGTTTTGGGCGCAAATTCCGCAAGACAAAACAAAAGACTTTATGTCTTTTCTCCAAGAAGGCCACCAGAAGTGGCGTTTGATTTTGTCTTCCGTTTTAGCGATACCAGGGTGTCCTTCCATTAATGATTCATGATGATGGGCAATAACAAGTTCTTGCAATTCTTTACTAGGCAGAAACAACCGCTCCTGGAAGTAGGGTAAGTCATCCTTAACGGTGTAATGAGGACCCTTTTGACTCCATTCCAGTAAGGCTGAAGAGTCTAGAAGTTGTTTTACTTGCGTTTGGATGTCCTCAATAGTTTGCAATGAAGTTAGGCCTAAGGTTCTTTGTTCTGGTATGATTGGCACAGGTTCTAAACTCGAATTGGGTTCTTCCATGCCAATCCGGGATAAGGCGTCCGCTTTACCATTCTTGCAGCCAGGGCGATAGGTAATTACAAAATCAAATTCCGCAAAGAATAGAGCCCATCGGAGTTGTCTTGAAGATTGAGCCTTGGCCGTCTTTAAATACTGTAAATTTTTGTGGTCCGTAATTACGGTGATGGTGTGTCTTGCCCCGAGAAGGTAGTGGCGCCAAGCCTTGAAAGCAGATTTAATAGCCAGTAACTCTTTGTCGGTAATTGCGTAGTTGATTTCAGGAGGAGAAAATTTCCTGGACCAAAAGGCCACAGGGTGTAGTTGGTTAGTTTCTGGGTCTCTTTGCGACAAGACAGCTCCCATGGCCGAACTGGATGCGTCGGTTTCCACAATGTAAGGGAGATCTTGGTGCGGGTGCTTCAATATAGGTGCAGAGGTGAATTTGGTTTTCAGGTCCTGAAAGGCTTGTTCGGCCTCAAGAGTCCATTCAAAGCGTTTGTTTTTCTTTAGGAGAGCTGTGATGGGTTGGACTGTTCGGGAAAATTCCGGGATGAATCTTCGATAGAAATTGGCGAAGCCGAGCATGCTCTGAACTCCCTTCACCGAGCTAGGAGATGGCCATTTGAGGATGGCGTCCACCTTTTGCGAGTCCATTCGGACTCCTTGAGGTGTCAGGATAAATCCGAGAAACTCCACTTCTGTTGTATGAAAAACGCATTTTTCGAGCTTTGCAAATAGTCTGTGCTGGCGCAATTTCTCAAGAACTGCCCTAACATGTTTTCTGTGATCGGATTCTGAAGAGGAGTACACCAGGATGTCGTCAATATAAACAATGACACAGACGTCGATAAGTTCCCGAAGAACATCATTCATAAAGTACTGAAAGGCGGCAGGTGCATGTCACAAACCGAAGGGCATCACCTGATATTCGAAGAGCCCAAATTTGGTGTGGAATGCAGTCTTCCACTCGTCGCCTTCTTTTATACGCACCAGGTGATAAGCTCCTCGGAGATCTAACTTGGTGTACACACAAGTGTCTTTCACCTGGTCGATAAGCTCAGGGATCAGGGGCAGAGGATAACGATTCTTAATCGTTATTTGATTTAGGGCGCGATAGTCTATACATGTTCTAAGGTCGCCCTCTTTTTTCGGCACGAAGAACAGAGCTGAGGAGACAGGAGACTTGGACGGGCGAATAAAACCATTGGCTAGGTACTGATCTAAATACTGACGCAAATGTAGGTTCTCAAGTTCCGTAAGAGCATAAATCCTACTACAAGGTAGTTGAGCATTGGGTACCAGATCGATTATGCAATCGTAAGACCGATGGGGAGGTAACGTGTTAGCCTGTTCCTTCTGAAAAACGTCTTGGAATTCTTGGTATTCAGACGGTAGCTGTACAGGGGTGGAAGTTGCTGAGGCTAGACCCATAACTGGATTTCTTGGGTAACAAGTTGGTTCACAATCAGGAAAACTTATCTTCATTGCTCGCCAGTCGATTCTGGGATTATGTGTTTCTAACCAAGGAATTCCAAGAATTACTTGAAATTGTGGGGCCTTGATCACATCAAACACGATTGCTTCCCGATGTCCATCCTGACCCACCAGTGTCATTTCAACAGTGGAATGCGTTACAGACCCTGAGGCAATTTCAGTTCCATCTACTGTAGTACTGACATCTTGGGTTACTTTTGGGCAGAGAGGGAGCTTAATCCTGGAAGCCAATTCATGGTCTATGTAATTTCCAATAGCTCCACTGTCGATGTATGCTTTTATAGCATGCAACAGCTGAGGCTGTTTTGGGTCCACTAGCACCATTGGCATGACAAAATGCGAGGTCAAAGAGTTTGTTTTCAAGCTCGGCAAGCGGACCCCTACGCTTGTCGGGCTAGGTCGTTTCCCGAATCAGGTGTCAATAAATCATTATCAGTGGCTCCAACCACCTTCTTCGGTGGTTTAACTGGACAATTTTGAAGAAAGTGACCGGAAGTCCCGCAATACAGGCAAAGTTGCATTTTCCGCCTTCTCTCTCGTTCCTTCTGTGTTAATGGTCCTTTAACACCGCCGATTTGCATAGGTTTGGATACGTCGGTACTCTTGGAGTTAGCGTGGGTTTTGATCGGTACTCGGGTTTCGTACTTGAACCGATCTGCTTTTCTATTTTGAAGTCTGTGATCAAGTTGAACCACCAAGTCTATGTAGTCTGCGCAGACCTGGGGTGGATCTACTATCTGAGCTAGAACATCCTTAAGCTCTCCGCGCAGGCCTCGATGAAACAATGTGATCCTTTTGTTTTCTGGCCATCCAGTTTCCACAACTAGTCTATTAAAGGTGGCAACGTAGGACAGAAGATCCTGATTACCTTGTTGTAAGGATAGCAGTTCGTTATCAAGGGCCTGTCCTTGAGAGTGTCGAGCAAACAATCTTTCCATGCTGGCCTGGAAACCCTGAAAATTCAGGAGAATGGGATCATCCTGATTTACCAATGGAATAGACCAATCGGCAGCACTGCCACTGAGGTAAGATAGTATAAAGGCTACCTTGGTCTGGTCGTTAGGGAAGGCCCCGGGTCTGCATAGAAAGTGTAAACGACATTGGTTCATAAAGACGGCATATTTCTTGGGATCCCCCACAAAACATTCAGGCGGGGCCAAAGGCATGTGTCCAGGTAGATTGATTTGTACCGGGTTATTTAAACCCATTGATGTGGAAGTATCTCCGGAATTAGGTAAAGGAGTGTGCCCTGCCTGGGCCTGCAATAACCTTTTGGCCAGGTCATCTGTTCTTTCCTTAGATAGGATCAGTTCTCTTTTGAGAGCGTTAGTCTCCTGGCGGGCTGAGTGCACTTCTGCCCGTAATTCCCCCAAAAGCTGGGCCAGCTGGTCTGTCTCGAAAGTCTCCATAGCGCCCGGGTGGGAAATTATGGGTTGGCTTCGCGTTCTGTCACGCTCACCTGATTCCCACGGAGGCGCAGGTCTGGCTTCGGGTGCTGATGCTTCTTCTATGGTGAAGCGCAGGACTCTGAAGATGGACTCCCTGGCTCGCAGGAATATTCCCCTGTGCGTGAAAAGGGAGTATTACCTACTGACGGATTAATGCTCAAGCCTCCCACTCCCTTCCAGCCCTCCACGATACCCTTCCTCGATTCCCCGTGAAGTCTCACCTTAGGGTCTGGAAGGATGAGTTCTCCATCCTGCTTCTGATGCAGGAGCGCGTTGAAACCCAGTTACTTCACTGGATTGAGGTTTGATGGGAGTTCAAATAAGCTTGACTATTCAGGTAAGGCGCTGTAAGAGTTCTGTAGCAAGTTCAAAAGTTCAAGCCTTATAATAATGTTCATTGTCTTATTGCAGCAAGCGCTAATCGCTTATGTCTTTTTTCCCCTTAGGGGCCGGGGTTCGGAATGCCGGAGATATGGCGCCGACCCGAAGTGAAACGTGCAGTTCCCGTAAATGACAGGTAAGTTCTGGATGAGCGTTCGGGTAATGTCTTTGCATTCGCTCATTCAATGTCTTTGTCTTTTTTCCCCATAGGGGCCGGGGTCCGGAATGCCAGGAAGCGGCAGGACCCGAAATGAAATGGGAATGGCCCAACAGGTAAGTCTTAGAAGGAAACTGAGCTTTTCCTATTCCCTTCCTTCTCTCACCTTGTGTTCTTGTCTTTTTCTCTCTAGGCTCTGGGAAGTGGCTGCGGATCCGGATGATCGCTACTGGAGATGGAGGTGCCCAGGAAAGGTGAGTGAAATGCAGCGCTGCAGCGATCGAAGCGAAATGCTTTTAAAATGATGTCTTCCCTTTCAGGATCATCGGTGTGAAGTCTCCGTGATGCAGCTTTAGCAGATAAGGTCTTCTTTCTCTCCAATTCTCTCTTAGCAGGTGACCCAGGATGCTGACAGGCGTGGCTGAAGTCCAGATGCAGGAGCTGACACGGTGAGCGTCCAGCTGAGAGGAGCAGAACAACGCGAAGCGTGAGTTGCTGATCGGGCGTGGTTTAAATAGCTTTGGAAGAAGTTCCAGGTATGTATCCTTCCACCGATCAGGTATGTATCCTTCCCCGACCACACCCAGGGGAAAGTAGGTCCACCGGTAAAGTAGTTCCATTCAGGCCTCAAGAGGGCCTGGATGTAGCAGCATGGTCTGCATCAGGTAAGTGCACCTTAAAACACTTGAACACATGTCTAGCTTTATGAGCCTGGCGCCTAAGGCGCCAGGACAGGGGTCCAACATGAGCCTGGCGCCTAAAGCGCCAGGACTGTGTCCAAAGGGCCACAGCTTGGGCCCGCTGGCACTTCCCTGGGGGAAATGATGCCTGCCTCTGGGGTTGCTGGGTCGGACCTGGCTCCTTGGAGGTAGGCATCATGACATGCTCGGAATGACCCCCAATGTGTTTATGTGCTGCTTTTTGAACTTGTTCAGTGTTTATATGGCATGATAGAACAATCTACGATACCCCCTGAGTTTTTGGGTAGTGTTGATGTTGTCCGCGTCTGTCCGCGGACATCAAATCACTAGCAGGGGGCTCAGAATATTCTATGTTACATGTATATAAAGTAAGGGAATCCTAGTAAACATCTATCAAATTCACACTATGTATATCTATATTCAGTAAAAAAACAACTTTGGTAAAGGAAGGTTATGGTTAAGTTGCCCTATTAAAAACCTATGAAATTTGGTGAAAAAAACTTTGTTACAGGGACGTTATGGTTCCAAGTAAAACCAAAACCCCCCTGAAATTCGTCAGTTATGGTAAGCTAAGATGTCACTGATGACATCACATATAGGGCTCCCTCTTTTTTCCTTTACTGGCATATCTAGGCCAGTAATAGTCAGGAACTAAAAATTCCAAAAGTACTATATTTGTAGACTTATACTTCAAATATGTTCTTACAGTAATTCACTTGTTCTATTGGTGTCAACTTGGTGTGGGAGGGGGGTGGTGTGTGGGTGTGTTCCTTTTCTGGCCTCCATCTATGTTGCAGGTGTGCACCTGTGGCTCTGGGACCCACTGCTCAGGGTTCTTTACTCCTTCTCTGAGATGCCTGTATGTACTCCATGCCGGTAAGGTACTTTACGGGCTTGAGGAGGCCATAATTTACGTGTGTTCCTTACTTGTGATCAGCTCCGGTTTACGCCATGCCGTTAATTTCGGCATGGTGGGGCGCGCGCGCGACCCAAGACCGATAATTAAGGCATTGTAGTTTACGGTGCAGTAATTAACGGTCTGAGGGGTCAGAATAGCATGGAGCGGAAAACCATGCCGGTAAATCATTACCGGCATGGTTTTTACCTTACCTCCATGCTCGGAATGACCCCCAATGTGTTTATGTGCTGCTTTTTGAACTTGTTCAGTGTTTATATGGCATGATAGATCAATCCACGATACCCCCTGAGTTTTTGGGTAGTGTTGATGTTGTCCATACGCACAGTCCGCGGACATCAAATCACTAGCAGGGGGCTCAGAATATTCTATGTTACATGTATATAAAGTAAGGGAATCCTAGTAAACATCTATCAAATTCACACTATGTATATCTATATTCAGTAAAAAAACAACTTTGGTAAATGGAGGTTATGGTTAAGTTGCCCTATTAAAAACCTATGAAATTCATTGAAAAAAACATTGTTACAGGGACATTATGGTTCCAAGTAAAACCAAAAACACCCTGAAATTCGCCAGTTATAGTAAGCTAAGCTACTGTAACTCGGCCACCACCGTGCACTCCTAAGACTGACTCCCAGGACATCAAACATGACATCACAAATGTCACTGATAACATCACATATAGGGCTCCCTCTTTTTTCCTTTACTGGCATATCTAGGCTAGTAATAGTCAGGAACTAAAAATTCCAAAAGTACTTATACTTCAAATATGTTCTTACAGTAATTCACTTGGGGTTCACTCACAGCATATAAAACATAAGCATAGAGGAAAACACAAACTTGGAAAACAGCAATGCTTTGTATGTATGAAGATGATCAGTAAGGTTATCAATTTTTTTTATAGTTCTGCTGTTTTTTTATTACTGTAATTTCCCTGCATATACTCATATTTGTATACATTGTATTCACACTACTTTCAGTAGGGTCCAATCACATTATGTGATACTTTTACATAGGGAAGTAGGAGCTTTGAAGCAGAGCAATCATTTCTGTGCATGAAGGGAATCAGTTAGGTTATGAAGATTGTCTGGTAATATTGCTCTTTTTTTAACTTCATTTTCCCTGTAGATGCTCATATTTCAATGCAATAATGCAATTATATGGAAACTGGGTTTTATTAGCTACTTATTAAATATTTCAGAGAAGACAAAACTCTAATTTGAAAGTATTTAGCATTTCACTATTCAAAATGGCAGGATTATTAATATTGCACCTCCATCATGTATGCTGCACACAATTCCTGTTTCTACATGAGTATCTTAGTATACTAAAGAACTTATAGAATGCTATTTGTATCACTGCATTGCTTAATGCACTACGTACCTCATGATATTTATTCCAATGGCCGTTGACACTTTATCAACATTACAATAAGAACCCCTTGTAGAGACTTTTCATGAAAAGTAAATGCACATGTAATGTCATCAGTGATGTCATCAATGACATTTGTGATGCCATCTTTGATGTCCTGGGTGTTAGTCTTAGCAGTGCACGGTGGTGGTGTGAGTTAAGGTAGCTTAGATTACCATAACTGGCGAATTTTCGGGGTTTTTCGGTTTTACTTGGAACCATAACGTCCCTGTAACAAAGTTTTTCTCACTGAATTTCATAGGTTTTTAGTAGTGCAACTTAACCATAATGTCCCTTTAACAAAGTTGTTTTTTACTGAATATATATATATATATATATATATAAAGGTGGGGACCTGACTCACCAGGTAACTACCGGCTAATTTCTCTCCTCAATACGAGTGGTAAATACGAATGGTACACTATGGGGGTCATTACGAGGTTGGAGGTAAGGGAACATCGATGCCGTTAAAGGATCACTGGCATCGCTTACCGCTCTGGCTATTACGACCCGCCAACCCGCCATTAGCGGCACCGTAAATAACGGTGCCTCTAATAGCGGCATGGGCGCCGGCACACGACCCTTCATGCTGGCAATACCGCATGGCGTAAACAGGAGGACATCACAAGTCAGGCGGACATGCAAATAACGGCCTACTGAAGCCCGATAAGTACCTTACCGGCATGGAGTAAATACCGGCATCGTGGACCATCCGTAAACGGCCATGTGCAGTGTTCCCAACTGGCACAGGTGGACACAATCAGCACAGGTGGTGGCAATATAGACTGGGCCAGCACAAAAGGAGCACACCCCACCCCTTCACACACCCAGTCACATACCAAAATGATTCCAATGGTACCAGCAATGCTGGGGCTGGAGGACATGATTGCAGTGGAACTCCATCAACAACAACAACAACAACAGGCAGCACAGAGGAGACGCAGGAGGAGAAGGAGGGTGAGGCAGGCCCAGCATGCCCCACCAGTACAGCTAGTGGTGCCACGCAGGCAGCCCCCAATCCCTCGCATCAGAGCCAGTCCTATCAACCGAAACCCTGAGCAGATCCACACCCTGTACCGTCTTGACCGGGACACCATCACCACCGTTGTGGACATGATACATGACGACATTGTCAGCCTCATTGAAATACGCACCGCCATCCCACCTCTACTGGAGGTACTGTCTGTGCTCCACTTACCTACCAGCACACAGTGGGGCACATGCATGGCATATCACAGCCATTAGTCTAACGTTTTCTGAACCAAGTGCTCAATGCCCTCCTGAAGCATACAGGCGACCACATTTTCCTACCACGGACAGCCCAGGAGATCTCCAACACCAAAGTTGGTTTCCATTCACTGGCCGGCATCCCTGGTTGCATTGGCACCATCGACTGCACCCATGTTGAATTGGTGGTCCCACATGCCATGGAGGCAGTGTACTGCAACCGTAAGTTATACCACTCCATCAACGTGCAAATGGTATGTGACTCTAACAAGATCATCACACATTGTTGTGCCCGATTTCCCGGATCAACCCATGATTCAATGGTCTTGTGGAACTCCACGATACCACGCTACATGGAGCAACATGCAGGGCAGAGATCCTGGCTTCTCGGAGAGTTGCATGTCAGTCTCATGGCATCGCAATGTGGGTAGGTGATTGGGGGGTGAGATGCGTACTTCACCTGGCTGAGATGGGGGGGATGCATACTTCACCTGGCTGAGAGTCCCTGAGAGGATGGACCATGCTCATACCCCAAAGCAGGCCAGACTTCACCTGACACCTGACCCCAAAATGCAAGACGTAAACTGCCCTACCATGAAAATGATGCAGTGTTGCAACCATTCCACAGCCATCAACATGTACACTGCACATAATCAGACCGTAGCCCCCACAACACAATAATGCAGCAACACACAGTTAATATGGCTAATGCACAGCACCAAATACCATCATCAAGAAGGACAGTTCTCCATTACTGCATACAAAGGAGTCACATGAGGGCAAAATACATGAATACACCCCAACACCAACACAGAGGCCCACCAAAGCAGCATGTCCACATCTGTTCTGCAGAGTGAGATCATCATGAGTCTGCCATCAATGGTGACAGGATGAAAGCATACAATTGACCACACGGCACCCAGATCATGGCAACAACCGGCGTGGACTACCACAGTGCATTGGCACTCACAAGGAATAGGACAACCCTGCACCCACTAGACGATGCCACACACATCTGTCGATCTGATGAATACACACATTGCAGTAACGTCATGAGGCTCTATTCATGCATAGATATGTGGGTGCCAACAGAAAATAAATGCATGCTATGGTGTCAATGATACAAGTTCCAAATGATGTGATCACTTACACATAGCCATTCTTGCACACATGCAGGTGATGCAGGCTATCCCTTGAAGAGGTGGCTCCTTACCCCAGTCCGGAACCACATACACGTACCCGACATGGCCTTTTGAAGGCATGGTTTTGCTGCCTCAGCAGGTCTGGTGGGGCACTCCTGTACGGGCATGAGAAGGTGGGCAAGATCGTCATGGCATGTGTCATTCTACACAATATGTGCATCAGACAGAATATGCGTCTGCCCCCTGATGCTGAACTGCAACCACCTGACGATGAGGATGAGGAGTGTGGAGATGGGGCTGCACTTCAGGGAGGCAGCAATGCACAGGAGGGACGTGCCATGCATCAGACTTTGATAAACCAATGTTTCTAGCACACATGGATGGGGAGTGTGACATGGAGGTGCGACTCAGGGCACTGGGTGTGTCAGGGACATGGGCACTGTAGACTGTTCACCAATAAAGCACATGTACACAATAAACAATGTCTGCTCATTTGAATTCTGATTTCACAACAGGTCTATTGAAGAAATGTAACATATTTAGTGCAGAAGCCCTCCACCTCACACACCCTCTCTCTGGTCCGTCTCCCCCTTCAACTTCCCCACACACCCTCTCACCCCTCCCCCTCCCCCTCAACTTCCCCACACACCCTCTCTCACCTCCCCCTCCCCCCTCAACTTCCCCACACATGGTGTGCACTTGCATGCACCATTGTTCTTCAGGAGTTCGTATTGCCAGGCTGTACCTACACCCCTTTTCCACTGGCAGCATCGGGTTGACCTCTGTCTGACTTGCACACATTCCGAGAGACCTACTTAGGGGGCTGGTATGTCTGGAGCTTCTATTTGAGGAGGTCTCTGGTTGTTGAGTCACCTGTGTGGGACGCAGGGCCTCAAATGCTGACACCGTTTGGGTGAGGACCTGCCTCACAGCTGCCATTTCACTACATATGTCTTTGCCAGTGGACTCAATGGCAGATTTGAGGGATGCTGTGCATTCCCTCATTTCCTCCCTTGCCTGGCCACATTCGGTTATTTGCTGGGTCAGCAGCCCAGTCAGCTCCTCCTGGCGCTGTTGTATTACCCTGATGCCCTCCTGCCTGTCCCGGACACTGGTGGAACTTGTTGGTGCATGCGTAATGGTTGGTCCCTCATGCATGCTCCCCATGGGGCTGAAGCTCCCTGGCCAGGCCTCCACTTCGGACAGCTAATGGCTGCTGGCATCCTGATTGCTGGGTGGGGAGTATTGGGGTGACTGCCGGGGGGCTGTACCAGTAGGTGTTCCGGATGTCGGTGTGTATAGTTCATCATCAGACACAGCTGCCGTGGCAGCTGTCTCACCAACGGTACTGCTTGCAGTAGAAACTGTGCCTTCAGCCACTGGCTCCTGTGTGGATGTGGCTGGTAGGGGTACTGTGGTGGTGTCAGTGATGGAGAGTTGTGCTGTCAGATCCTGCGTTGTGCTGGGCTTTCCCAGTAGTCCAGGTTGCCCTCTTCCCCTGGATGTTGAGGGACGGCTTGCTAGCGCCATGTCCCTAGACCTTGTGGCTGGTGTCGCAGCGTTCTCCCTGGGGTCCTGATCTTCACTCTCAGAATGTGTGCCTGTGGGGGACCAAGAGAGGGAGTCCATTAGTGATGGGTCTACATGGATCAGGCATGCATTGCGGTAGCTACATTCCTATGGAATGGCAGGTGATTGGCATTGGGGGTTGCTTGCCTTTTGGGTGGGTTATGCATGGATGCGTCTGGGATGAAACATATATGAGGTGCATCATGCATGGGGACAAGATGGTGCTGTGCACTGCCTGTAGGCAGTCTTGCAGAAATGTGTCTGGTGGACCCTGCTCCCCATCATTGCACTGTCACTTCAGGGGGACATCATTGTGTAATTGTTTACAGTGTTTCATTTGGGACACCTACCTGCATCAGCCAACGACGGGGCTCCACGCTCCATATCCCCCACTCCTTCGATTGCCTCCATCCCAATGGTGCTTGCACAGATCTCCTCCCAGGGTTGCATCTTTATGGGGGTGGCCGCACCACCACATGTTGCCATCCCCAGGTTACAGTTGGCAGAGATGATGTTCCGCACGTGTAAGCGCAGGTCGTCCCAGCGCTTTCGGACATCTTTAGGTGCGCGCGGGGTGGTGCCAACGGCACTCACTTTCTGCGCCATCTCCGCCCATATCTCTTTTTTTGTGCTGCACTGCAGGTCGCTGCATGTTAGTGGAGAACACGACATCCACATTTTCTGCCAGCGTCTCTGCCAACATGTTGAGCTCCTCTTGTGAGAACTGCTCCTTGCGCAAGCGCTCAGCACTTTTTTTAAGGGCGTTGGGCATTGTGAAATGCTGCAGGTATATGTTGGGACAGGTATGGTGGTGATATGGGTCCTGGTTACAGAGGATGGCAATGGATTGTGTTTTTAAAGATGGCCGCCATGCTCTTACCCGTTCCTGTGCGATGACGCTACTTCGGGTTCCGCTTATTAGCAGTGACCGCTAATAGCGGTCACCGCTAATGCCGGTGGCATGGATGGCGGTGGAGCAATCTACGCTTCGCGCAATGCCAGTAAAGACGATTTTTCACCTTATAACGGCAGGGTGGTAAGGTCGTTACCGGCATGGCGCAAAGCTCGTGCCCGCGTACTCGTAATGGCCCTCTAATAGCGGCCTTGAAGCAACATGGACACAGTATTTGCTCCATGCCAGTAAGGGTCGTTACCTACCGCCCACCTCGTAATGAGGCCCTATGTCTTCTTCAGGAGGGATTATGCAAAGGTATAATCTCCATAGACCAAGCTTTTAGGCCCACACTCATTCTCGATAAGCACACCGAGATCAAAAGCAGAGCTGTTTATGTAATGGTATAGATTTAAATCCACCTTTCACAGGATCTCAATGTTTGAACTTTTCTAATCATTGGCCAATAAAAATGTCCTAGTAGCTCTTTTAAAAGCGATCATGGAGCTCTACCATAACACTAAGACAATGGTGAGTTGGGGACTAGGCGGAGAAATTACTAAATCCTTTTTAGTAGGGAAGGGAGTTTGATAGGGCTACATATTGATTCCCACTCTTTTTAATCTATTTTGAACAAGGTATTAGACAAATTAAACTCAAATACACTGACAACCATGCATTGGGTGGTGAACAAATCTCTGCATTAGTGTTTGCAGATGAAGTAGTCCTCATTTCACACACACCATCTGGCCTGAAAATACTCAAGATTTTCTTTGAAACTATAGTCACCATAGTTTGACAGATAATAAAGAAAAAATTAAGGTCGTCAAATGTGGAAAAACACATGGTCGCTATTCAAAAGTAGCCATAAAAATAGATACAACCAGCATTGAGGAGGTGGCTGGCCTTCTTCAATTATTAGGGGCTAAGGATTGGCCGAAGAGGTGAATGGAGTAACCACATTTAAAAGACAAACCTAATTCTGGGAAGACATTACAGTGGCATCCTGAAATCGTCCAAGTCCATAGGTAATAACACTCCCCCACCCTTTGAAATATATAGTGAACAGGCTCTGGCAGCAGCAGGGTATGAGTAGACATCTGGGGACATGGCAATATCTCACACTTATCAATGATGACAATAATTATCTTAAGAAATTATTGTCTGTACCCCAATGCACCCCATATTTCCCCTCATACCAGGAACTTGGTTTAACGCTTATTGCTGTACAGCTTGTTCTAAAACCGCTGCCATTATGGGTACAAATATGTTCATCTGATACCCATATCCAGCACAGAGCAGCCCCAATTGACGTACTGACTGGGTTCAAACATGTCAGGAACACCTTTAGGCTCCTAGAATTTGAGGATTTCATAACCAATTTTTCTGGCATAACTAATAGCTGTAGGCAGAAAGTAATTGATGTGCACGGGTATCACCACAATGGTGTGCTTATAGGCAAATGCCTTGATATTTCCACTGGCTACAATCATCTTTCAATCCAGTATGGTCGCTAATTGGAAGATATCTCTGTGTAATACCCAATCCTATTAAACGATCGATGTGGGTACCTATTTCATCATTTAAAGCTCGAAGGAATAGTAACAACTCCCTCTTTGGTCTGTTTTGTCCTGGAACCCTAGAGTCGCAACAACATTTTGAATGCTTTGCCCAACATTTGCTGAGCCAACAACTAGAAATTAAGTCTACCCAATAGCGGTATTTGTTCACTTAATGTGGTTGATGAAATGTGTAAACTGTTGGGTTCAGTGGATGTCACCCTCATTGCCTCAACTCAATTGGATAATGCATGGTGGAGAAGAGATAACATTCTGAAAGAAGGTCTTTGTTAGATGGCCACTAAGGGCCTCATTACACGGAAGGCGGTGATCCAGGGTGCTATTAGCATCCTGGACCATGCCGGTAAATTACCGGCACCGCCTTGGCGGTAAGGGGATTTACCGCCCCATTCCAAGGTCGGGGGGGGGCGGTAAATCCCCCTACCGCCATTGCCCTTCCCCATTCCCATTTCTGCCCCATAGGGCTCTATGGGAATGGGGAAGGCGCTAATTACGGCACCGCAATTTTGCGGTGCCGTAATTAGCTCCGAGGTCCCTTAGCGGGTTGGTTTTTAACGCCTGCAAAAAGCAGGCATTAAAGCACCAACCCGCTAAGGGACCTCGTAGTATGGCGGTAAGGGTTAACGGTCACCGTTGCCATTAACGGTGACCGTTAACCCTTACCGCCGTCCGTGTAATGAGGCCCTAAGACTTTGCAAGTTTCTTAGGAAGCTTGGATTGTTGGCCAATCATCATATATTGTTATTATAATTGTTATTTGTGCAATTGATTTTAGGCTGCCTAGTGTGTATTATGGCATCTGAATGATTTAATGAAACTTGATAATGGGCTCACATATTTTCGATTTTATGTTATACTTGTCATGAAACGTAAACCTATTGTATTCATTAACTATGTTTTAATTGAGTATGATGCTGTATTAGCTGTTTACTATGCCATACATCCTTTTTTTAATTATGTGTAATTTCATGGCAATTGCTACCCAAATAAAGATGAGATTATGATGATTATTAATATTACTATTTTTGTTTTATTATTAGTAGTATTTGTATTATTAAAATTATTATTGAGCATGCACCTAGCTACAGGAAGCAGCAGAGTGCTTTACAAGTCATCAGAGGAGGTACACAGTGAAGGAAGCAAAGATACAAAGTAGGGAAAGCTAGCAAGTGGGAAGGTGCAATACTGCAAATATCTGGAACAAGTATTCTATTATCTCATATATTTACAGTATTATAACACTATTATTAGTGAATACAGCACGTCATATAGGTACATTGACTCCTGTTAGCAGGTAGTTCCGGCTTCACACATAGCTGCTTTTTAACTGTTAGATTTGCATCAATTTTATGTTATGTTAGGTTATGTTTTGTATTATTATTATTTGGCTATTTATCGAGCGCGGGTGTATGGAGGAAAGCAGAGATACATTTTATGTTACAAATATTTAGAGGCCGATTCATGGAATAATTAGCATGGTGCAAGTGGGCAAAAACGTGCGATTCGCAGTGGAATTGCGAAAATCGCAGTGCAAGTGCGAAAATCGCACGAAAAGCAGCGCACATCGATTCATGGAAGGGCGTGCGCGAAAAAACCATCTGATGTGCGCTAAAAAATTGCGCGACGCACGTTGGTGCACAGGCCATCTAACGGCGTGCGCCAGGTCACAGCGAAAATCGCACAGGCCACAGCGAAAATCGCACATAGCGCGGCGCACACAACAAATGTAGGCGGAACACGGAATGGGGAACAACTTGCCAAAATGTGGGCGTCACAGGGGAAGTACAGGGTGCAAGTGCACGGAACACGCACACGCTCGCCTACAACACGTATTCATGGAATCGAATAGGGCAAAACAGCGCACGGTCAAACCAGCGCAGAGGCACAAACACGACCGCCACAAGAAAGCAGGCGGTAGCGTCCCTGCGCCTGTAAAAAATGTGCGCCAAAAGGTGCGCCAACAAATAGCACCTATATACAGCTATGATGAATGTCCTATACTGTGGCCCTCCAGGACAAATGACGTGCAAAGGGGTACCCACAAACACGGACACCCGCTGACTGAAAAATAATGTGTGCGTGTATTTCGGGGTGCGCGGGAAGTTTCACACGCGAATTGGCTGGGTACGTGGATTCCAGAGGTGCGCGGGAAGTTTCACACGCGATTTGGCTGGGTACGTGGATTTCAGGGGTGCGCGGGAAGTTTCACATGCGATTTGGCAGGGTACGTGTATTTCGGTGGTGCGGGGGAATGCTACACGTGATTTGGCCATGTGGGTCCCCCCAGGTGTTCCCTCTACACCCTCCACCGCCCCTGCAGGCAGCCCACACCACAGGGTACTACCCTGCACCCCTGCTCATGTCCCACAGGCAACCCATCCACCATGGCCATGCCCACCAGCCAACCCACATGTCACCTTGCACCACTGATCAACAACACATGTCTCCTACCACCCCCACCCCCCAGCAGTGCAGGGGCAGCCTCCACCAGGCCCCCACTCATGTCACCCACCCCCCCACCCCCCAGCAGTGCAGGGGCAGCCTCCACCAGGCCCCCACTCATGTCTCCCACCACCCCCAACCCCCAGCAGTGCCGGGGCAGCCTCCACCAGGCCCCCACTCATGTCACCTACCACCCCCACCCCCCAGCCACCAGGGGCAGCCTCCACCGGGCCCCCACTCATGTCTCCCACCACCCCCACCCCCCAGCCACCAAGGGCAGCCTCCACCAGGCCCCCACTCATGTCTCCCAC
This sequence comes from Ambystoma mexicanum, assembly GCF_040938575.1. Classification (NCBI taxonomy): domain Eukaryota; kingdom Metazoa; phylum Chordata; class Amphibia; order Caudata; family Ambystomatidae; genus Ambystoma; species Ambystoma mexicanum. The sequence continues at coordinate 203,541,369 of NC_090923.1, read as the reverse complement.
CACCCCCACCCCCCAGCCACCAGGGGCAGTCTCCACCAGGCCCCCACTCATGTCCGCTATTACCTCCACTCCCCCGCAGTGCAGGGGCAGCCTCCACCAGGCCCCCACTCATGTCTCCCACCACCCCCACCCCCCAGCAGTGCAGGGGCAGCTGCCACCAGGCCCCCACTCATGTCACCTACCACCCCCACCCCCCAGCCACCAGGGGCAGCCTCCACCGGGCCCCCACTCATGTCTCCCACCACCCCCACCCCCCAGCCACCAAGGGCAGCCTCCACCAGGCCCCCACTCATGTCTCCCACCACCCCCACCCCCCAGCCACCAGGGGCAGTCTCCACCAGGCCCCCACTCATGTCCGCTATTACCTCCACTCCCCCGCAGTGCAGGGGCAGCCTCCACCAGGCCCCCACTCATGTCTCCCACCACCCCCACCCCCCAGCAGTGCAGGGGCAGCTGCCACCAGGCCCCCACTCATGTCACCCACCCCCCCACCCCCCAGCAGTGCAGGGGCAGCCTCCACCAGGCCCCCACTCATGTCACCCACCACCCCCACCCCCCAGCCACCAGGGGCAGCCTCCACCAGGCCCCCACTCATGTCTCCCACCACCCCCACCCCCCATCCACCAGGGGCAGCCTCCACCAGGCCCCCACTCATGTCTCCCACCACCCCCACCCCCCAGCCACCAGGGGCAGCCTCCACCAGGCCCCCACCCATGTCTCCCACCACCCCCTACCCCCAAGCAGTCAGGGGCAGCCTCAACCAGGCCCCCACTCATGTCTCCCACCACCCCCACCCCCCAGCAGTGCAGGGGCAGCCTCCACCAGGCCCCCACTCATGTCACCCACCACCCCCACCCCCCAGCAGTGCAGGGGCAGCCTCCACCAGGCCCCCACTCATGTCACCCACCCCCCACCCCCCAGCAGTGCAGGGGCAGCCTCCACCAGGACCCCACTCATGTCACCCACCACCCCCACCCCCCAGCCACCAGGGGAAGCCTCCACCAGGCCCCCACTCATGTCTCCCACCACCCCCACCCCCCAGCCACCAGGGGCAGCCTCCACCAGGCCCCCACTCATGTCTCCCACCACCCCCACCCCCCAGCCACCAGGGGCAGCCTCCACCAGGCCCCCACCCATGTCTCCCACCACCCCACCCCCCAGCCACAAGGGGCACCCTCCACCAGGCCCCCACCAATGTCTCCCACCACCCCCTACCCCCCAGCAGTCAGGGGCAGCCTCCACCAGGCCCCCACTCATGTCTCCCACCGCCCCCACCCCCCAGCCACCAGGGGCAGCCTCCACCAGGCCCCCACTCATGTCTCCCACCACCCCCACCCCCCAGCAGTGAAGGGGCAGCCTCCACCAGGCCCCCACTCATGTTGCCCACCACCCCCACCCCCCAGCAGTGCAGGGGCAGCCTCCACCAGGCCCCCACTCATGTCCCCTATTACCCCCACCCCCCAGCAGTCAGGGGCAGCCTCCACCAGGCCCCCACTCATGTCTCCCAGCACCCCCACCCCCCAGCAGTGCAAGGGCAGCCTTCACCAGGCCCCCACTCATGTCGCCAGCAGTGCAGGGGCAGCCTCCACCAGGCCCCCACTCATGTCACCCACCCCCCAGCAGTGCAGGGGCAGCCTCCACCAGCCCCCCACTCATGTCCCCTATTACCCCCACCCCCCCGCAGTGCAAGGGCAGCCTCCACCAGGCCCCCACTCATGTCCCCTATTACCCCCACCCCCGCAGTGCAGGGGCAGCCTCCACCAGGCCCCCACTCATGTCCCCTATTACCCCCAGCCCCAGCAGTCATGAGTGGGGGCCTGGTGGAGTCTGCCCCTGTCTCCCACCACCCCCACCCCCCAGCAGTGCAGGGGCAGCCTCCACCAGGCCCCCACTCATGTCACCCACCCCCTCCCACCCCCAAGCAGTGCAGGGGCAGCCTCCACCAGGCCCCCACTCATGTCACCCACCACCCCTACCCCCCAGCCACCAGGGGCACCCTCCACCAGGCCCCCACCCATGTCTCCCACCACCCCCACCCCCCAGCAGTGCAGGGGCAGCCTCCACCAGGCCCCCACTCATGTCACCCACCACCCCCACCCCTCAGCAGTGCAGGGGCAGCCTCCACCAGGCCACCACTCATGTCTCCCACCACCCCCACCCCCCAGCCACCAGGGGCAGCCTCCACCAGGCCCCCACTCATGTCTCCCACCACCCCCACCCCCCAGCCACCAGGGGCAGCCTCCACCAGGCCCCCACTCATGTCCCCTATTACCCCCACCCCCCGCAGTGCAGGGGCAGTCTCCACCAGGCCCCCACTCATGTCCCCTATTGCCCCCACCCCCCAGCAGTGCAGGGGCAGCCTCCACCAGGCCCTCACTCATGTCACCCACCACCCCCACCCCCCAGCAGTGCAGGGGCAGCCTCCACCAGGCCCCCACTCATGTCTCCCACCACCCCCACCCCCCAGCAGTGCAATTTGCCTGGCTTCGTGTACTTTGGGGTGCGCGTGAACTTCCACACGCGATTTGCCTGGGTACGTGTACTACGGGGTGCGCGTGAAGTTCCACACGCGATTGTACGTGTACTTCGGGGTGCGCGTGAACTTCCACACGCGATTTGCCTGGGTACGTGTACTTTGGGGTGCGCGTGAACTTCCACACGCGATTTGGCCTGTGAGAGTGGGTTACATGTATTCCAGGAGTGGGTTGGAATATTTACCCGCGACTGTGCCTGTGAGAGCGTGCTACGTGTATTCCTGGTGTGGGCGGGAAGATTCACACGTTCGCCTACGATGTTCCGAAAAAGGGTCCAATCCTGACACACGTACGCCAGCATGAAGCAGGCGTACGTCGACCCGCGCAGTATAAAAGTGCGCGCAAACAACAAACAAGCTCAGACGCCAGGATGAATATACCATTCCTAGCAGCAGTGGCCGTGGGTTACCAAAGGAGGAGGAGGAGGATAGTGAGGGCCCGAATTTTCACTCCCAGAACCAGCCTTTTTGGGATGCCGGATGACCAGGTGTATGGGAGGTACAGGTTTCCCCCACACATAATACTGGACCTGGTCAGTGAGTGGGAGGATGACCTCACATCACCCACCCTGTGCTCCCAAGCACTTAGCCCACTGGAGAAGGTCCTCAATGTACTGCACTTCTTGGCCACAGGATTATTTCAGCGGACAAGTGCCATAGTGGGTGGGGTGTCACAGGCCACGCAGTCACGCTGCCTACACCAGGTCTTGAACATCATCACTGCACGCCCATCAGTCCGTAGGCACATATACCTGCCCAGGACACCTGCAGAAAGGCAGGCTGCCACCCTCGATTTCTACGGTGTGGCACAATTTCCAAAAGTGCTAGGTGCCATTGACTGCACCCATGTGGCACTACGTCCCCCCAGGGCATCTGAGCACATCTATAGGAACCGCAAGCACTGGCATTCCATCAACGTGCAGGTAGTATGTAATGCTAAGGGAATCATCACCTCAGTATATGCCAACTATCCAGGGTCCACCCACGACAGCTTCATTTTCCGAATGTCTACCCTAAGCCGGGACCTAGAAGCTGGCCGGCATGGTGATACATGGCTGCTTGGTGAGTATGAATGCCACTGCACATGCATGCATGTCAGATGCAGAGTTATGTCACTACCCCACTAATGATGCCCATCACCTCCTCACCAGGGGACAGTGCCTACCCTCTGAACACCCACATGATGACACCAATTCGGAACCCCATCACGCCTCCAGAGGTAAGATACAACACAGCCCATATTGCAACCCGGGGCATAGTGGAGCGCACATTCGGAGTGCTCAAGTCACGCTTTCGCTCCCTTGACCGGTCTGGCGGGCAGCTGTTATATGCGCCCCCAGTAGTGTGCAGGATCATAGTGGCAGCATGTGTCCTGCACAATGTTGCAGCATGCCGGGGCCTGGCCGTGGACATGGTGGTGCCCCCACATCCCCAACCACATGCACGCCCGCTGCGCATGGGAGGGGAGAGGGCACGGGGTGAGGCAGCCCGTACGCAGCTGGTGGCTAATTACTTCACATAGAAATCACACCCCAGTGGAGGGCACACAGGCCTGGCACATACCATCTGATAAGCAATGATGACTCGACCTGACAATTAAGACGAACAAAGGGACTGTCAACTGTCAGAACCATAGCAGCCTGAGATTGTTCATGTGGAAGTGTCACAATGTGTTCATCCCTACCTACACAAACACCATCAATGCAGTGTCATGAAAAGACACTTCCATGCTGCAGAAATGAATACCCACTTGCAAAATACTACATGAAAACAGTGCCATGTCACCCACCCCCACCACGGCACGGCCACACAACACACCATGGCATGTCATGCAATGTGAGAGGAAAGAAATGAATCCCCACAACATGCCCCAAGTGTCAGCAGCTACAGTGTCCCTAATGGAAACCTGTCCACACATGAAATGCTCAGAGTAATGCAGGACCTACAGCCCACATTACCAAATACTTACCAAGAATACCAATCACCTACACAACCTCCAACCTACCTTAAACATGACATTACAGACTTAAAAATTAGCTAGCCTCACCACCTTATGATAACAGCCCTCCGAACACTTGCAAGTATACAGTGTTAGCGCCACGCAAGGTGCACTGCTTACAACATGGACTCCAGTTCCAAGGTGGACCGCATTGTGAAGACATGAGGAATGGACCTGCAAATATGGAGGATGAGATGGATGCAGAGGCACATATCAATACACCACGCAGTGTACAATCCAACAACAATATGCACTATGAATGTATACACAGTATTGACTACAGACTGCCCACACAGCTCATGGGAGTCCAATGTCACCATGTACGTCAATGTCAGTTGGGCACACCCTTTGCAAGCCCATGGAAACGGGAAGCAGGAGGGGTGCGTGTGACAAAAACCCAAGCATCTGAACCAAATCCATGACAAGCCTGCATGTGCCCAGCCACAATGCAGCGTATGCCCACGGGAGACACACAAGGCAACACACTGTCCCAAAAAAAAAAAAAAAAAAGAAAAAATCAAAAATGGCCATTAATGGGCCCAGGGGGGTTGGGGAGGCCACCCTGGAGGTCCGAGGACAGGGTGCACACCAAAACCCACCTGTGTGGATCTTGCGAAAAAAAAACACCTCCATGGGCTCATGGCCTACACGGCTACCCTATTGTGGGAGTATCACTGCTGTCGCTATTCTCACCCTCTGCAGCTGCATCCGCAGGTGGTGGCACGATGGGAGACAGCCCACGCAAAGCCCTAGTCTGTTCCTCCATGACTGCAAGCATGCGGGTGTGGTAGGACTCGTTCTGGAGGATGAGTGTGCGGAGGTCCCCATGCAACAACTCACGGGATGCCCGGACCTCCGCCCTAGTTGCCTGCATCTCAGCTGAGAGCGTACGGGTGAGACGTTCCAGCTTCTGTTCTGTCCTTCGGTTTGTTGAAGCCTCAAGCTCAACAAGAGTCGTCCTGAGGTGAAGGAATTCCAGCCTCAGGGATTCCCTGTGGCCCTGGGACTCTATGGAGATGGCTTCCTGCAGAGTCACCAGTGCCGCCCGCCTGTCGGACGCCAACATGTCCTCCCTGTGTGACTGGCAGATGGAGTCGGTTGCCTGCTGTAGTTGCTCCATCTGCCTTTCAGGGGGGACAATGGAAGTGGCCACCCTATCCATGGCCTGAGCCATCATCTCCGATGATGCTGCCTGTTGGGTTGCCATACCGTAAATGGATTGCTCCCCTGCGGTATTGCCAGGTGGCATACGGCCACCACGTCGGCGGGCACCACACCTGTCTGGGGCAAGGCGAACTGCGCCTTGCTGTGCCTGCACTGCCTGAGGCTGCAGGACTGCATTCCCCCTCTGATCTGCTGGCCCAGGAACAGGATCAGATGTCGCAGAGTGTGACCCTGCATCCGTAACCACCAAAGGCGTACCTGCCAACACTGACATCCCCATTGAGGGTTCTAACCCTGGTGCATGTGGGTCGGACAGAACAGAATCCCTCCCAGGAACACTGACCTGCAACGGCACGTACGTCTCATCATCCGAATCAACACCTGAGTACAGCTCGGGGGAGGTGCAGCCGGAACACCCCTTGAGAGCACGACCTGCAACAGTTGTGGGTTCTCACCCACCACCACACCACGTCCCTCACTGGTGGTCGGTCGGCCCTCAGACCCCTCCTGGGTCTGCACCATCTCCACAACCCCAGCAGTATCAGGTGCGTCTTCCCCTGCAAAGACATAAAAGAAAACAAATGGAAACAGGCATTAGCACTATGGCACACAATGAGGGCTGAGAGGCTACAGAAACAGTACTTGATTGACACATGTCCCACATGACTAAAACACTCCCATGCATGCATCGTCACTGCGTGTGATGGGAAGGCAGATGCCACACATTGATGACACCAAGATGGAAGATGAACACATTTGCTGCATGCTGCCTAGCAGTGCCATCACACATTGGCCAGTGATTGGCAGGTCAAATACACATGCCATCACACAGATGGCATGTACCCTAGCCATGAAGTGAAGAGGGAGAGGAGGTCACCAATTGTTCATTCAGTCCAGTTTGTTCATATGATTGGTTATTTTCATTGTAATGGTTCTAATGTTTAACATGCAGCTGCCAGTCAAAAATGGTCCTATAGCACAGGGACATGTCCAAACTAATCATGTCCACGAAACTGAGCCAGTCCACTGTACCATAGCCATGTCAGACATGTGACAATAGGACTGAGAAATCCCGAGTAAAAGTGGTGGTATGCAAACAATCTGCCTGAATAAACAGAGGTAAATAAGCAACAGTGTAGTGGCAAGATGACACTCCAAGGGCAACTGGCGTGGTGTTGGGCTGGATGTCTAATGTTGGCCGAAGGGATGCTGCTATACCCAAATGCTGGTGCCAAGAATGTTTAGGAAGAGGCACATGGGTGAGCCGAACCACTCAGGCACACACACCCTCCCCTGGCACCCAAACAGAAGCCCTCCCACACACAACATGCACATGGATGACACACACATGCTTGTGCACTCACCGGACATGCCTCGTAATCTGCCACTACTCCCACGCCTTGGATCTGTTCCTCCGTGACGTAGGTCCCAGCAACCTGCTCATGTGAGTGAGTTCTATGTCGTCTGCTGGAGACCAACCTCCAGTCACTAGAGTTGCGGCATGACTTGAGGCCAGCTTATTCTTTGCCCTGCGCTTCAGGTCATTCCAGCGCTTGTAGCAATCATTAGCTGTGCGCCTCACAATTCCAAGGGCACTTATGATGTCCACAATGGTCTGCCAGTGTGCCTGACGTTGTGCAGGTGTGGTCTTGGATCCTGCAACAATCACCATTTCGCGGTCATGTGCGGACACATACTCTACAAGTGCATTCAGTTCGGCCTCATTGAAGCTGGGCTTCCTAGACGGGCCGGACTGTGTAGCCGTGTCTGGGGCATCAGCCTCTATTGGACTAGCACTCTTCCTCTTCCGCTTGGAAGGTGGTGGGGATCCGGAGTGTCCTGCGCCGCTCTGGACACTAGGGGCAGGAGCGTGGGATTGCACACTCAGCATGGGAGTTGGTGCAGGCATTATCTCAAGTGTGATGGTGTCAGGGGGAATGTCAGCATGATGGACTTGGACCGACACTGTCCTGGCTGGGTGTGTGAGAGGTGGGGTGGATGGAGCCGCAGCTGCCCCTGCAGCCTCCCCAGCCTGCCTACGCGGGGCAGCAGATGACCTAGCTGCCCCTGATCCACGTGGCCTGATGACAACAACGTTCACCGGCGCACGTGGCCTAGACCTGCTGACCTGGAAGTCAGCCATGGAGTCACCCTGTGCCAGGTCTGGTTCCACAGTGGGCTGGTCCAACAAGGGCTGAGCATGGATGGTGTCAGCCACGGTAACCTCAACCGGGGGGGGGCATGTGTGTCCCTGACTGCTCCTCCACACATGGGGGGCTAGGGGCACCCTGCAAGTCACGGCCACGTCCCCTACCGGATCCACCACGGCCACCACTTGGGGCTCGGCCACCTTTGCCACCCTTACGGCTTGTTCGCCTCCCAGCCATGGCACTGATGTTATTGTGCGTATGGGAGTTGATGTGAACTATTGTCCTGGGCAATTGGGGGTCAAAGGGCTTGGGTACCAGATGGTAATCGTACCCTAGTGCTCTAGCAAGGCTGTATGTCACCCCTGGGGAAAAATGACGGGTCACGCAACGCACACGCACCCCAAAAAAGGGAAGTAAGGTGCACACAACCCCTCCTAGATCACATGCGTGGAAAAATAAACCTGCACTACGCTGTGGCACCCAGGAACACAAGAATGAACGTATGTGTGTCACACGCAGCCTAGAATGACCTCTGAAGGGGTACTCGACACACGGGGCAAGCACAGATGTTAGATACGTGCGCGACTCACTGTCTGCCAGGAACAAAAGCGTGAAAAATATGCGCGTGTGCGCGTTGGCAACACCCCCGCCAAAAGAAGAATTGTACGCTGTTTGAGGAGACAGGACAACAGTAGTAGGGAAGCTGTTTGAGGAAACAGGCCCAGGAAAAAGAGGAAAAGAGAAAAAACTGTCAGAGGTAACAGGGAGTACGAACTGGAAACGCTGTGAAGTAAATCGCGTGTGAAAGAAGTACAGATTTCACCCACTCGCTCTCCACGAAAAGCACGTACAAGGAAATGGCATTCTACATGTACCTTTTATACACACGTCACAGACGCGCATACGCAATGAGGCCATTTCCACCAATTACGCGCTTTGACACGTGGACGTGTATCTCTTCATTTTTACACGCGCGATTCTCTACGGCCATGCGCGTGATGTCACAGCTGCGCATGGTGGCCTTTGGGCCAATGAAATCGCATATGCGAGCACATGTGGTAAAACTGCACGTCCGAGTGTCACCGTGTGTAATCGGAGGGAAGTGAGCATACACGCGATTGGCCTGGGTACGTGTATTACTGGGGGTGCGCAGGAAGTTCCACACGCGATTGGTGGAAATCCACGTGTGCTCTGTCATCACGTGTAATGAGGGAAACACCCGCGCGCCTCACGTCACAGACGCACTCACGCGCTAAGGGCCTTTGGTCCAATGAAATCGCATATGCCTGCTGACGTGCATACGCGCTTAGGGCCTTTCCTCGATTTACACGCAGACGTGCAGGATTTTCACATGCCAAATCACTCCGTATCAAGCTGGCCACGCGTAAGCACACGGAAGACCATGCTCCTGCCCAGAAGGCCGAACTACTGCCCCCCAGAGCCCCGAGCACGCTCCCACCTGCCATCTGCTGCTGCCTGACTGCCTGCTGCCCACGTGCCCTGCCATTTGCTGCCTGCACATCAGCCAGGGGTGCTGTTGCTGTGACCACCCCAGCTGGAACCGAAGACTCCCGACTGGGATTCCATCGCTCCACAGCCCAGCCCCAAGAACCAGTTGCCCACCCACTCCTGCCTCTGGGGTTGTCATGTCAGGGCAAACACCATCTGAGACCACTGACAACCCCCGGCCAGAGAGGCAGAGGGGCACCAGCTTCAGTGCCACCGAAGTTGGTGTCCTGGTGGAGCAAGTCCTGGGGCAGTATGATGCCCGCTTTGGAAGTTCCTGCGCCAACAAGGAAGGACAGACTCGGATCTGGACTGACATCGTGACTGCCATCAACGCGGAGGGGGTGGCAGTCCGCGACTTCCAACATATCAAGAAGCGCTGGGAGGACTTCAGGTCCAGGACCCTGAACAAGGCCCGGCGCCTCTTGAAGGCAGCGGATGCCAAAGGGCGCCGGGGCCACTTGTCGGAAGAACAGATGAGGGTCCTGGAACGCATATCCCCAGTGCTCCACGTCCAGGTCCTTGAGAGGCTGACCCGTCTGGAGTCGAGCGGTAAGTGTACATGCATCCTGATTGTGAGCTGTGCGTGTGGTGATTTTTCAGTAGTGTGCAGGTTGCACATCTGTTTGTATGGGGTCGAGTATGGGTGGGGGTGTACAAGGCCGTGGGGCTAACACATGCGAGGGCTGGAATGTGTGAGACATGGATGGTGCTTGTGTGTGTAGGCTTGCATGCCAAATGCAGTTGTGTGGGCACACATGTTTGGATGAATGTGTATGTAAGTAGACATGTCCGTGATGTCACGCATGTATGTTGTTTTCAGCTGCATGTATCGGCACTGTGTACATGTGCATGTGTGTGTATCTGACAAGGGTGCAAGAGTGATGCAACATGGATGCATGTGACAGCGGTATGTGGAAGCCTGATGGGCAGATGTGACATGGATGCCCATCTGAACACTGCGACACTTGGCAGAGGTGTACACATGCATGCAAGTGTGGTGGTGTGTGTACATGTGTGGTGCACTTCCTGTGTTGCATTTGATGTCTGGCTCACCTTTGCCTGCTCATGCTGTTGTATGTGTATGGATGGTGCTGGCAGTTGCGATATGGCTGTGGTATGGCTCATGTGTGCGAGTTGAAATGACATGTGTGTTGGGGATTGTGATGACATGTCTGAGGTTTGCCAATGCCACTCATGTACAACTGTCATGTGTGTATGTGTCCATTGTACAGTGCCCTGATGCCTGTGTTTTATTTCTCCCTGTCTGCAGCGTCAACTGAGGAAGAGGGCGGAGAAGGTGCTGTGGAGCACAGCGGCGGGGATCCCACCGCCAGCCAGAGACGCAAGGCCCGGCTCCCCTCCCATGTTGTCATCTCGTCGGGGAGTGAGGAGTCCGGTGCCACGTCCCAGGCCGCAGCTGCCGGGGGGAGGTCCAAGAGGCGGAGGTTGGAGTTGTTGGACTCCTCGGCAGCAGAAGGGGCAGCTGGGACCCCACAGGGCCCAATGGGGGAAGATGGCACAGAGTCATCCAGGTTGGTGGGGGGTTTGGTGGAGGAGGAGGCCGTGCAAGCAACAGAGACGGGGTCTGGAGGTGGGGATCCCACTGGTGCTAGTGGTGCAGTGCAGGACCAGGGACAGGAGGCAGCACAGGCCGCCGCGGAGGTGCCTGTGTGCAATCCTGTCCCTGATCCTGTCCCTGCATCATCTTGCACCAGCAGGGATGCCTACGTTCAGACCCGTTTTCAGGCAAGGGATGAGCTCACGACAACTGGCCTTCCTCTGCCTGCGGACGTGGCTATCCGGGTCTGGGTTGAGCCTGTTCTGAGTGGTGTGGCGTTGCTTCAACGGGCCATGCGAGGTGACCTGCAGTCTTTTCATGAGGAGACTGCACGTCATCTCGAATGGCTCGTTGACCACGTCAGCCTGCTGGGACAGGTCACCCAGGCCGGATTCCTCCATATGATGGGGCTTGCTACGACCCCCTCCTCAACTGAACCCCCGATGCGCCAGTTGTCCTCCGTGCCTTCTTCCCACCCATCAGTCACCTGGGTGCCCTGTGGAGCTGCCTCTGACGGTGCGGCCAGGCTGGTGGAGGATGCATCCCTGCCACAGTCGGGAGTCGGACGTCCAGCAGGGGTGGCCACGTCAACGACTGCACCCCAGCCGGCGGAGGATGTGCAGGCAGGAGGAGGCAGTGCACGGGCAGAGGCACAGCAGCAGCAACGTGGTGGAAGCCATGAAGGTTCGGGGCCTTCAACATCGGAGGGGCAGGCATCGGCCGGAGGGCAGGAGGACCCAGGACAGAGAGTGTCCTCCGTGTGGCAGCGGTTGGGCCACGCCATAGATGCGGAGCGGCAGCGGGCGGAAGAGGCACGGCTCACAATGGTCAGGGCGGAGAACTCCATGCGGAGGGCCCTGAGGCGGGTCGAGTGCCTCGAGGCAATCCGCAGGGGTTTGGAGGTGGACACGTCGACGGCCCTGCGGACCCTCGGGGCCATGGAGGAGGACCGCCTCCGGGACATTGAGCAGGAGTTCGATGATGCCCTGGCCCGGGACTTCCACAAGTGAGCCGTCAAACTAGCCTGCTGCCCTTGTACATAGTTATGTAGGTAGTGTTAGGTTTCATTTTTTTTTGGATTTATTTTGGACCTTTCGGACATTGGCCACATGTTTGTATATAGTTTATTTTATTAGTCAGTGTAGTTAGATAGGTTTCCTTTCTTTTGTTGGGATAATGGACCCTGGCTTGTTCGTATGTACATAGTTCACTGTTGGATTGTATTTTTCTTTCGCATTTTCACCATGGAGCAATGGCTTTCTATTTTATTTCCCATTGGATTTTGTTTTCTGGACAGTGACTTTGGACACCATTACTTTGGATTTTTATTTTTGGTTTTGCTTTTTTTCACGGACATGCTTCTTTTCATTTTTGTACATTCCCATTTCTGTTTCTTTATTTTTGATTCTATTTATGTTTCCTTCAATACATATTTTTTTATCACACTTCAATGTGTAGTTTCATCTCATTGGTTTAATGCATATCATGATATGGCTTTTGAGATGCACTGACACCCATTGGGTGTATGTGAGGGAAATTTGTTTGTTTCGGAACTTGCAATTGGTGTTCTGTCATGTAATTGCCAATTATGAATGGGTGGATGCAATACTCGGGTGGGTGTTTTGCATTTGGAGGCTGACCATAGGGACCAGGGATCTAGATTGTGATGACATGTTGGCTGGGGAACATGAGTTGGACATGGGTGGGGGCCTGCTGGCAGGTGCCCCACAGTGCTGGGGGGTGGGAGTGCAGGGGTACATGAGTTGGACATGAGTGGGAGCCTGCTGGCAGGTGCCCCACAGTGCTGGGGGGTGGGGGTGCAGGGGTACATGAGTTGGACATGAGTGGGGGCCTGCTGGCAGGTGCCCCACAGTGCTGGGGGGTGGGGGTGCAGGGGTACATGAGTTGGACATGAGTGGGGGCCTGCTGGCAGGTGCCCCACAGTGCTGGGGGGTGGGGGTGCAGGCGTACATGAGTTGGATATGAGTGGGGGCCTGCTGGCAGGTGCCCCACAGTGCTGGGGGGTGGAGGTGCAGGGGTACATGAGTTGGACATGAGTGGGGGCCTGCTGGCAGGTGCCCCACAGTGCTGGGGGTGCAGGGGTACATGAGTTGGACATGAGTGGGGGCCTGCTGGCAGGTGCCCCACAGTGCTGGGGGGTGGGGGTGCAGGGGTACATGAGTTGGACTTGAGTGGGGGTCTGCTGGCAGGTGCCCCACAGTGCTGGGGGGTGGGGGTGCAGGGGTACATGAGTTGGACATGATTGGGGGCCTGCTGACAGGTGCCCCACAGTGCTGGGGGGTGGGGTTGCAGGGGTACATGAGTTGGACATGAGTGGGGGCCTGCTGGTAGGTGCCCCACAGTGCTGGGGGGTGGGGGTGCAGGGGTACATGAGTTGGACATGGTGGGGGCCTGCTGGCAGGTGCTCCACAGTGCTGGGGGGTGGGGGTGCAGGGGTACATGAGTTGTACATGAGTGGGGGCCTGCTGGCAGGTGCCCCACAGTGTTGGGGGTGGGGGTAATAGGGGACATGAGTGGGGGCCTGGTGGAGGCTGCCCCTGCACTGCGGGGGGGATGGGGGTAATAGGGGACATGAGTGGGGGCTTGGTGGAGGCTGCCCCTGGTGGCTGGTGGGTGGGGGTGGTGGGAGACATGAGTGGGGGCCTGGTGGAGGCTGCCCCTGACTGCTGGGGGGTAGGGGGTGGTGGGAGACATGGGTGGGGGCCTGGTGGAGGGTGCCCCGGGTGGCTGGGGGGTGGGGGTGGTGGGAGACATGAGTGGGGGCCTGGTGGAGGCTGCCCCTGCACTGTGGGGGGGTGGGGGTAATAGGGGACATGAGTGGGGGCCTGGTGGAGGCTGCCCCTGGTGGCTGGGGGGTAGGGGTGGTGGTAGACATGGGTGGGGGCCTGGTGGAGGCTGCCCTGCACTGCTGGGGGGTGGGGGTGGTGGGAGACATGGGTGGGGGCCTGGCGGAGGGTGCCCATGACTGCTGGGGGGTAGGGGGTGGTGGGAGACATTAGTGGGGGCCTGGTGGAGGCTGCCCCTGGTGGCTGGGGGGTGGGGGTGGTGGGAGACATGAGTGGGGGCCTGGTGGAGGCTGCCCCTGCACTGCGGTGGGGTGGGGGTAATAGGGGACATGAGTGGGGGCTTGGTGGAGGCTGCCCCTGGTGGCTGGGGGGTGGGGGTGGTGGTAGACATGGGTGGGGGCCTGGTGGAGGCTGCCCCTGCACTGCTGGGGGGTGGGGGTGGTGGGAGATATGGGCGGGGGCCTGGCGGAGGGTGCCCCTGACTGCTGGGGGGTAGGGGGTGGTGGGAGACATTAGTGGGGGCCTGGTGGAGGCTGCCCCTGGTGGCTGGGAGGTGGGGGTGGTGGGAGACATGAGTGGGGGCCTGGTGGAGGCTGCCCCTGCACTGAGGTGGGGTGGGGGTACTAGGGGACATGAGTGAGGGCTTGGTGGAGGCTGCCCCTGGTGGCTGGGGGTGGGGGTGGTGGGAGACATGAGTGGGGGCCTGGTGGAGGCTGCCCCTGACTGCTGGGGGGTAGAGGGTGGTGGGAGACATGGGTGAGGGCCTGGTAGAGGGTGCCCCTGGTGGCTGGGGGTTGGGGGCAATAGGGGACATGAGTGAGGGCCTGGTGGAGGCTGCCCCTGCACTGCGGGGGTGTGGGGGGTGGTGGGAGACATGGGTGGGGGCCTGGTGGAGGCTGCCCCTGCACTGCGGGGGGTGGGGGTAATAGGGGGCATGAGTGGGGGCTTGGTGGAGGCTGCCCCTGGTGGCTGGGGGGTGGGGGTGGTGGGAGACATGAGTGGGGGCCTGGTGGAGGCTGCCCCTGACTGCTGGGGGGTAGGGGGTGGTGGGAGACAGGGGTGGGGGCGTGGTGGAGGGTGCCCGTGGTGGCTGGGGGGTTGGGGTGGTGGGAGACATGAGTGGGGGCCTGGTGGAGGCTGCCCCTGCACTGTGGGGGGGTGGGGGTAATAGGGGACATGAGTGGGGGCCTGGTGGAGGCTGCCCCTGGTGGCTGGGGGGTGGGGGTTGTGGTAGACATGGGTGGGGGCCTGGTGGAGGCTGCCCCTGCACTGCTGGGGGGTGGGGGTGGTGGGAGACATGGGTGGGGGCCTGCTGGAGGCTGCCCCTGGTGGCTGGGGGCTGGGGGATGGGGGTGGTGGGAGACATGAGTGGGGGCCTGGTGGAGGCTGCCCCTGCACTGCGGTGGGGTGGGGGTAATAGGGGACATGAGTGGGGGCTTGGTGGAGGCTGCCCCTGGTGGCTGGGGGGTGGGGGTGGTGGGAGACATGAGTGGGGGCCTGGTGGAGGTTGCCCCTGACTGCTGGGGGGTAGAGGGTGGTGGGAGACATAAGTGGGGGCCTGGTGGAGGGTGCCCCTGGTGGCTGGGGGGTGGGGCAATAGGGGACATGAGTGGGGGCCTGGTGGAGGCTGCCCCTGCACTGCGGGGGGTGGGGGTAATAGGGGACATGAGTGGGGGCCTCGTGGAGGCTGCCCCTGGTGGCTGGGGGGTGGGGTGGTGGTAGACATGGATGGGGGCCTGGTGGAGGCTGCCCCTGCACTGCTGGGGGGTGGGGGTGGTGGGAGACATGGGTGGGGGCCTGGTGGAGGCTGCCCCTGGTGGCTGGGGATGGGGGTAATATGGGACATGAGTGGGGGCTTGGTGGAGGCTGCTCCTGGTGGCTGGTGGGTGGGGGTGGTGGGAGACATGAGTGGGGGCCTGGTGGAGGCTGCCCCTGCACTGTGGGGGGTGGGGGTAATAGGGGACATGAGTGGGGGCCTGGTGGAGGCTGCCCCTGGTGGCTGGGGGGTAGGGGTGGTGGTAGACATGGGTGGGGGCATGGTGGAGGCTGCCCCTGCACTGCTGGAGGGTGGGGGTGGTGGGAGACATGGGTGGGGGCCTGGCGGAGAGTGCCCATGACTGCTGGGGGGTAGGGGGTGGTGGGAGACATTAGTGGGGGCCTGGTGGAGGCTGCCCCTGGTGGCTGGGGGGTGGGGGTGGTGGGAGACATGAGTGGGGGCCTGGTGGAGGCTGCCCCTGCACTGCGGTGGGGTGGGGGTAATAGGGGACATGAGTGGGGGCTTGGTGGAGGCTGCCTCTGGTGGCTGGGGGGTGGGGGTGGTGGTAGACATGGGTGGGGGCCTGGTGGAGGCTGCCCCTGCACTGCTGGGGGGTGGGGGTGTTGGGAGACATGGGCGGGGGCCTGGCGGAGGGTGCCCCTGACTGCTGGGGGGTAGGAGGTGGTGGGAGACATGGGTGGTGGCCTGGTGGAGGGTGCCCCTGGTGGCTGGGGGGTGGGGGTGGTGGGAGACATGAGTGGGGGCCTGGTGGAGGCTGCCCCTGCACTACGGGTGGAGTGGGGGTAGTGGGGGATATGAGTGGGGGCCTGGTGGAGGCTGCCCCTGGTGGCTGGGGGGTGGGGATGGTGGTAGACATGGGTGGGGGCCTGGTGGAGGCTGTCCCTGCACTGCTGGGGGGTGGGGGTGGTGGGAGACATGGGCGGGGGCCTGGTGGAGGGTGCCCCTGACTGCTGGGGGGTAGGGGGTGGTGGGAGACATGGGTGGGGGCCTGGTGGAGGGTGCCCCTGGTGGCTGGGGGGTGGGGGTGGTGGGAGACATGAGTGGGGGCCTGGTGGAGGCTGCCCCTGCACTGCAGCAGGGGGGTGGGGGTAATAGGGGACATGAGTGGGGGCCTGGTGGAGGCTGCCCCTGGTGGCTGGGGTGTGGGGGTGGTGGTAGACATGGGTGGGGGCCTGGTGGAGGCTGCCCCTGCACTGCGGGGGGTTGGAGGTAATAGGGGACATGAGTGGGGCCTGGTGGAGGCTGCCCCTGGTGGCTGGGGGTGGTGGTAGACATGGGTGGGGGCCTGGTGGAGGCTGCCCCTGCACTGCTGGGGGCTGGGGGTGGTGGGAGACATGAGTGGGGGCCTGGTGGAGGCTGCCCCTGCACTGCTGGGGTGTGGGGGTGGTGGGAGACATGGGTGGGGGCCTGGTGGAGGGTGCCCCTGACTGCTGGGGGTAGGTGGTGGGAGACATGAGTGGGGGCCTGGTGAAGGCTGCCCCTGGTGGCTGTGGGATGGGGGTGGTGGTAGACATGAGTGGGGGCCTGGTGGAGGCTGCCTCTGGTGGCTGGGGGGTGGGGTAATAGGGGACATGAGTGGGGGCCTGGCGGAGGCAGCCCCTGGTGGCTGGGGGGTGGGGGTGGTGGTAGAAATGGGTGGGGGCCTGGGTGAGGCTGCCCCTGCACTGCTGGGGGGTGGGGGTGGTGGGAGACATGGGTGGGGGCCTAGTGGAGGCTGCCCCTGGTGGCTGGGGGGTGGGTGTAATAGGGGACATGAGTGGAGGCTTGGTGGAGGCTGCCCCTGGTGGCTGGGCGTGGTGGGAGACATGAGTGGGGGCCTGGTGGAGGCTGCCCCTGGTGGCTGGGGGGTGGGGGTGGTGCGAGACATGAGTGGGGGCCTGGTGGAGGCTTCCCCTGCACTGCTGGTGGGTGGGGGTGGTGGGAGACATGGGTGGGGGCCTGCTGGCAGGTGCCCCACAGTGCTGGGGGGTGCGGGTGGTGGGAGACATGAGTGGGGGCCTGGTGGAGGCTGCCCCTGACTGCTGGGGGGTAGGGGGTGGTGGGAGACATGAGTGGGGGCCTGGTGGAGGCTGGCCCTGGTGGCTGTGGGATGGGGGTGGTGGGGACATGAGTGGGGGCCTGGTGGAGGCTTCGTCTGCACTGCTGGTGGGTGGGGGTGGTGGGAGACATGGGTGGGGGCCTGCTGGCAGGTGCCCCACAGTGCTGGGGGGTGCGGGTGGTGGGAGACATGAGTGGGGGCCTGGTGGAGGCTGCCCCTGACTGCTCTGGGGTAGGGGGTGGTGGGAGACATGGGTGGGGGCCTGGTGGAGGGTGCCCCTGGTGGCTGGGGGGTGGGGGTAATAGGGGACATGAGTGGGGGCCTGGTGGAGGCTGCCCCTGCACTGCGGGGGGTGGGGGTAATAGGGGACATGAGTGGGGGCTTGGTGGAGGCTGCCCCTGGTGGCTGGGGGGTGCGGGTGGTGGGAGACATGAGTGGGGGCCTGGTGGAGGCTGCCCCTGACTGCTGGGGGGTAGGAGGGGGTGGGAGACATGGGTGGGGGCCTGGTGGAGGGTGCCCCTGGTGGCTGGGGGATGGGGGTGGTGGGAGACATGAGTGGGGGCCTGGTGGAGGCTGCCCCTGCACTGCTGGGGGGTGGGGGTGGTGGGAGACATGGGTGGGGGCCTGGTGGAGGGTGCCCCTGACTGCTGGGGGGTAAGGGGTGGTGGGAGACATGAGTGGGGGCTTGGTGGAGGCTGCCCCTGGTGGCTGGGGGGTGGGGGTGGTGGGAGACATTAGTGGGGGCCTGGTGGAGGCTGCCCCTGACTGCTGGGGGATAGGGGGTGGTGGGAGACATGGGTGGGGGCCTGGTGGAGGGTGCCCCTGGTGGCTCGGGGGTGGGGGTGGTGGGAGACATGAGTGGGGGCCTGGTGGAGGCTGCCCCTGCACTGCGGGGGGTGGGGGTAATAGGGGACATGAGTGGGGGCGTGGTTGAGGCTGCCCCTGGTGGCTGGGGTGTGGGGGTGGTGGTAGACATTGGTGGGGGCCTGGTGGAGGCTGCCCCTGCACTGCGGGGGGGTGGGGGTAATAGGGGACATGAGTGGGGGCCTGGTGGAGGCTGCCCCTGGTGGCTGGGGGGTGGGGGTGGTGGTAGACATGGGTGGGGGCCTGGTGGAGGCTGCCCCTGCACTGCTGGGGGGTGGGGGTGGTGGGAGACATGAGTGGGGGCCTGGTGGAGGCTGCCCCTGCACTGCTGGGGGTGGGGGTGGTGGGAGACATGGGTGGGGGCCTGGTGGAGGGTGCCCCTGAATGCTGGGGGGTAGGGGGTGGTGGGAGACATGAGTGGGGGCCTGGTGGAGGCTGCCCCTGGTGGCTGTGGGATGGGGGTGGTGGGAGACATGAGTGGGGGCTTGGTGGAGGCTGCCCCTGGTGGCTGGGGGGTGGGGTAATAGGGGACATGAGTGGGGGCCTGGTAGCGGCTGCCCCTGGTGGCTGGGGGGTGGGGGGGGTGGTAGACATGGGTGGGGGCCTGGTGGAGGCTGCCCCTGGTGGCTGGGGGGTGGGGGTAATAGGGGACATGAGTGGGGGCTTGGTGGAGGCTGCCCCTGTACTGCGGGGGGGTGGGGGTAATAGGGGACATGAGTGGGGGCCTGGTGGAGGCTGCCCCTGGTGGCTGGGGGGTGGGGTTGGTGGTAGACATGGGTGGGGGCCTGGTGGAGGCTGCCCCTGCACTACTGGGGGGTGGGGGTGGTGGGAGACATGGGTGGGGGCCTGGTGGAGGCTGCCCCTGGTGGCTGGGGGGTGGGGGTAATAGGGGACATGAGTGGGGGCTTGGTGGAGGCTGCCCCTGGTGGCTGGGGGGTGGGGGTGGTGGGAGACATGAGTAGGGGCCTGTTGGAGGCTGCCCCTGACTGCTGGGGGGTAGGGGGTGGTGGGAGACATGAGTGGGGGACTGGTGGAGGCTGCCCCTGACTGCTGGGGGGTAGGGCGTGGTGGGAGGCATGGGTGGGGGCCTGGTGGAGGCTGCCCCTAGTGGCTGTGGGATGTGGGTGGTGGGAGACATGAGTGGGGGCCTGGTGGAGGCTGCCCCTGCACTGCTGGGGGGTGGTGGTGCAGGGGGACATGAGTGGGGGCCTGGTGGAGGCTGCCCCTGACTACTGGGGGGTGGGGGTGGTGGGAGACATGGGTGGGGGCCTGGTGGAGGGTGCCCCTGGTGGCTGGGGGTTGGGGCAATAGGGGACATGAGTGGGGGCCTGGTGGAGGCTGCCCCTGCACTGCGGGGGGTGGGGGTAATAGGGGACATGAGTGGGGGCTTGGTGGAGGCTGCCCCTGGTGGCTGGGGGGTGGGGTGGTGGGAGACATGAGTGGGGGCCTGGTGGAGGCTGCCCCTGCACTGCTGGGGGGTGGGGGTGGTGGGAAACATGCATTGTTGATCAGTGGTGCAAGGTGACATGTGGGTTGGCTAGGGGGCATGCCCATGGTGGATGGGCTGCCTGCGGGACATGGGCAGGGGTGCAGGGTAGTCCCCCGTGGTGTGAGCTGCCTGCAGGTGCCGTGGAGGTTGTAGAGCGAACACCTGGGAGGACCCACACAGCCAATTCACGTGTAGTACTCCGCAGAACCCCTGAAATACACGTACCCAGCTGAAATCGCGTGTGGAACTTCCTGCGCACCCCTGCAATACATGTACCCTGCTGAAATCGCGTGTGGAACTTCCCGCGCACCCCTGGAATACACGTACCCTGCTCGCACAGGGCCAATCGCGTGTGGAACTTCCCGCGCACCCCTGAAATATACGTACCCAGCTGAATTTGCGTGTGATACTTCCCGCGCACCCCTGATGCACACGTACACAGGACAATCGCGTGTGGAACTTCCTGCGAACCACTGAAATACACGGTCCCCGCTTGGCGTTTGCCAGCCCTGTGAACTGGTCCAGGGTTAGCACAGCCCTTTGCGATTATTTGGGGATTTTGAAGGCTTTTCCTTGCGCGAGGGCGTTCTTGGGGGCGGAACTGGCGCTGCTGCAGGGTCGCTGCGCCACGCTGCGCCACGGCTGGTTTTGGATACGAAAATCCATGAATACGCTGTGCACGGAAATCGATTTTAGCGCACGCGGCTGGCGCAGACATTCGCACAGGCATGCTGTGCGCTAGTCGCGTGCGCCACTTTTGTGCGATTTTCTATGAATTACCCTGTAAATACTGTACCAGATTATTGTGCCACCACAAGGCGTATGCAGACCTTAGTCTGCAGGGGAATGGATTAGAGCACCCGAGGAGTGGAAGGATGAACGGGAAGCAGAATTTAACAAACATAAAAGATATGTTCAGGTAAGAGAAGAGATGGAAGGTTGGGATGGAGAGTGGGACAGTTTGCATTCATGTAACATCAGTGATGATGTATTATTATTATTATTATTATTATTATTATTATTATTATTATTATTATTATTATTATTATTATTATCATTATTATTATTGTATTTATTGAGCACAGACCTAGCTTCGAGAAGCAACAGAGCACTTTACAGAGGTATACAACAATTTCGATACATAACAGAGTGCTTTACAGAGGTATACAACAGTATAGATACATAATGGAGAGCTTTGTAGAGGTAACAACAGAACAGATATACAGCAGGGGGGTGATACAGTGGGGCACAGAGGAGAGTTACAGCTGTATCGGGTGGCGTGGAGGAGAGAGGCGGGTGACATCTAGCAACGGGCAATGTGATGGCTTAGGTGTTGGGGTGGATAGATTCCTTGAAGAGTTGGCTCTTCACTTCTTTTCTGAATAGTACGAGCGTGGGGGCCGAGTCTGATGCTGGCAGAAAGGATGTTCCATAGTCTTGGGGCATAGGTATAAAAGGCTTGATTTCTGGTCCTTTCCTTTTTGCAGCAACAGATTTCAAGTCTGCATGTGTCCTGGCTTCTGGTGGTGTGCTGTCCACCAGAGATGCTGAATTTCTCTGCAAGGTAGGTGGGTGATTTGAAGACGACAGCCTTATAGATGATGCATCAAGACTTGAAGGTGCGTGCAGTGGGAGCCAGTGAAGGTCAATGAGGGACGGGGTTGATGTGGTCAGATCTGCATACATCCTTAATGAGGTGTGTGGCCGCATGTATGCCACTTCTCAGAGGCACAAGGGAGGACGATGGGAGGCCTTCTAGGGGTGCATTTCCCCCATTGCCCCATCCAGGTGGGATAGGACCAGTGCTTGAACGGTGGATCTAACGCTGTCTGGAGGAAGGAAGGATTTGACTTTTCACAAGAGGGAGAGCTGATACCAAGATGTCTGAACATATATGTGGATCATAGCATATATGTAATCTGGAAAAGCAAAAATGCATAATGTTCCAAAAGATTGCGCGAATAACATGCTGGGACAGTTTTTAAAGTATTGAAATTCATCAGTAATTGGTTGCATGACAGGCTTTATTTGTGATCTAGCATTCACTTATAGGCTTTGTCTTTTTGATGTTATGATAGCCAGTCTGACCCCATAGAGACACATGTGGGATTGCCCAGTCACATATCAGAAGTGACAGAGCCCAGAGTGAACTATGTGCAAAATGAATGAGGGAACAAACGGGTAAGAGGAAAAGGTAATATGAAACATCCCTCCGAGTGCCACACCTGCATGGCCACATACTGGGGTCTCGTTGTGATTAGTATGGAATGGTGAAAATTACTTTTCTGATATATTTTTAAATCAAGTAGGCCTAAAACCACCAACATTGTCTAATTTGTTTGAAGCTAGCTTGAAAAGCAATGAAATGACATGTATTTTGTAAATGTTGGCTCCTTTTCATTAGGAGGTTATTCAGACATAGTCATAACTTGGCACAACATCATGATTACTTTATTTTTGTTATGTATGTATTTATTTATTGTGCATTTATTAGGCACTTATACAAGTACATACGTTTCAAAGCACCCACATGGTAACAGCATGGGAACATGGGATTGAGAATGACAGTAAAAAACAATATATGAACTGGAGGATATAGACACACCTACTATGCCCTGTGAGTGTTCAAAACATGCATGTTCAAAGAGAGAAGAGGGGGGAGAGAGTGGGGTAAGTGCTGGAGTGTCCGTGCTCGGGTGTGAGCAGCAGATGTAAGGGCCAATAGAAGTAAGTGCTAGGGAGGAATTCAGCTGCAATATGGTGGTAAGTGCAGGCCTAGAGTGGTATAAGCCGGTGGGTGCAGAGGGGCGTGCTGTCTATAGGTGGAGGCTGAGGCAATTAGGTGTGGGAGGCCAGGGCCCTGAGGACACAGAGGGCCCTGGTCACCAATCATAACGACTGTGAGGTTAACACAGGAGGCAGGAAGGGAAGGAGGAAATGAAGAGGAAAGTCTTGAGATGCTTCCAGAATTTGAGGACGTCCAGTTCAAGACAAAGAGGAAGGGGGAGGTTGTTCCACAAGAGGGAGCCAGCAGAAGCAAGAGCTTGGCCAATGGCCCTCGTTTTAGCAAACCGCTTCACACACAGAGAGTTGGTTCCAGAGGTCGTAGAAGTCTAGAGGCAGAATATTTAACAATAGCAAGTTTCAGATAGCATGGTCCCCGGCCCCAGAAATCCTTGTGGATGATGCAGAGGGATTTGAATTTGATCCGTGCAGCAACCATGAGCCAGCAAAGGGTTTTTAGGGCAGGAGAGATGCAGTCCATGGGCTTGAGGCCAGGTATATGTCTTGCTGCCCTATTCTGCATTAGCTGGAGGGGTCGTAGAGAGGAAGAGGGTACATTCAAGAGAAGGCTATTGCAGTAGTCCAGCCTAGAGAGAACCAGAGCATTGTTAACATTGAGCTTCTGGGGGAAAGTGAGAAAAGGCAGAATTCCTTTGAGAAGAGTTGAAACTTGGACTTCTTGGCAATCTCCAGGATGTGAGGGAGGATTGATAGAGAGGAGTCAAAGATGACTCCAAGGTTTCTGGCTTTAGAAGAAGGAGAAGGGGAAGAGCCCATAGAGGATGGCCAGAGTGATGGGAAGAAAGAGGGAGCTGGGGTCCCAATAGGATGGATCTCAGTCTTTCTGCCATTGAGGCAGAGGTCATTGGAGGTGCACCAGGACTGGATGGCAGATAGGCAAACCGGGATGATGGAAGAAGCAAGAGATTCAGCAGGAGGTTTGAAGAAGAGTTTAGTGTTGTCTGCATTGCAATGAAAATTGGGGGAGAAGGTGGAAATGATGCGTGCCAGCTGAGCAAGGTAAGTGTTGATGAGCCAGGGGGAAAGGTTAGAGCCCTGGGGGACACCACAGGTGGAGAAGGAGGTAGGTGAGGAGAAGGTCCTCAGAACAACCTGGGATGGACGATCAGTTAAGAAAGAGATTAACCAGTCCAGTGCCTGCTCCGAAATATCCAGGGTATCATGGAGTCGTTTTATGAGGATAGACTAGTTGACAATGTCAAAAGCACATTAGAGATCAAGTAGGATGAGGACAGCTGGGGAGCAGAAGTCAAGGGATGCAAGAAGTTTTTCACGGGTGTTCAGAAGAGCAGTTTCCGGGCCTCTAGATGCTCTGAATCCAGATTGGTGGTCGTGGAGACCGCCAACAAGTTCAGTGTGTTAGGTAAGTTGGGGGAGGGCCAGTTTAAGAGTTTCACAAGGAAGGGGGTAATAGAAATAGGGCAGTAATTATCTGGACAGGTAGGATCTGATGAATGGTGCAAAAAAGAGAGGGTTTGAGGGAAGAGGGGAAGGATCCAGTAGCAAAAAAGTGGCAGCAGAACTCAGCAAGAGCGGGGGCAAGAGAACCAATGTTGTCCTTTATGGTCCTGGAGGAAACTTTCACAGAGTGGACAAATCTGGTGACCTCATCAGGTGCGAAAGGGGAGAAGGAGGAGAGAGAGGAAGAAGGAGGGTGTGAGGCCAGAGGGGGCAAGTGGTTGGGAGAGGAGTTAGTAGCAAGGGTGCTCAAGATGTCCACAGATTGTGTGGTGAAGTGTGTGGCCAGTGAATTGCACAGGGCCTGGGAAGGAAGAGGGGTGGGGGAGACTGCGGAATGGTTATCTAGTTCCCTGCAGATTTTGAAGAGTTCACCAGTGTTGCTGGAAGCATCCAATACCCGAGCCTTTTTTTTTTTTTTTTTTGGCACAGCTGGAGAGTCTGTATTGCCTTGGAGCAGGCGGCAGGCCAGTTTGTCAGAGGGTGTGGCTGAGGTTTGCCACTTCCATCCTGCATTTCAAGACTGCAAGTTCAGAGTCATACCAGGAATGATGCTTGGAGGCAGGTTTCAGGTGGATCTTCATGACTGGGGCAAGAATAGCCAGAGTGTTAGTAATGGCCAGAGGGATGTTGTTGAGGCAGAGTCAGACATAGAGTCAAGGGTGGGGGGGATGAAGGTGGATGCAAAGGCAGCAGCTGACACTGTTTCATCAGATGGATGTTTGTGAACGAGGTTGACAGGGCTGAGTGGGATGTAGTAATAGGGCCAAGGGGACTCATGTAAGAAGAGAGGAGAGAGAGAGGTCGTACCACAAGAGTGGTGTGACCAGAGGTGGTAGGGAGAGATGTCATTTTTATTACAACCACAGCAATTTGATATGCCATCAGACGTGAAAGGAATATGTGTATTCTTCCCAGACAAGGATGTCCTTGCAACTGCTGCCAGGTGTGTAGCCTAGGGGGATTGCCTCTCTTTTTTCCTTTGTGAGGGCAGGTAAAAACCCCTCCATATGACAGCTGATCCACAAGAATCTGGCATGGGTGCAGTCTTCAAAGGGCAAACTCATTCACAAAGGCTAAGCCTCACACCACAGTGCTGCATATCTAACAGCTTTTGATTCTATTGAGAAAGCTTGTACAGCTGGAGGAAGGTTCTGCCATCTTGTTTTTCTCTGCCTCTATCTTTCCTTCCTGTTCCGTCCACTTCCTTTAGCACAAAGCACTGTGGGTGTGATTTGAAAAAGCATAGTCCACTTATTCTAAGAACCGGAATTGAACCCCTTAAGCAGACTAGCTTTAGCCCAATCACCTGAGGGCTCTTTCTTTAAAACAAAAAAAAATGTTCTCCCATTCCTTATTTCATGCACTTTGGAACAACCACCAATGGAACAAAAACGTTGGACCTCTTTTGGGGAAGTTGATCTTCCCAAAGTCCTCTGCCAGTGAGGTGAAGAATGAAAGTCCAAGGTGGATGTGAGCTCTGTCCCCTAACCATCCCCAGTGACCATTGGGGGTGAACTGCTGGACATGATCTGGCTATCTGCCAACCACACTGGTACCCAGGACCTCATTCTGCTGAGGAACTTACAGATGTGACCAAGTGGTACTGACACCTGTCCTTGTGCCTCCTGATTGGGACCCACATTAACAACAGGACCAAGACATCCAAGGACCTTGTGTTGCTCCAGCTGAACTACTTTGAACTGTGATTCAAGCCCATTCTGTGCCTTTGAACTTACAGGACCCTCACAAAATGATTTTAGCCCTCCTCCACATTTAACCGTTTTTTTTGTATGTTCAAGCCTGTTCGCTGCCACACTGCACTAGCCGAGCACGTCTTTGCCCAAATCCAACTTGAAACATTTCAGCCATCCCAGCATCTTTGAGGTGCCAACATCTTCATTGGCAAACTACATCGAAAGTCGACCAGACCCTTGAGGCTCATTCGAACAATGACCTTGAAACATTACACAGGAGTCGCTTGACTCGAACTGCATATCCTGTTATCTGCTTGTAGAATCAACTGTAGAATCAAACTTTGCGGCCCTCATGATCCATACTTCTCCAAGCCTCACCTTTGAACCACACAAGCTCCTGATCAAACCTACTGAACATCCACTCCACGTCTAGGAAAACGTGACTGTTGTGCCCGAACCGCTGAATTGCCAGTTCAAACCAGTTCACTGCCGCTGTGTGCTAGCTGCGTAGGTCATTGTATCAGCTCTAACTAAACTCTCTTTAATGCATCCACCATCTTTGAATCGCTGCCCATCCTGCCAGCATCTTTGCTGCAAATTGCCATAACCAGTCAAACTGACTATCGTGGATCATCAAGATCCAACCTTGAAACAACACATGAAGTCTCTCAAACCAGACTGTACAACTGGTCCTCAGTTTCTTCGGCGTCAAACTACACATCAACCTGACCCTGGTGGCTCTTATGACCTGCAAACCATTGAATGCTTCATCTAATGTATCCAGTAGGGACCAAGCATCCGGTCATCACCATCTTCACAGTCAAACCAACTGTTCAACCACCCCTGGTGGCCCTCATGATCAGCACTTATTCAAGTATCTGCTTCAAAATGATGCAAGCCATTTGACCCCTGCTCGACACTGTTCTCCACATAGAACAATATGACTGTTGAACTCAAACTTTGTCAAACTGCACAAATAGCACGAAGAAGCCTTGTTAGATGCCATTGAACATACAAACACTGCGGTTTATACTTTCCTTCCCCTGATTTATGAATCAGAGTGCTATATCGTTCTATCTGTATACATTCTGTGTTCTTTTCTTAGAGGTGGTTTTTGTATAATGTTTTCTGTGTAGTTATTTTTGCAGATGATGTGTTGCATTAAAATATTATTTTTTTTATATAGAAGCTTGTTTGGATATTCCCTTTATTTGGAACTGTTGTACTTTTGCTGTTTGGGATGCTACTGAATGACATTCACAGCCCTCTTGAGAGTATGGACGTTACCTCAAAAGGCAAAGGAGGTATATCTCTTAACTGTGCCCGTTTTACATTTATGATTGAGATCACTCATGGTTTGTGGCAGATTAGCCGCTTTTGCCACTACCCACCCTTTTACTCATGCAGGGCACAGGTCATTTAGTCACAGAAGGACACAAGGAATTGTCAAAATCTGCTAAATATGGCTTTTTGTTGAGACCTATTGGACAAGGCCTATTTAAAACACATTAAATCCGCTGCGATACTGCCCAACTCAATTAGTGTTACCGCAACTTGGCCCAGTGGTGTAAGCGCAGGATCACAAGTTGCGGTGGTGGGGTAAGTCTCCATTTGTTCTGAGTCCGTGGGTCTCAATAGAGCATTTATCGGCACAATTGATGTGGCAGTAATTGCGACGCTGTAATTTCCCCCGAAAATGGGCAGAAAGTCGGCGCTTTCACCTCCAGCTAAGAGCTGGAAGTGAATGCTCTGAGTTTCCCCCAAACTTGGGATTGGGCAGAGCGGTAATGCACCAGTAATTGCGTTACCACCACATTTGTACCGCTGTGCCCAACCAATAGTGAGGCCCGAAGTCTGCAGATCACCTGAATGAGGAAGTGAAAAAATGTGGTAGAGGACAAGAAAGAAAAGACTAAAACCTTTTTGAAGGATTGTGTGAGTGATTTAAAAGAGTGAACACTGCAGGGAACTGGGCATTAGCTGCAATAGAGTGGCTGGGGCATTGCAGAAGGTAGGAAAATAGTGCTTCAAAGATATGCTTCTAGGTGTATGAGTCGGATAATAAAATATGTTACCCCTACAAACAATCAATGTGTTTCAGCCAATTATAGCGTGTGGCCGCTGTCTATGCTCACAAAGCTGGAGCCATACAACAGATTCCTGCACTACATGGCCAAGTGCACAAGACAGATCCCAGTATGCCAGCAGGCAGTGTGTGTTTTTTCTTCAAAACCTCCCACGTCCTACTCTCTTACCCTCGCTTTTTCAAGCAGCCTGAGAATAGAAAATGGTTTCTTTATCGTCACATCCCTCTCTGAGTCTGAATTATCAAGTTAATAAGGTTCTTTTCTTCCCGTTACACCTAACAAAATCAAAATGCGGAAAACTGATATTTAATTTGGCTTAGTGTTTTTTTTGTTGCTTGGAGAGTGTGATTAGAACGCCCGCTAAGTTGAAACAGGAAAATGAAAAGGCAATCTACTGAAATGGCAGGGACGCTCATCCTGCTCCAGTCAGTGGGTGTAAATTACTTCCCTCATGGGCAGGGAAGCAGAATCTATAATTCACTTCTGAGCCATGTAACAATTTACTTCAATCACGCATGCATCCATGTATGTCCAAATATACCTTTTAGGTAGCCTAATAACTGCAGAGAAATTGAATTGAACTTCAAATGCGTCTGGACAAAAAATGTTTTGTCATTCTTAATATATATGAAAGGATTATTAGAGACGCCTGGTTTGTGAAAAACCCAAATTATGTAATGGATGTGTTTCAATTACGGAATCCTTTCTGGCATAACTGTGTGATATGTGACTGTGTTTCAAAGGAAGTCGAATAGTGAATTATTGACTCATTTCATTTTGCAACTTCTGTTTATTGTTGAATATTAACTAATATTAAAATTCCACCCCTCCCCCTCAGCCGTGTCCCTACGTCAACACCTATACCACCAGGGTGATGTTGAAATGGCCATCGAGAAAAATAAATAATTCCAAAACTCTCCATTCGTGCATTCATTATCATCTATAATGAACAATAAAGGACTCTGGAAAGTGTCAATGAGGCAATATTAAACCATACACGGGATGACTACCCCTGTGATGTGCTGTCACTGTTAAAACACAGGGGAAAAAAAGCCCTGTGGAGGTGTCATGACTCAAAAAGACGGTCTTATAATGGGGGAAAAGGACTGCATTCCTAGTGTCCTCATTGGCTAGAATAATCATCTGTGATGTTATTGAATCTTTGTTGAAGAATATATGTCCGTGTACTGGACATGCACACAGATCCCCCTGGACGGGCTTCTGTACACTCTAAAACTCTATGCCATTGAGAGCCCAATAGAGTGACAGATGCCGGCAGTCATTTTACCATCACATTCACATCCTGAGCCTGTCCAAACGTGTGCATATGGTTTTTGGTTACAAAACCTCTTAAGTTAGTGTGAGGGTTTTGAACAATTGAATGAGCACAATAGGTCTAGATTCTGATTACAGGGTTAAGTACCGAAAACGTCATGGAAAGCGTTAGCGAAATTTGTGGTACTTAACAGCTATTCTGAAGGTGGCACATTGTTCCGAAGTCGGAATGAATGCGACACTTTTGGAATATATGTGCTTCAGTTGCGTAACACAAAATGTGGGGGCCCCCCTGCAAGCCATGCTGAGGGGGACCCCCCAACTCAGCAACAAATCACTGGTCGCGCCAAATTCTGGGCCGGCATAGATTATCATGCTTGCGAAATACGCACAAACGTGCTGCTGAAGGGATATGCCACACACTGCACTAGGAGAAAGATATAAATATGTGTTTTAATGCAGTATACAGCACACTTTCTGAGAAAAATTGCCTAAAAAGCCAGAGTGTTTGCAATTGTTTTGTAGGGTAACACCAATCCAATAGATGCAAGTCACCAACAGTGCACAGGAACATTAATACTTTGCTATTAAAAATGCCATGCCACAATGAAAACATGTCCAACTGGCTACACAATGTAGACCAGTGTAGACACGTAATATTGTTACAGTAAAGTATTCCAGGCCACATTTAGACATACCTAGACTGGTTGCGCCAAAATGTCAGTGGAAGCATTAACACTCGTTAAGAAGAGAACACACATTCAAGCCTGTGGCCTCTAACAACACGGCCATACTCTTTAAAATCTGCAAGGAACTGACCTGTTGCGGTCTTTACCTCTCCTGTTCCCTCCCAGGCCCTCTGTCATCTCACTTCTCGGCTAAAACTCCTGTCCTTCGTCTCTTCTTCCTCTCCCTCTTCCTCTCTCGGCCGCCCTTTGGCCATCTCTACATCTCTTCCTCCTTTCTCCTCTTTCTCTCTGACAACACCTGAGAGAGGTTTTTAGATAAGTCCAATCTATGAAAGTGTCATCCAAACAGGTGCTCCCCTGCTCCTCCAAAACCATCAAGGACCATATTGACACCCTTGTTCTAGCCTTGGCTGATTTCTGTAATCACTCTTTTGCCACTGGAATGTTCCCCTCTCTCCTTAACCACTCCCTTATACACCCACTCCTCAAGAAGCCATCTGCTGATCCTGCCTGCCCGGCAAACTATCGCCCAATCTCCATCACCCCTTTCCTGGCCAGACTGTGGGAAAAGCTGGCCATCTCTCAGCTTACTCTCCACACATAATCTGTTGGTTGTCTCCATGACCTTCAGTCTGGCTTCAGAGCTGCCAGAGGCACGGAAACTGCTATCCTGAACACCTGTAAAGATCTGCTCTCTAACCTCGATTCCAGCATTCCTTCTGTCCTTATCCTCCTTGATCTTTCCTCTGCTTTCAACACATTCAACCATGGCATCCTGATCAATCGACTCCATGAGAACCTGGACATCACGGATCAGGCCCTTGAGTGGCTGACCTCCGTCCTCTTGGACAGCCCCTCCCAGGACCAACTTGGTCCCTTTCTCTCCGCTCCATCCTCTCACCATGGTTTTTCAACCTCTACTTGGCCCCTTTGGCCCACCTGAACTCTACCTTCTCCTCTAACTTTCAGTGTTATGCGGCTGACACTCTACTTTCCTTCAGGCTCCCCTCAGACTCCTCTACTCTCTTTCTCGTTCCTGACTGTCTATCCATGATTCAGGATTGGTGTGCCTCCAACGATCTCTGCCTTAATGTCAGTAAGATGGCGATCCTTCTCATTTGGACTCCTGCCCCTGATTTCCCTCTCTCTATGGCTGCACGCCTTGGGCCCTTCCTGTGAGGCAAACAACCTTGGTGTCATCTTTGAATCCACTCTCTTTCTCTTTCTCTGCTCACATCTCGGACGTCACTGAGAGGTCCAACTACCAGCTGCTCCTTCTCAAAGGAACTCTCACTTTCCCCCAGAAGCTCACAGTCTCCAGAGCCCTGGTTCTCTCTAGGCTGGCCTAGTGCAACAGCCTCTTTCTCAATCTGCCTTCCTCTACTCTCCACCCTCTGTAACTAATCCAGAACAGGACTGCAAGACTTATCCTTGGCCTCAAGCCCAGGGATCGTATCTCTCCAGCCCTGAAATCTCTCCACTGGCTCCCGTTGCTGCAAGGATCAAGTTCAACACCCTTTGCATTGTCCACAAGGCTTTCTGGGCCTGGGGTCCGCACTACATCCAACGCTTTCTTCCAAAATATCTTCCTTCTCAAGCCTTTCGCTCAGCTACCTACAACTCTCTATGGGTTAGACACTTCTCCAGGCAGAGAGTGGGGGTAGATCTCTCTCCTCTGCAGGTGCCTCCCTCTGGAATAGCCTCCCTACCCCTCTCAAACTTGAGCTGGACCACATGAAGTTCCTGAAGCAGCTCAAAACTTTCCTCTTCTCCTCTGCTTTCTCTCTCTCCCTCCCCTGCTGGCCTACCTGACCTACCTGTCCGCTGTACTGACTGGTTGCTTGGCTACCCTCAGATTCTCACTGAGTCCAGACTCTTTCTTGATCAGTCACCCTTGCACTGCCTCTGGGCCTACCAAGCACTTAGGGGCTGTAACTGTAACCATACAGTCCCTTGTTCGCCTTGCAATACCCAGAGCCACGCTGCCCTGGCTGCACCTACTCCGAGCATTGCTGCCCTGTTTTTCCCTCCCCTCTCCCTTGCACTTCCCTCCTCCCTTTCCCCTTGCACTTCTCGTTCTTACACTTGCATGATCTGAATGACACAAGGCTTAGTAAGATCGTTTGTCTTGTCCTCCCTCTATATTCCCTCCCTTTTCTTGTTGCGCCTAGAAACACTTGTGTACCGTCGCGTTATAAATGACTTATGTCATATCATTTGATCACAAATGCCCAGAAAAATATACAATGCCACAGTAAGAAACAGCTAGACTGGCAGCACCCAAATGGCAGTCTAGCCAGGTAATTCACTTAGCAGGACTGCTTTATCAGAAATGCCCAGTTAAAAAAAAGTCATACCAAACTGAGGAATGACTAGACTGGCTGCACCAACATGCCTCTCTAGCCACTAATACCACACATCATGCCTGCTTAACCTGGACATCGACAGCATTATGATTTGTTGCACAATCCTGCCCCCCCACACATCCGCTCTCGCTACCACCCCTACCCCAACCTCCAAAATCAGCTCCTTGGCCCAGAATTACCTCCATGTCACTATTCCTTGTCCCAGAGCTTATGTATGGGGCTCTTTGCCTCACAGGTAAGTACTGGGATGAGGAAGAGTGGGACTAGGAGTAATGAAGAGTACAGGTAGCATTGAGTTGACTGGGATTCAGAACTCCCCCTGAAATTTTGGGCTATGTTTGTTGATTTAACCTGGCTGACCTTTAGAGCAGTTGCCAGACAGAACAGGGCACAGACGTTAAATGGCACCTGGGTTTCCCTGTCAACAAGAGCCCAGCTAATACTAACATAAAGCATTTCACTGTTAGTACCTGCTTTCAAATGCCAAATGTTTTATGCAATTGAAATCGTGATGTGGGTTTAATACTTGCATGCCCGGGGAGTGATTGGAAGGGTAGAGAGGGAACAGGAGACCACTCATTCTCACAGCAGTCCATAAGTGGGTGCTTTCAACCTTAAAGGAGAGAGTTAACTGCTTGTAATATTGAAGATACACTAGAATAGTCTCATTAAAATGAGTAAAGAAATTAGATGCTCCTAAACAAATAAATTTGCCCCTCCCCCACCGCCTATGAAGTTAGCGCCTCTCCCAACAATTGAAGGGTTAGCCCCCCCCGAAATGTAGATTTTGTTGCGCCCCTGAACGCAAACACACACACCAATCACCATATACACACATGCACACCCAGCCATCCATACATTTAAGTGTGCATTATTTCACCTTTCCGGCACACCCAGGCAGCCATCCATACATTTAAGTGTGCACCCTTTCACCATACATTCACACCCAGGCAGCTATCCATACATTTAAGTGTGCACCCTTTCATCGTACAGGCACACACACCCAGGCACCCACCCATACATATATATGTGCACCCTTTCACCATACACTCGCAGAGGCAGCCACCTATACTTTTAAGTGTGCACCCATTCACCATACACTCACACACGCACACATCATGGGGTTAAGGGGAGCCCTAATACTTCAAAATGAATATGGGCTTCATTAGAAATATGCCCGTCTGGAGACAACGGTGCCGGTAAACTTAACAGCACTTTTGTTTCTGGACAGGCATATTACAGGTCTGCGGGCGGTTTCCGTCCCACCCAGCAGGTCAGACCTGCCGGGCAGAATGGCAACCACCCGCAGAGTTTTCATGGAAGCACCAGCACCGTTGTTAACGGTGCCGGTGCTTCCGTGGTCCCCATTCCCATCGAGTCCAATAGGACTCGATGGGAATTGGGACTTACCATTTGCCGGCGCCTGACTTCCCGGACCACCGGGAATTGTAATCCCCTGGTGTTACTGGGAAGTTGGGCACCAGTAAATCATTACCGGTCCAGCAGCAACCTGCCGGTAGCACCGGCACGGTTACTGCCAAACCCGTAATGAGGCCCTCTGACTTAATAAAGAAATGATTTCCGTTAAGGACCAAACCATAACGGAAATAATTTCTTTGTTAAGGCAGAGTGACTTCAAAAATAAACAATTTCTTTTTGAAGTCATAGGGCTCCCCCCACCCCATGACATGGGGGCCTCGAGCCTAGCTTCTTCCATGCCATGGGGAGGGTGGAGCCCTCAGACTTCAAAATAAATTTTCTTTTTGTAGTCACTCTGCCCCCTCCTAGGACATGTGCTGGCAGGACCCCCCGCACCGTGGGGGCTACGGGGGCCCCTGTTACGCCAGTGATGTGCTTGTTGCTAGAAAGGGCAATAAACCAACCTAGCAACCAGCAATATCAGTATCAGTCATTTTACTTGCCGATTCTTGTGGCACTCCAGCACTTTTGCAAATGCAAAAAGTTGGCACTCATGTACAGTACCACTTTTGTATCGCTGTTAAGGAGGAGTGCCACACTGGTGAGTATGCCTTTCAATTGCTTTTCTTTTTTTTTTTTTACAGACGATGTTCTGTGCCCACTATATACAGGTAGATAGCTCATTACATCCCTGATTTGTTGATGACTTTTCCGATGTATAAAAATGATCAGCAGCTGCACACCCCGGCAGATGTTCAGCGGTTCAGTGTGAACAGGTGGTAGTAGAATAAACTTTCTGGGGCTAAATGGAGGAATTTGACATTCTTAACTGGTTTGCATTTAATTACCATCATCTACCCATTTCTTCAGTTGGCCATGAACCGGCAAGGGTACTGTTCGACATTGAACATCATGGGCCAGATCAGGCTGGCTGACAGATACACCACTAGCAGCCAGTGCAAAGATGCAGAGCTAGCACTGGCATGCCATTTGAAATATGCAGCATGTATCTTGAACATGTGCAAGTGTGTGGAAACGTCTGTCAGGGGCACAACATGCTTCTTTTTAGCAGAGTGAATGCTATTCCTTACGCGTTTCGTGCAGGTACACCTTCAAGAGCATTGTTCCCTCCTGTTTATAAATAAATTCAATCATTCACTGAAAAAACTTATATTTATATTCCTCATGCTGAGGATTCTGAAGTCTGATACCTTTTGGGGCTCAGACTTGATACCCTTCTTCTATGCCTTAGTCCCTGGGACATCAGACGTGCGTAGCGTCATTATTTCAGGAGTGCTGTAGCGCGATCCGGCCCTCGCTGTTCTGGGCAATGCTGCATGGGCATCCCACAAGCGAGGCAGGGTAACTGCTGTTACCATCAGCAGCTGGGAGAGGGTCAGCCCCAACCTCCCCGCGCCTGCTCCTCTCCTCCCCCCAGCTATGAAGACACGCAGTCGCGGCAGCACAAAAGCCACGGAAGGGTAAGGTGCGAACAAACAGCAAGGTGCTAAGCGCCATAAGGAAAACAACTGTCAGGCAGGGTCCACGTTCAAAAGATCTGCCCCCACCAGATCAGACAGACAGTCGGCTATCCGGCCGGGGTCTGCGACAACAGCAGCCCCCACCACATAAACAACAAAGACCCAGGGCCTCCCTGAGTCCTATAAATGAGAGCAGCATGCTCAGAGTAAACACAATCTGTTTGTGGACCCTGAACGGTGACCCAAGCAAACAGGAGGTTCACTGTTTACTCAGTGTCTTCCAAATCTTCTTGCTTCTTTAGCAATCTTTGCAGTTCGCTATACATCGCAGTGTCTTTTTTCCTTCCTGAACATTGTACTGTTCAAAGCAATTGCAATGCAGCATTAACGAAGGAAGAAGCGGCAACCGAACGGCCAGCGCGGATGCTGTCAATCTCAACATCTCGGCATTGAAGGAAAAGCGAGCGGCGAGCGTGTCCAAAACCAAACAAACAAAGACGCGTGTTGTGGGAAAATCCCCAAAACCAGTGCGAATGAAGGAGTGAGAGGCACTCAAACAGCACAGCGCGGACCGCGACCGATTCAACAATTTACAGGTGAGCCACCGCGCTGGGGCTATGAGGGAAGAAAAATAGACATTTATGTTCGGAAGAGATACATTTTATTACAGTGGACCGGAACCCCCGCGTAATAAGGCAGGCAGGGCAAGATAACACAAGCCAGTTTTAAACTCGGGCAGAGTCTCAAGCCAGCTTGGGAGCTCGTCTTTGCTTGATAGCCACGCAGAGCTGGCGAACACAGTTCCAAGCTTGGTGGGCCCAAAGACTGCAGATTTAAAATATTTTCTGTAATATGGCAGGGCGACCTCACAGCGAAACCAATTATTTAAATCCAGTAAATCAAGCCTGGGGGCAGCCCAATTTTCTGAACCAGTCAACAGTTACCCAGCAAGAGCAACAAATAGAACAGGCGCAAAGAACTCGCTGATAACAACAGCAGGCATGGAAGAACATAGGGCCCAAACGGAAAACACAGACACCCCCAACACCGGCGCAGAAGCCCAAATCACCACAATTGCTAGCAGCCATTGAAGCGGCAGAGCACTACGGATGGGCATGGGTTAGAGAAAACATGTACGGCCTACCCAGGGAGGAATTACCAGCACACCCAGCCAGGAGGAGGTTTCTGCACCATTAAAAAGGAGAAAATATCCGAAGGCGCCAGAAAAGGTACCAAAAAATTGTCAAAACTATGCGAGAATGTAGCGGAATTACAGAAACTAATGGTAGAAATAAGGGGGAAACAGACACCACCCACAAGGGAACCTGGGGCCTCAAACCCTAACATCGCAATAGAACCTACAATAACGTTGTCAACCCACCCGTAACACTACCTATAGCAATCCCGCCACAACAAGTACAGCAGTTCCCAATAGCGCCCACAGCTATAAATACAACAGCCTCCACAACTCCAGCAACTGATTCAACAGGTGCCCTAAAAGCATGGGCAACCCCAGGCACAGACAACACGGGCGCGACA
The DNA here is from genome assembly GCF_040938575.1 of Ambystoma mexicanum. Lineage (NCBI taxonomy): Eukaryota > Metazoa > Chordata > Amphibia > Caudata > Ambystomatidae > Ambystoma > Ambystoma mexicanum. Next base: position 203,504,665 of record NC_090923.1, on the reverse strand, counting down.
GGGACACCCGGAAGCATTACAACTGACATTGTAACAATCTGTAATGCGCAATTAGACAAAAAAATGAAAACTTTCCAAACAGAGATATTAAATAGATACAAAAGATGCCTGGCATGGAACATTGATACCACAATCAAAGAAGCCATATGGGCCAAATAATTTATAGAAATCTTTTCCCTAATAGAAGCCCAGCGCAAAGGGAAAGACGCTTTCAGAGACCCCAAAAAAATAGAAGAAAAAGCTATTGCCAGAAATGCCCAGGTCGAACAAAACTGGGACAACTGGTTACAGGCCTTTGCCATTTTAGCAACAATATATGATGAAAAATTCCCCTTGGATGGTAGGAAGATCTGGGCATACGTTGATAAAATAAGGGAAGTAAAAGTAACACAGAGGGGGGAAGACATGGCTTGCATACGACATCAGATTTAGGAGGAGCATGTCAGAAAGGCCGGCCATTGAGTGGGATGAAGTCCAGAACGATTTATACACCCTCAACGCCGAACCTCGCCAGGAAGAAGATACCATGCATTCTTCTTCCAAAAATAGCACAAATTCCCAAGTAAGCAAATCCCATGACAATGATAAATCCAAAAAAGGGGAGCAGCCCTTTCGGAGGAACCAGCCTTGGGCGGCTAAAAATAATGCCCACAGACCGAACAAACAGCAGGCTGTCAAATCCAACATCCCAATGCAGAAATTTTGGGAAAAACCAGTGTACTTGGGGCAAAGAATGCTGGTACAAACACGCCTGCACAAACTGCAATGACGACCATGCAGCAAGCAACTGCACCAGACTACCAGCCAAGAAAGAATGATATCCCAATCTTAGAACCAGGACGAACGCCCATCAATCCGGGCAATTTTAGGTACGCCCTAAACAGCTACCCAGACAAGGAAACCAGCAGTTTACTATGGCAGGGTTTCACCAAAGGTTTTTTCATCCCTTTTAAGGGCACTGGGTCACAATACATCCTGATGAACCTAAAGTCAGCCAGGACCAACCCCCAGATAGTAGAAACCAAAATCAAGAAAGAACTACAACTGGGCAGGGTAGCAGGTACCTGGGACTTCATGCCTTTAAAGGACTATTTAATATCTCCACTAGGCCTGGTCCCCAAAAAAGAACCCGGAAAAATGAGACTAATTCATCACCTCTCCTACCGTAAAGGCCAGTCTTTAAACGACGGCATTCCCACACACAGAATCCGCTGTATCTTACACGCATTTTCAAGAGGCGGTAAGGCTCATACAAAAGTGCGTCAAAAACGCCTTGATGGCCAAGCTGGACATCGAATCTGCTTTCAGACTCTTGCCAGTCCACCCAGAGTCACAGTGGTGGCTAGGTTTCACTTTTAACAACAAATTCTACGTAGATAGATGCCTCCCCATGGGGTGCGCAGTATCCTGTGCACTATTTGAACAATTCAGTTCCTTTTTTGGGCTTCCCTAAAACAGAGACCAGGGAGAAAAATAGTGCATTACCTAGACGATTTCATGGTCATAGGGCCACAAAACTCTGAGCAATGCGGCCGGACTTTAGCAAAACTGGAGCACATGGCCACACAGTGGGGAGTTCCCCTAGTGAAGGGAAAAACCACCAAACCAGACACAAACATAATTTTTCTGGGCATCGAAATAGACTCAGCAAAGGGGCTCTGCAGAATCCCCAAAACAAAAATATCAGAACTCCTGGCAAAAATACAAAACCTTATAATGAGAGAAAAGGGGACTGTAAAGGAAATACAATCTTTAGCAGGCAGCCTCAATTTCGCATCCAAAATAATACCTCAAGGAAGGATATTTTCCAGAAGCCTGGCGTTCAAAATCAAATCACTCACCAAACCACACTTGCATATCCGGCTAGTCAGAGAGGTGAAAGAAGACCTGGAAACATGGGGAAAATTCCTCAGAGATTTCAACGGGTCTTTACTTGGGCGAACGGCTTTAAATACCCGGTCTAACAGGGTCCTATACACCGATGCAGCTGGGAGCAAGGGGTTTGAAGTCATACTAGACTCCGAATGGGTGGCAGGACACTGGCCCAATTCATGGCAAGCAGCAGGGTGGACAAGAAACATCACCCTACTAGAAATATTCCCCAGCTGGCTAACATTACACATCTGGGGCAGGTGTCTAGCGAATACAGAACTTTTGATCTGGTGCGATAACATGGCTGTAGTGGGCTCCATAAACAGAAGGTCTACGAAATGCCCTTTAGTACTAAAAATATTACGAGCCATTACAACAGTCACAATACAAGTAAACGTTGTACTCAAAGTGAAGCACATTTCAGGGGCAGATAATAACATTGCTGATGCCTTATCTCGTTTCCAGTGGACAAGATTCCGAGAGCTAGCGCCGCACGCCCAAGAACAGATGACGCCAATACCAGCAGAATGCTGGGCAATAATGGGAATACACGAATAACGACATCAACGCCAACGCCAGAGAGCACAGGCCGGGCTGCCCAACGAAAAACCAGGAACCTCTAAAACGGGTGCCAACAACACATCAGCATCAACGCCAGCACCAGAGAGTGCAGGCCGGGATGACCAATACAAAGCAGGCACCTCTAAAACGGGTGCCAACAACACATTGGCATCAACGCCAGCATCAGAGAGTGCAGGCCGTGTTGACCAATACAAAGCAGGCACCTCTAAAAGGGGTGCCAGCAGCACTTTGGCATCAACACCGGCACCAGAGAGCCCAGGTCGGGATGCCTAACAAGAATCAGGCACATCAACAACGGGTGCCAACAACCTCACAGGCTTCCTAACGGAGATGGGAGAGAGGGCGGTGGCAAGCACCACTGCAACACAGTACAGTAAGTGTTTGCAGTATTTAAGGCCACAGGTGTAAACCACGTAGAGCTAATAACAATTAAAGATATAGAAGTATTTTTAAAATGGGCCCAGGAACAGGGTTTCAAAAGGGATTGGGCTAAAAGACACCTGGTGGCAATTTCATACTTTACAAAAATACGGGGCGATTAAGACCCCATCCAGAACGCACTCATCACTTATGCAATGAAGGGATGGGGCAGAATAGAGGGTCCGCAAGTGGACACCCGCCGACCCCTTGATTTCAGCAAACTGGTGCAGATAGCAAGCCATTTGGAAGCCATATGCTGGCACCCATAGGAGATAATGTTATTTAAAACAGGCTTTTTCCTAGCCTACTTTGGGGCTTTCCGGGTAGGAGAACTCATAGCTTCCAGCACCAAGGCCACAAATGGTCTGGGCGTCATGGAAATCAGGGTGAGACAGGAAAGTGTTAACATAGAAATGCAACAGTCGAAAACGGGTGCAAAAAGAACCATCAATAATTGTTGCATCGATGAGGCAACAAACTGCCCGCTTTGCATCACCAGCCTCTATTACGCACAACGACCCAAAGTGGGGGTGGAGGGGTTTAATCCACAAGGATGCATCGGCCCTAAGCCGCTACCAATTTAAATGAGTGCTGATAAAAGCAATCAGCAGAGCAGGGTGGGATCCCAAACATTTCGGCACTCATTCCTTCAGGACAGGTGCCACCACTGCAGCATGGCAAGGAGGTTTAGCACTGCAACTACTGAAAAACATAGGGGGATGGAAGTCAGACTGTTATAAAAGATATATCAGACCAAAATTGATATAGCCATCCGCCCTAAAATTTTCTTTCTTTTCCCCACCTCCCACCACCACAGAAACAAAAGGCGAATCGAGGACCACACTCCGATCAGCATGGATAGTTGGCCACTCATTCGTTTTCAGGACAGGCAGATGGGCAGAAGAGACCAAAGAAGGGCCACCTTTCAGAAACACCATTACTTCATGGTGGGGATACAGAGGTCTACGCTGGGCTGACATCCACGAAACACTAGCAGAACTGGTGGCATATAGGGACCCCCCTGAATTCCTGATCATCCATCTAGGGGGCAAGGACCTAGTCAACACAGCTAGATGCATCCTATGCGAAGAAATCTTCTCCTCCCTAGCAGGAATTTCCCACAGCTGGACGATACCGAAATATATTTCTCAGCCATCTTACCAAGAAAGAAATGGCTAGGGGCCAACTTCTACAAATCTATAGACATATCCAGAAGAAAACTGAACAGGACGGTAGAGAGATTCTGTATGACAAGAGGACTGGGTTTCATAAAACACCCAGTCATTACACTAGGCAACCCAGACCTTTTTCTCCACGACGGCACCCATCTGTCTAGCCAGGGCACAGAGCATTTCTTTCGGGAAATCAATACAACTCTTGCTCACAGGGGCTGTCTCTAGGGCATACTCTTGGAGGAACATGGTCAGCCGGCAACCTGCCCGTGTGTGGCGGCACGGTTCTGAGGGGGTAACCTCAGGACCCGGTGCCCAAAAGTATGATACCATCATGATATGTGATATTGCTATCTCTCGAGGAACTCTTCCGGTGGGGTTGTCCTGTTGCTGGACCTCAGCGTCCTTGGTTATATTTCTGGTATGACTTTTCAGGGTCACATGGAAAAGTAACAACGGAGTCCTTGGTTCCTCTCCTCCGTTTTGAAAAATTAAACTCTTTAGGGTGTTACATTGGCTTATTCCCAAGCGCCCACAAATAACTGAAAAGGATGACAAATGACTCCCTTTACAGTGTTCAGAAACTCCACATCTTGTGGTTTATTATGAGATATTCTGGTGCCCTTTGTGATTACACGTGTTTCGATGACTAAATCATCTTTTTCAAAACAGGGCTAGTTGCACTGTTTCCCACTAGTATTCTTAATGTCTTGTGAATAATTTCATGGGTTAAATCCCAGATCCATCTTCTGTAGCCTGTGCTCCTGACTTTCTGTTTCTGCTGAACACGAGGACACACCAATAAAGTAGTCAGGTCTTCTGTAGCCTGTGCTCCTGACTTTCTGTTTCTGCTGAACACGAGGACACACCAATAAAGTAGTCAGGTCTTCAGGAATTTGTGCCATGGTGGCTGCTTCACGGTTTGTGCTGCATTTTCACCATTTGAGATGGGAATGCACAAGAGACGGAGGAGGAGGTTCCAGAGAGACCCAAGGAGCACGTGCTCGGTGCCCGACTACCGTGCAGCACAAACCGTGATGCAGCCACCATGGCACAAATTCCTGCAGACCTGACTACTTTATTGGTGTGTCCTCGTGTTCAGCAGAACAGGATCTGTCACCACACCCTTCCTCCAAACAGCAAGGTGCTCAGCGCCATAAGGAAACCAACCGTCAGGCAGGGCCCACGTTCAAAAGATCTGCCCCCACCAGGGGGTCAGACAGTCGGCTATCCGGTCGGGGGCTGCGACAACAGCAGCCCCCACCACATACACAACAAAGACCCTGGGCCTCCCTGGGTCCTATGAATGAGAGCAGCATGCTCAGAGTAAACACAATCTGTTTGTGGACCCTGAACGGGGACCCAAGCAAACAGGAGGTTCACTGTTTACTCAGTGTCTTCCAAATCTCCTTGCTTCTTTACCACAGAACCCACCCACCCTACAAAAAGGGGAGAAGAACAAAAAGAAGTACAAGGCACTGTACGGTGCCCACAACAAGTCGTGGTCCGAGGGGGTAACCTCAGGACCCGGTGCCCAAAAGTATGATACCATCATGATATGTGATATTGTTATTGCCATAACCCATATCTGTACAATAAAATCCTACAGCCTTTTTATTGCCAACACTTGATACAATTTGTGATCCTATCATTATGGGTGAGGTTTTGGGGTTCGGCCATTGCTAATGCATGCATATGGGTTCAGCAGTTACCTAACATTAGTTGTTTGAACATTTGAAAACACGTAAACTGAGAACAAAAAAGCAAACCTATATCTGTGGTACACATCATTTACAGGATAGCTCACTCGTGATAATGCCCTCCCTAAAGCTAGTGTCTTTGCTTCCCCATTGGTCAGTAGATATCTCACTGTTCAATGTCCGTGTTTTGGGATTTTGAAAATGTGGACACCTCTAACTGTATTGCTTGTTTACCTTCTTATTAAAATAAATCTGCACGTTAAACTCATGCCAGAGAGCACAATAGGATTGCGCCATTGTGAAACCCTTCTGTGAATTAGGCCCATTCTATGTTAACACGGTCTGCATTACGAAAGCATGGCCACTGATTGAATGTGTGTGTATTGTAACTCATTTCACTTACCGCCAACTGTCTTCTTTGAAGGTGCTGCAAGCACACCATCAGGAAGTGTGCAGACCCCCAACAGTGTGTCAACTATTTCTAGCTATCAATGTGGATTTCCTTCTCAGCACTGATGACAACTGTTGTAGAAGCATATATATCTACACTGGCTGCAGGCATGCCGAAAATGACCAACACAGTCAAGGGAACCCGCTACTGGAAGTTGCACATCATGAAGTACTACAGGCTACACAAGGCAAGAAATGGCCAATTAAAGAACATATATATTGTACCAGAGTAAATTTGTTTAACATATCATCAATCACATTATTTGTCGCTACTGACGGATACTTAGTTGGGCTGATCCAAGAAGACTACAGCCATTCCACCTTTGGTGAAAGTAATAGCAGTTTTTCACTTTTGTGCTACTGGCTTGTACCAGGGTACCGTAGCTATGGCAGCAGGGATGTCAGAGCAAGCTTTTTGTAAGATATTGAATGTGGTCCTGACTGCACTTTTGAAACACATGTCCACATTCATTGTCTTCTGACAGTGCTGTGGACTTGGCCACTGTGAAGGCTGGGTTCTTTGCAATAGCCAGTTTTCCAAATGTTGTAGGGGCCATTGACTGCACCCCTGTCCGCATAATACCATCTTGTTCAAGGGAACAAATGTCCAGAAACAGAAACATGCACTATTCCCTTAACATCCAAATGACCTGCAGTGCTGACTTGCAAACTACGCATGCTATGCCAAATTTCCTTGGGTCTGCACACAATGCATTAATTCAGCAGCAACCTACCCATGGTGATGTGTGGCATGTCACAAGATAGAGCTGGCAGCTTTTGAACAGAACATATCCACTTAAATCACTGCTCATGACAACAATCTTGAATCCACGCACTGCATCGGAACAGAAATATAATTCAGCTCATATCATGACAAGGAACACAATTGAACAGACTTTTGGACTCTTGAAAAGTCACTTTCAGTGTCTACATGTGTCTGGAGGGGACCCCATGTACTCTCCAGACAAAGTATGCAACATTATAGTGGTGTGCTGCATGCTACACAATTTAGGCATTTGTCACCGACTACCGGAACTGGATGATGGAATATTCGAGAAGGAGGTGGATGACCCCATGCACAATGAGGAGTGCGTTGTGGAGGGATGTACTTTGCGTAATTATGTCATTGCAAATATTTTTAAGTGAAAACCATTGGCGATGGCATGATAGTGGTAATGTGGTTCACGAGTATCGTATCAATTGTCATTTTCAACCCAGGAGCAACGTGTGCAATAAAGGGATAACAAGCGTATGTAACATTTGCTTTTTGAAACAAAGTATATTGAACACTGCGCAAACATCATGGGTTCTATAATAAATTGCTTGCCTTCAACATTGGTGTGCATAACTCTTTTACAACATGGCAGCATTATTTGTACATACTGCAGTAATCAGTGATATTGCAACAGCGTGTGCTGTGGATATGGTTGTTGGGATGTCCAGTATCAAACACCTGCACTGATTATATGTATTAAAAAAATGCAGGTGTTCAGCAAACAACCCTCCACCTCTCCAAAACTGCACTGAATACAACTGTTCAAAACAACATACAAATACACAACAGTGTGAAAAGACCAATGCTAGGAACACCCCATTGCACAATGTGTGCCTAATTATTGTCCCTTTTTAACCTGTTTTTTCCTGCACACTCACTGCAGTCTACTTGACACTGTAACTTCCTCTCAAGGGTCTTTCTCACAGATACTTGGTTCATTACACAACAGCACTGGATCCCCTTCTTCTTCACCAACCACATCAGCAGGTCCATCCATGTTAGCTGACATCAGCGTGTATTCATTTTCCTGCACTCATAGCGAATCAGTGAGTTTTTGTAGGCACATTGCATTCGCCTTAACAGTGGCACATCACATTTCTAGGGCCTCCTTTAAGCCATTTATGATCCATGCATTTTCCATTTGAATTTCAAATTGCATTTCTACACTCTTGGCAACTGGTCATGTCACACTTTATGCCACTCAAGGCCCCTGCAACAGTTATCATGTCTGCATGTGCCACATAATTCTCCATAACCGTAATCACTTGCATTTTCAAATGACCACGAATTTGTTGGAGAGAAGAAGTTTGCTGCAGGCAGGTAAATGCACATCATCAGGCATCAGGTCCCTGCCCAGATGTTGTACCACTAGGCTCCTCCAACAAAAGTGGTGATTGGGTAGACAGCACGTCTTCCAGAGTTGACTGCTCCATGGGTGTTTGCTCCATGAAATCTACCATGTTGTTTGAATTATTTTCACCATCAACATACTCATATGATATAATGTCTGTGTCCTCCTGTTGTACATCTGAGAAGTTCACATGGGTGTCTTCTTCAGTGATGGTTTTCACAGAGTTAACAAAAGCTCTTCCACACACATTGATTGACAATGAGGCACATATAGAAATCAAGACAGTGTGAGGCCATTACAATCTAACCATGTCATTACAAATGAAAACAAATAACAATCGTATGCAGTCCTTTCACACAAATGGATGTGGCGAGAACATACTTGACTACAATTGCCCACCAACCACACCTAATAGACATGTATAGACCTCCTGCTTATGATATGCAGATTGCCCTTCCTATTCTTGTAATCAGCACACTACATATGAATCTCTACAGCAGGTGCTCTACCAGCTGAGCTATGTCACTGCATTGTAAAACATTAGACATTTCGACCTGCTTTCTAATGCACTACGGAATGGAAGTGGCAGATTGTTTTCCACTTACCATTGACCAGTGTATTTACGCCTCCAAGACCCTCCAGGCTCCCGGAGTCCATAAGAGCAGTAATCATCACTTATGTTGCTTTGTAATTTGGTGCCCCTGCTGTGCTCCTTGCTCTCCAAGTATTTATCCCTGACCCTACGCCAAACATCATACCACCTTGCATTCATTTCCTCAACTGTGCACAAGGTGTTGACATGGCATTCACTTCATTTGCAGAGCTGTCCCATGAGTTACTGTTTATGGAGAGAGGGGTCCGGTGGGCCATAGTGCAAAATAACACAGCTTCATGAGCTATTACCTCATCCACAAGGACACGCAGGGCACCTTCACTAAACTTGCCCTGTTTCCGGCCTCCACATTGGGCATCGAAATGTTGGGCACCCATCACACATGGTGCCAGTTCTACAGGCATCTTTCTTTGCTTTCCCTTGTAGCCCTTTTTATTTTTTAAAGTTCACACACTTACCTCTGTCCTGAAATGGCTTTGGCACCTCCTAAAGTTTTCACCCATTCAAAAGGGTTTCTTTTCTTGATGTGCACTTTCCTCCTTGTGCTTCTGCTGCCTGCGGAAAAGGAATGATTTCACAGGATGTGTTTTTCTTTTCTGTCCCACTCTTTTTTTAAAAAAAAATTATGTGTAGTGTCCGTGCTTTGAGCTGTAAGGCCTTTCCAGCTTTTTTCCGCCTGGCTTCAGATCACAGCACGTCTGTTTTCCGGTGTTTCCGGAGAATCTACGGGTGCTGCTGTAGTGTCAGTAGCACTTTTGTTAAATTGCAAAGAACTCGCTATTTTACCAAAGTACTGCCGAGACTTGCAATCCGCCCGTTCTCTATGAAAACAGGTGGATTGCAGACAGTGCACTGATTGATGTGCACTGCACTGAGGCCCAGGCCCAATAGAGAATCAGCATTTTGCGTGAGCCTCAGAAAAAGGTGCAGTGATGCAAGGCTGTGCCACTGTTTGAAGCTTACCTCTGTTTAATTACAAATAGATATTTTCAAATGTAATGATGCATTCATTCTTATGTTCTCAAAATGCTATTTCACTTTAAGCAAAGCAGTTAGGGGACCTGTGTGGTCCTTTTGTCCCTCAGTGGTACTTTTGTCCCCTTTAATTTTTTCATTGGGGTATTTTGAAAAGTTTACAATACCAGTGTACCAGACTATTCATCGTGGAATGATAACCATCTATGCAACAAATAATGTATGTGGTTATTCTAGGTTTTGATCATGTGCTTTGCTAATTAAACATTATATGCACACTGGAAGTGATCAATGGAAGTGAACATTGTTTCATTTTAAATGGCAACCGTTTATATTGTAAGTAAAATTCAATCATAGCGTTTTAAAAAACTACCTTCCCTCAACAAGCTGTTCTTTCTTGGTGAGGATCGGGCTCAGGTTCAAGGATCCAGGTGATGCTTGCATGCCAACATTGTAGCTCTGCTGGGAAGACGCCACACTAGGGAAGAAGCAGATGAAGGGACAGTCTGGTCAGCTTTAGGATCCTGAAGATTCTGGTCCTGACACGTTGATCTGCACGATTTCGCTGTTCTGCTCTGGCAAAGCGGCAGACAAAGGCATACTCTAGTAAACGGGCAGACCCAGAAGTGTATGGCCTTAACAAGGTTGATCCATGAACCTTTACTTCAAACTCACTTCAGAAACATCAACCCAGCAGTGTGGCAGGTGCAAAGGCAGTTTTGCAGGTCTCTATTTCTTCCCGCAAATGTTACCCATTGCCACAAATTCACATCAGTGTATCTTTTGCAGCCTCACGATCTGGCATCTAGAGAACATCTACAAGTGAGTGCTGCGAGTACTGATGGTTTTAGCTGAGAACAGATAGCTGACATGCTGTTAAAGCTGAAGCTGAGTGAGGAATTTGAGTACTTGACTTTTGATTGGGAAAATAAAGCACATTTCTCTTTGTCCATAGGAGATATCCTCAGATCAGATGGTTGCACCATGCCTCGCCTGATCACTGAGGCTAATTTATGTAAGTATTTATTTATGTTTACATATATAGAGCGTGCTAAGTTCTGAGGCCTCAAGGCTCTGTTACATGGTAAGTTATACGAATACAGTACAGGCATTGTTTTCAGTATCATAACATCACAGGCAAAGGCAGAGCTGTTTAGAACACAGTTAAGTGACAACAATGTTCTTATTGCTTTCCGAAAAGTCCGTAAGAATGTTCAGCTTGCAGTTTTCATTAAAGATAATGAAAATATGTGTTATGGCTTGGAGGGTCGAGGGTCTTCGGAAAAAAACACAAGACCAACCCAGGAATCGGATACTAAATATCCCCAGATATGAAACTATAATTCAAAGGTTATTGGATCCAAAAACTGTGAGGATATAACGAGGCTTAACAACAGACCTCTGCAAATGAGAAAGAAAAACTTAGGTCTGAAAATAACAATGATAATGACGATATCTTTCTAGCAACAGCTGCTGTCTTCTCTGCATTTTGCGCATGCAACACAGAATAGATAAAACCATAAGTGCAGCTGGAAATGTTGGGATTGGAGTGGCTTGTTCACCTAGTCCTAATGTAGTGGTTCAGCCTGACAATGTGCCCTTACTGAAGCAAGCTGCAGAGCTTGATCACTTGAACATCTCTCTGTGAGTGCACCAGATATTGTACCCTTACACAATCTGTACTCAGTAAGTCTGGGCAAACTTTTAGACACAAAACTTGAATCACCTGAATTGTGGGTGATTTGTCAATGGCCAACCTCAGATGAACGGTTTGAAAATGTTTTTGGATGTTTAGCATATTGTTTAAAGGCAGGTGGTCGGAGATCCTGTTCATTATCAGGCCACCTTTAGAGATGCAGAAGGACTTTGCTGGATGCAGTCTTAGGGTAGTTAGGGAAGGCTTCATAATTGGATTGCATTTAGTTTCGTTGTATTAAGAAGTGTAGGAAGAGGTCATGATTTAATGGGATCGAGTCATAGAGTGAGATTTAGGGTTGGATTTGCTTATCAAACACTGTGTGACACATACATTGATTTGGAGTTGATACATGACACGTGTCATTACCATAGATTTGGGGAGGTGTCTGAAACTCCAGTCAGTTTGATGTGAGTGGATGAGGCATGGTCCAGCTGGTGATACATGGGACAAGCGCAGGAGCATCTGCAAAATTAATGGGGCAGTTTGTGGTTGAAGAATGCTCAACTTATTATTCTGGGTGGGAGCAGCAGAGATTCAGTTACGCAGGTGGAACACCAGTGAGTGGCCCTCTCTTTAAAAAAGTCGATGAGAGACAAGCCTTTGTGTCAAACCAGGGAGGATGAGCTGGAGGATCTGGGAAGCCCCCAGTGCAGCCTTTAAGAGAGGTATGGTCACCTGACTTTGCTGAAAGAGTGTAGCAGATCCTGTGGAAGCATGCAACATACCAGTCAGTGTCTGTCTCTTCAAGTCTGAGGAGAGGACATGTGCATTCCATTGACATTTGGGAGGTGCAGTGGGATGAGTGGGGAGACTATGAGAGCTGTTTATGGGAGAATCACTGTCACTGGATGTTGCTGGTAGTAGAGATGCTGCGATGTGTGCTAACGATCCTCAGTTTCCCTCTCTTGAGGCGAGTGGACAAGATAGGTGTCTTTGAGTGCAAAATAGAAGCAAATCCACAGAGACAGCTTGTGTGGGAGGCACACATGCATGCCTGATGGGAGGGAATTGAAGATATTCATGGAGGTGTTGGAAACACCACCCAATGTCCTTCTCTTGGTGTAGGTCGACAAGGAAAATGCATTCCATTGACACGTAAGAGCTGGATCAGGGAAATGCTTACGCAGCATGTGGGAGAATCACACTTGCTCGATGGGCTGGAAGGAAAAGCAAAGTTTAAGCAAGGTGGGTAGCACAACTGTCGGGGGGAAAATTCTGCCGGGGTCGGCCGGGCCGTCCGCAGACCTCCGGGCAGGGAGGCCCCAACTCTCCCGTATATCCCAGAAGAGATAGAGTATGAGACACACACAAGAAGCAAGGTGACTCTGCTGTTTATTATACAAAAATGGCAGGGATGGGTCAAGGATCGTACGCGTCCGTCCTGACACACACACAATCGTGGGGCTCGCCTGCCCTTTTTACCTTAGTATGACGCGCTACTTGCGTCACCTTAGAAAGTTAGCAAAAAACCTATCGCCACTCTTAATTGGTTGTTCGAGTGGTAGGGTTAGTATAGCATACGTATAGAGAACAATATTAGTGGACAAGGGTTAGTCAGGTGATATATCTGGGTTGTCCCTACAATTAGATACATGAGAATTGTTACATGAAGACTCCTGATGATTGGTTAATGTTAATGGCGTCAGTGATAAGAGCCCCATGTTCTGATTGGTGCGCCCGCGAGCTTCCCAGCCTGGGACCATCGCTGTTCCCAGCTCTCGGTGTACCTGTCATTTGCAACAATGTTTCACTATGAGTACGTGCAGACAATGTGAGGACTTATTCATGAGCTGGAAAGCCGACTACTCCCACTGTCGCAGATGTACATTGACCCTTTTAAGTGTATCTGCCTGTGTCTTGTAACGAGGGATCCAGACGCCTTCTTTCTCCTGGGCTTGGCATCCTATCAGGTTCGGCTTGGTCACGTGAGGTGGGACCGTGTTTGAGGCAGAATTCTGCACAATTAATATTGTTTTTCCACTGTGTGCCTGGTTTTAATTTGCAGGTGCGACTTTAACGTTGGTGTGCGGCGTGCGAGGTTGCAACATCGTGCCCTTGATGGTCTGCTTTTGGAATGTGGGTTTGCAACATTACGACCTTGGCTGTCTGCTTTCGCCAGGCTCATTCTGCAGGATCAGCAACCTGACTTTTGTTCTTTTAACGTCCATGGGAGCTCTTGCTTGCAGCCTACTTAGGCCTGGTGTATAGGTGGAACCGTTTGGTGCACAGGCGCTTTAGGTTATAGTATCATATTGTCTTATGACCAGTATCGTGTCTTCGTTATATTTCTCATTATGGCGTCTGGGTTTAGGAGAAGCGTAAGCAAGCTCTTTAGATGAGTTCATGATGCGTCTTGCGTTTCTGCATTTTGAGAGCCTATGTGGAAAATAATAAAGATGCACGTCCGTGAGTATGTCTGTCGCCTACGCCATAGCACTGGGTATATTCTTCGTGTAGATTGGTGCAGGAGTGTCCAGTGTGTATATTGGCACAGGTGTGCTGACCGTTAGCTAGGTCGTCATGGCATCTCTAACGACGTGTAGGTTTTAGTCTAGTTGATCCGTGCCGCAGGTATCGGCATGGGCAGGGCGGCCTGCTGGGCAGGCAGATGGACACATCCGTATGTTCCTGTACCAGGGTATTTGGTCGTCTGGTAGATGGGCAAACTCTTCTCGTGGCGGGTGTCTGGGCCGTGATCCTTTAGGCCAGGCGCGAGAGTTGAAGGACGGGAGCCTGTTTTTCCATTCTCCCACTTCAGTCCCCCCTCTGGTCGACTTGTCGACCACAAACATATCCTTTTCGTTATCTCCTCTTACTCTCCATATCTTAGTTATTCCTCCTAAATGTCCATAGTGGTTAACATGATCTTCAAATGACCAATACATATATTCAAATGTTCCTCCAGGAGTACAGTATACCCATTTCCCTATGTAACTCCTGGGATTTCTTGGGTTCTCGATCTTCATCGATGGTGGGTCCAGGTGGTTGGTGATGATCTGGTTGCGCAATATCTCTCTCTCTTGTATTATTATGCCTGTGTGCTGGCCGTCATCTGCTGGCATCAATGGGTGCATACCAACCATTTCAAGCAACTCGTCAGTGGTGCGTGCCTTCCGGGCCTTCCAAAATCTTATTATGATCAGTGTTATCCAGCCAAAATAGTACAACCAACTATAATTTTCAGTCCATCTGACAGCCAAGATGGCATCCATGCCCATAATAGCGAAAACCAGCTGTCATCCATGGAACATTGATACCACAATCAAAGAAGCCATATGGGCCAAATAATTTATAGAAATCTTTTCCCTAATAGAAGCCCAGCGCAAAGGGAAAGACGCTTTCAGAGACCCCAAAAAAATAGAAGAAAAAGCTATTGCCAGAAATGCCCAGGTCGAACAAAACTGGGACAACTGGTTACAGGCCTTTGCCATTTTAGCAACAATATATGATGAAAAATTCCCCTTGGATGGTAGGAAGATCTGGGCATACGTTGATAAAATAAGGGAAGTAAAAGTAACACAGAGGGGGGAAGACATGGCTTGCATACGACATCAGATTTAGGAGGAGCATGTCAGAAAGGCCGGCCATTGAGTGGGATGAAGTCCAGAACGATTTATACACCCTCAACGCCGAACCTCGCCAGGAAGAAGATACCATGCATTCTTCTTCCAAAAATAGCACAAATTCCCAAGTAAGCAAATCCCATGACAATGATAAATCCAAAAAAGGGGAGCAGCCCTTTCGGAGGAACCAGCCTTGGGCGGCTAAAAATAATGCCCACAGACCGAACAAACAGCAGGCTGTCAAATCCAACATCCCAATGCAGAAATTTTGGGAAAAACCAGTGTACTTGGGGCAAAGAATGCTGGTACAAACACGCCTGCACAAACTGCAATGACGACCATGCAGCAAGCAACTGCACCAGACTACCAGCCAAGAAAGAATGATATCCCAATCTTAGAACCAGGACGAACGCCCATCAATCCGGGCAATTTTAGGTACGCCCTAAACAGCTACCCAGACAAGGAAACCAGCAGTTTACTATGGCAGGGTTTCACCAAAGGTTTTTTCATCCCTTTTAAGGGCACTGGGTCACAATACATCCTGATGAACCTAAAGTCAGCCAGGACCAACCCCCAGATAGTAGAAACCAAAATCAAGAAAGAACTACAACTGGGCAGGGTAGCAGGTACCTGGGACTTCATGCCTTTAAAGGACTATTTAATATCTCCACTAGGCCTGGTCCCCAAAAAAGAACCCGGAAAAATGAGACTAATTCATCACCTCTCCTACCGTAAAGGCCAGTCTTTAAACGACGGCATTCCCACACACAGAATCCGCTGTATCTTACACGCATTTTCAAGAGGCGGTAAGGCTCATACAAAAGTGCGTCAAAAACGCCTTGATGGCCAAGCTGGACATCGAATCTGCTTTCAGACTCTTGCCAGTCCACCCAGAGTCACAGTGGTGGCTAGGTTTCACTTTTAACAACAAATTCTACGTAGATAGATGCCTCCCCATGGGGTGCGCAGTATCCTGTGCACTATTTGAACAATTCAGTTCCTTTTTTGGGCTTCCCTAAAACAGAGACCAGGGAGAAAAATAGTGCATTACCTAGACGATTTCATGGTCATAGGGCCACAAAACTCTGAGCAATGCGGCCGGACTTTAGCAAAACTGGAGCACATGGCCACACAGTGGGGAGTTCCCCTAGTGAAGGGAAAAACCACCAAACCAGACACAAACATAATTTTTCTGGGCATCGAAATAGACTCAGCAAAGGGGCTCTGCAGAATCCCCAAAACAAAAATATCAGAACTCCTGGCAAAAATACAAAACCTTATAATGAGAGAAAAGGGGACTGTAAAGGAAATACAATCTTTAGCAGGCAGCCTCAATTTCGCATCCAAAATAATACCTCAAGGAAGGATATTTTCCAGAAGCCTGGCGTTCAAAATCAAATCACTCACCAAACCACACTTGCATATCCGGCTAGTCAGAGAGGTGAAAGAAGACCTGGAAACATGGGGAAAATTCCTCAGAGATTTCAACGGGTCTTTACTTGGGCGAACGGCTTTAAATACCCGGTCTAACAGGGTCCTATACACCGATGCAGCTGGGAGCAAGGGGTTTGAAGTCATACTAGACTCCGAATGGGTGGCAGGACACTGGCCCAATTCATGGCAAGCAGCAGGGTGGACAAGAAACATCACCCTACTAGAAATATTCCCCAGCTGGCTAACATTACACATCTGGGGCAGGTGTCTAGCGAATACAGAACTTTTGATCTGGTGCGATAACATGGCTGTAGTGGGCTCCATAAACAGAAGGTCTACGAAATGCCCTTTAGTACTAAAAATATTACGAGCCATTACAACAGTCACAATACAAGTAAACGTTGTACTCAAAGTGAAGCACATTTCAGGGGCAGATAATAACATTGCTGATGCCTTATCTCGTTTCCAGTGGACAAGATTCCGAGAGCTAGCGCCGCACGCCCAAGAACAGATGACGCCAATACCAGCAGAATGCTGGGCAATAATGGGAATACACGAATAACGACATCAACGCCAACGCCAGAGAGCACAGGCCGGGCTGCCCAACGAAAAACCAGGAACCTCTAAAACGGGTGCCAACAACACATCAGCATCAACGCCAGCACCAGAGAGTGCAGGCCGGGATGACCAATACAAAGCAGGCACCTCTAAAACGGGTGCCAACAACACATTGGCATCAACGCCAGCATCAGAGAGTGCAGGCCGTGTTGACCAATACAAAGCAGGCACCTCTAAAAGGGGTGCCAGCAGCACTTTGGCATCAACACCGGCACCAGAGAGCCCAGGTCGGGATGCCTAACAAGAATCAGGCACATCAACAACGGGTGCCAACAACCTCACAGGCTTCCTAACGGAGATGGGAGAGAGGGCGGTGGCAAGCACCACTGCAACACAGTACAGTAAGTGTTTGCAGTATTTAAGGCCACAGGTGTAAACCACGTAGAGCTAATAACAATTAAAGATATAGAAGTATTTTTAAAATGGGCCCAGGAACAGGGTTTCAAAAGGGATTGGGCTAAAAGACACCTGGTGGCAATTTCATACTTTACAAAAATACGGGGCGATTAAGACCCCATCCAGAACGCACTCATCACTTATGCAATGAAGGGATGGGGCAGAATAGAGGGTCCGCAAGTGGACACCCGCCGACCCCTTGATTTCAGCAAACTGGTGCAGATAGCAAGCCATTTGGAAGCCATATGCTGGCACCCATAGGAGATAATGTTATTTAAAACAGGCTTTTTCCTAGCCTACTTTGGGGCTTTCCGGGTAGGAGAACTCATAGCTTCCAGCACCAAGGCCACAAATGGTCTGGGCGTCATGGAAATCAGGGTGAGACAGGAAAGTGTTAACATAGAAATGCAACAGTCGAAAACGGGTGCAAAAAGAACCATCAATAATTGTTGCATCGATGAGGCAACAAACTGCCCGCTTTGCATCACCAGCCTCTATTACGCACAACGACCCAAAGTGGGGGTGGAGGGGTTTAATCCACAAGGATGCATCGGCCCTAAGCCGCTACCAATTTAAATGAGTGCTGATAAAAGCAATCAGCAGAGCAGGGTGGGATCCCAAACATTTCGGCACTCATTCCTTCAGGACAGGTGCCACCACTGCAGCATGGCAAGGAGGTTTAGCACTGCAACTACTGAAAAACATAGGGGGATGGAAGTCAGACTGTTATAAAAGATATATCAGACCAAAATTGATATAGCCATCCGCCCTAAAATTTTCTTTCTTTTCCCCACCTCCCACCACCACAGAAACAAAAGGCGAATCGAGGACCACACTCCGATCAGCATGGATAGTTGGCCACTCATTCGTTTTCAGGACAGGCAGATGGGCAGAAGAGACCAAAGAAGGGCCACCTTTCAGAAACACCATTACTTCATGGTGGGGATACAGAGGCCTACGCTGGGCTGACATCCACGAAACACTAGCAGAACTGGTGGCATATAGGGACCCCCCTGAATTCCTGATCATCCATCTAGGGGGCAAGGACCTAGTCAACACAGCTAGATGCATCCTATGCGAAGAAATCTTCTCCTCCCTAGCAGGAATTTCCCACAGCTGGACGATACCGAAATATATTTCTCAGCCATCTTACCAAGAAAGAAATGGCTAGGGGCCAACTTCTACAAATCTATAGACATATCCAGAAGAAAACTGAACAGGACGGTAGAGAGATTCTGTATGACAAGAGGACTGGGTTTCATAAAACACCCAGTCATTACACTAGGCAACCCAGACCTTTTTCTCCACGACGGCACCCATCTGTCTAGCCAGGGCACAGAGCATTTCTTTCGGGAAATCAATACAACTCTTGCTCACAGGGGCTGTCTCTAGGGCATACTCTTGGAGGAACATGGTCAGCCGGCAACCTGCCCGTGTGTGGCGGCACGGTTCTGAGGGGGTAACCTCAGGACCCGGTGCCCAAAAGTATGATACCATCATGATATGTGATATTGCTATCTCTCGAGGAACTCTTCCGGTGGGGTTGTCCTGTTGCTGGACCTCAGCGTCCTTGGTTATATTTCTGGTATGACTTTTCAGGGTCACATGGAAAAGTAACAACGGAGTCCTTGGTTCCTCTCCTCCGTTTTGAAAAATTAAACTCTTTAGGGTGTTACATTGGCTTATTCCCAAGCGCCCACAAATAACTGAAAAGGATGACAAATGACTCCCTTTACAGTGTTCAGAAACTCCACATCTTGTGGTTTATTATGAGATATTCTGGTGCCCTTTGTGATTACACGTGTTTCGATGACTAAATCATCTTTTTCAAAACAGGGCTAGTTGCACTGTTTCCCACTAGTATTCTTAATGTCTTGTGAATAATTTCATGGGTTAAATCCCAGATCCATCTTCTGTAGCCTGTGCTCCTGACTTTCTGTTTCTGCTGAACACGAGGACACACCAATAAAGTAGTCAGGTCTTCTGTAGCCTGTGCTCCTGACTTTCTGTTTCTGCTGAACACGAGGACACACCAATAAAGTAGTCAGGTCTTCAGGAATTTGTGCCATGGTGGCTGCTTCACGGTTTGTGCTGCATTTTCACCATTTGAGATGGGAATGCACAAGAGACGGAGGAGGAGGTTCCAGAGAGACCCAAGGAGCACGTGCTCGGTGCCCGACTACCGTGCAGCACAAACCGTGATGCAGCCACCATGGCACAAATTCCTGCAGACCTGACTACTTTATTGGTGTGTCCTCGTGTTCAGCAGAACAGGATCTGTCACCACACCCTTCCTCCAAACAGCAAGGTGCTCAGCGCCATAAGGAAACCAACCGTCAGGCAGGGCCCACGTTCAAAAGATCTGCCCCCACCAGGGGGTCAGACAGTCGGCTATCCGGTCGGGGGCTGCGACAACAGCAGCCCCCACCACATACACAACAAAGACCCTGGGCCTCCCTGGGTCCTATGAATGAGAGCAGCATGCTCAGAGTAAACACAATCTGTTTGTGGACCCTGAACGGGGACCCAAGCAAACAGGAGGTTCACTGTTTACTCAGTGTCTTCCAAATCTCCTTGCTTCTTTACCACAGAACCCACCCACCCTACAAAAAGGGGAGAAGAACAAAAAGAAGTACAAGGCACTGTACGGTGCCCACAACAAGTCGTGGTCCGAGGGGGTAACCTCAGGACCCGGTGCCCAAAAGTATGATACCATCATGATATGTGATATTGTTATTGCCATAACCCATATCTGTACAATAAAATCCTACAGCCTTTTTATTGCCAACACTTGATACAATTTGTGATCCTATCATTATGGGTGAGGTTTTGGGGTTCGGCCATTGCTAATGCATGCATATGGGTTCAGCAGTTACCTAACATTAGTTGTTTGAACATTTGAAAACACGTAAACTGAGAACAAAAAAGCAAACCTATATCTGTGGTACACATCATTTACAGGATAGCTCACTCGTGATAATGCCCTCCCTAAAGCTAGTGTCTTTGCTTCCCCATTGGTCAGTAGATATCTCACTGTTCAATGTCCGTGTTTTGGGATTTTGAAAATGTGGACACCTCTAACTGTATTGCTTGTTTACCTTCTTATTAAAATAAATCTGCACGTTAAACTCATGCCAGAGAGCACAATAGGATTGCGCCATTGTGAAACCCTTCTGTGAATTAGGCCCATTCTATGTTAACACGGTCTGCATTACGAAAGCATGGCCACTGATTGAATGTGTGTGTATTGTAACTCATTTCACTTACCGCCAACTGTCTTCTTTGAAGGTGCTGCAAGCACACCATCAGGAAGTGTGCAGACCCCCAACAGTGTGTCAACTATTTCTAGCTATCAATGTGGATTTCCTTCTCAGCACTGATGACAACTGTTGTAGAAGCATATATATCTACACTGGCTGCAGGCATGCCGAAAATGACCAACACAGTCAAGGGAACCCGCTACTGGAAGTTGCACATCATGAAGTACTACAGGCTACACAAGGCAAGAAATGGCCAATTAAAGAACATATATATTGTACCAGAGTAAATTTGTTTAACATATCATCAATCACATTATTTGTCGCTACTGACGGATACTTAGTTGGGCTGATCCAAGAAGACTACAGCCATTCCACCTTTGGTGAAAGTAATAGCAGTTTTTCACTTTTGTGCTACTGGCTTGTACCAGGGTACCGTAGCTATGGCAGCAGGGATGTCAGAGCAAGCTTTTTGTAAGATATTGAATGTGGTCCTGACTGCACTTTTGAAACACATGTCCACATTCATTGTCTTCTGACAGTGCTGTGGACTTGGCCACTGTGAAGGCTGGGTTCTTTGCAATAGCCAGTTTTCCAAATGTTGTAGGGGCCATTGACTGCACCCCTGTCCGCATAATACCATCTTGTTCAAGGGAACAAATGTCCAGAAACAGAAACATGCACTATTCCCTTAACATCCAAATGACCTGCAGTGCTGACTTGCAAACTACGCATGCTATGCCAAATTTCCTTGGGTCTGCACACAATGCATTAATTCAGCAGCAACCTACCCATGGTGATGTGTGGCATGTCACAAGATAGAGCTGGCAGCTTTTGAACAGAACATATCCACTTAAATCACTGCTCATGACAACAATCTTGAATCCACGCACTGCATCGGAACAGAAATATAATTCAGCTCATATCATGACAAGGAACACAATTGAACAGACTTTTGGACTCTTGAAAAGTCACTTTCAGTGTCTACATGTGTCTGGAGGGGACCCCATGTACTCTCCAGACAAAGTATGCAACATTATAGTGGTGTGCTGCATGCTACACAATTTAGGCATTTGTCACCGACTACCGGAACTGGATGATGGAATATTCGAGAAGGAGGTGGATGACCCCATGCACAATGAGGAGTGCGTTGTGGAGGGATGTACTTTGCGTAATTATGTCATTGCAAATATTTTTAAGTGAAAACCATTGGCGATGGCATGATAGTGGTAATGTGGTTCACGAGTATCGTATCAATTGTCATTTTCAACCCAGGAGCAACGTGTGCAATAAAGGGATAACAAGCGTATGTAACATTTGCTTTTTGAAACAAAGTATATTGAACACTGCGCAAACATCATGGGTTCTATAATAAATTGCTTGCCTTCAACATTGGTGTGCATAACTCTTTTACAACATGGCAGCATTATTTGTACATACTGCAGTAATCAGTGATATTGCAACAGCGTGTGCTGTGGATATGGTTGTTGGGATGTCCAGTATCAAACACCTGCACTGATTATATGTATTAAAAAAATGCAGGTGTTCAGCAAACAACCCTCCACCTCTCCAAAACTGCACTGAATACAACTGTTCAAAACAACATACAAATACACAACAGTGTGAAAAGACCAATGCTAGGAACACCCCATTGCACAATGTGTGCCTAATTATTGTCCCTTTTTAACCTGTTTTTTCCTGCACACTCACTGCAGTCTACTTGACACTGTAACTTCCTCTCAAGGGTCTTTCTCACAGATACTTGGTTCATTACACAACAGCACTGGATCCCCTTCTTCTTCACCAACCACATCAGCAGGTCCATCCATGTTAGCTGACATCAGCGTGTATTCATTTTCCTGCACTCATAGCGAATCAGTGAGTTTTTGTAGGCACATTGCATTCGCCTTAACAGTGGCACATCACATTTCTAGGGCCTCCTTTAAGCCATTTATGATCCATGCATTTTCCATTTGAATTTCAAATTGCATTTCTACACTCTTGGCAACTGGTCATGTCACACTTTATGCCACTCAAGGCCCCTGCAACAGTTATCATGTCTGCATGTGCCACATAATTCTCCATAACCGTAATCACTTGCATTTTCAAATGACCACGAATTTGTTGGAGAGAAGAAGTTTGCTGCAGGCAGGTAAATGCACATCATCAGGCATCAGGTCCCTGCCCAGATGTTGTACCACTAGGCTCCTCCAACAAAAGTGGTGATTGGGTAGACAGCACGTCTTCCAGAGTTGACTGCTCCATGGGTGTTTGCTCCATGAAATCTACCATGTTGTTTGAATTATTTTCACCATCAACATACTCATATGATATAATGTCTGTGTCCTCCTGTTGTACATCTGAGAAGTTCACATGGGTGTCTTCTTCAGTGATGGTTTTCACAGAGTTAACAAAAGCTCTTCCACACACATTGATTGACAATGAGGCACATATAGAAATCAAGACAGTGTGAGGCCATTACAATCTAACCATGTCATTACAAATGAAAACAAATAACAATCGTATGCAGTCCTTTCACACAAATGGATGTGGCGAGAACATACTTGACTACAATTGCCCACCAACCACACCTAATAGACATGTATAGACCTCCTGCTTATGATATGCAGATTGCCCTTCCTATTCTTGTAATCAGCACACTACATATGAATCTCTACAGCAGGTGCTCTACCAGCTGAGCTATGTCACTGCATTGTAAAACATTAGACATTTCGACCTGCTTTCTAATGCACTACGGAATGGAAGTGGCAGATTGTTTTCCACTTACCATTGACCAGTGTATTTACGCCTCCAAGACCCTCCAGGCTCCCGGAGTCCATAAGAGCAGTAATCATCACTTATGTTGCTTTGTAATTTGGTGCCCCTGCTGTGCTCCTTGCTCTCCAAGTATTTATCCCTGACCCTACGCCAAACATCATACCACCTTGCATTCATTTCCTCAACTGTGCACAAGGTGTTGACATGGCATTCACTTCATTTGCAGAGCTGTCCCATGAGTTACTGTTTATGGAGAGAGGGGTCCGGTGGGCCATAGTGCAAAATAACACAGCTTCATGAGCTATTACCTCATCCACAAGGACACGCAGGGCACCTTCACTAAACTTGCCCTGTTTCCGGCCTCCACATTGGGCATCGAAATGTTGGGCACCCATCACACATGGTGCCAGTTCTACAGGCATCTTTCTTTGCTTTCCCTTGTAGCCCTTTTTATTTTTTAAAGTTCACACACTTACCTCTGTCCTGAAATGGCTTTGGCACCTCCTAAAGTTTTCACCCATTCAAAAGGGTTTCTTTTCTTGATGTGCACTTTCCTCCTTGTGCTTCTGCTGCCTGCGGAAAAGGAATGATTTCACAGGATGTGTTTTTCTTTTCTGTCCCACTCTTTTTTTAAAAAAAAATTATGTGTAGTGTCCGTGCTTTGAGCTGTAAGGCCTTTCCAGCTTTTTTCCGCCTGGCTTCAGATCACAGCACGTCTGTTTTCCGGTGTTTCCGGAGAATCTACGGGTGCTGCTGTAGTGTCAGTAGCACTTTTGTTAAATTGCAAAGAACTCGCTATTTTACCAAAGTACTGCCGAGACTTGCAATCCGCCCGTTCTCTATGAAAACAGGTGGATTGCAGACAGTGCACTGATTGATGTGCACTGCACTGAGGCCCAGGCCCAATAGAGAATCAGCATTTTGCGTGAGCCTCAGAAAAAGGTGCAGTGATGCAAGGCTGTGCCACTGTTTGAAGCTTACCTCTGTTTAATTACAAATAGATATTTTCAAATGTAATGATGCATTCATTCTTATGTTCTCAAAATGCTATTTCACTTTAAGCAAAGCAGTTAGGGGACCTGTGTGGTCCTTTTGTCCCTCAGTGGTACTTTTGTCCCCTTTAATTTTTTCATTGGGGTATTTTGAAAAGTTTACAATACCAGTGTACCAGACTATTCATCGTGGAATGATAACCATCTATGCAACAAATAATGTATGTGGTTATTCTAGGTTTTGATCATGTGCTTTGCTAATTAAACATTATATGCACACTGGAAGTGATCAATGGAAGTGAACATTGTTTCATTTTAAATGGCAACCGTTTATATTGTAAGTAAAATTCAATCATAGCGTTTTAAAAAACTACCTTCCCTCAACAAGCTGTTCTTTCTTGGTGAGGATCGGGCTCAGGTTCAAGGATCCAGGTGATGCTTGCATGCCAACATTGTAGCTCTGCTGGGAAGACGCCACACTAGGGAAGAAGCAGATGAAGGGACAGTCTGGTCAGCTTTAGGATCCTGAAGATTCTGGTCCTGACACGTTGATCTGCACGATTTCGCTGTTCTGCTCTGGCAAAGCGGCAGACAAAGGCATACTCTAGTAAACGGGCAGACCCAGAAGTGTATGGCCTTAACAAGGTTGATCCATGAACCTTTACTTCAAACTCACTTCAGAAACATCAACCCAGCAGTGTGGCAGGTGCAAAGGCAGTTTTGCAGGTCTCTATTTCTTCCCGCAAATGTTACCCATTGCCACAAATTCACATCAGTGTATCTTTTGCAGCCTCACGATCTGGCATCTAGAGAACATCTACAAGTGAGTGCTGCGAGTACTGATGGTTTTAGCTGAGAACAGATAGCTGACATGCTGTTAAAGCTGAAGCTGAGTGAGGAATTTGAGTACTTGACTTTTGATTGGGAAAATAAAGCACATTTCTCTTTGTCCATAGGAGATATCCTCAGATCAGATGGTTGCACCATGCCTCGCCTGATCACTGAGGCTAATTTATGTAAGTATTTATTTATGTTTACATATATAGAGCGTGCTAAGTTCTGAGGCCTCAAGGCTCTGTTACATGGTAAGTTATACGAATACAGTACAGGCATTGTTTTCAGTATCATAACATCACAGGCAAAGGCAGAGCTGTTTAGAACACAGTTAAGTGACAACAATGTTCTTATTGCTTTCCGAAAAGTCCGTAAGAATGTTCAGCTTGCAGTTTTCATTAAAGATAATGAAAATATGTGTTATGGCTTGGAGGGTCGAGGGTCTTCGGAAAAAAACACAAGACCAACCCAGGAATCGGATACTAAATATCCCCAGATATGAAACTATAATTCAAAGGTTATTGGATCCAAAAACTGTGAGGATATAACGAGGCTTAACAACAGACCTCTGCAAATGAGAAAGAAAAACTTAGGTCTGAAAATAACAATGATAATGACGATATCTTTCTAGCAACAGCTGCTGTCTTCTCTGCATTTTGCGCATGCAACACAGAATAGATAAAACCATAAGTGCAGCTGGAAATGTTGGGATTGGAGTGGCTTGTTCACCTAGTCCTAATGTAGTGGTTCAGCCTGACAATGTGCCCTTACTGAAGCAAGCTGCAGAGCTTGATCACTTGAACATCTCTCTGTGAGTGCACCAGATATTGTACCCTTACACAATCTGTACTCAGTAAGTCTGGGCAAACTTTTAGACACAAAACTTGAATCACCTGAATTGTGGGTGATTTGTCAATGGCCAACCTCAGATGAACGGTTTGAAAATGTTTTTGGATGTTTAGCATATTGTTTAAAGGCAGGTGGTCGGAGATCCTGTTCATTATCAGGCCACCTTTAGAGATGCAGAAGGACTTTGCTGGATGCAGTCTTAGGGTAGTTAGGGAAGGCTTCATAATTGGATTGCATTTAGTTTCGTTGTATTAAGAAGTGTAGGAAGAGGTCATGATTTAATGGGATCGAGTCATAGAGTGAGATTTAGGGTTGGATTTGCTTATCAAACACTGTGTGACACATACATTGATTTGGAGTTGATACATGACACGTGTCATTACCATAGATTTGGGGAGGTGTCTGAAACTCCAGTCAGTTTGATGTGAGTGGATGAGGCATGGTCCAGCTGGTGATACATGGGACAAGCGCAGGAGCATCTGCAAAATTAATGGGGCAGTTTGTGGTTGAAGAATGCTCAACTTATTATTCTGGGTGGGAGCAGCAGAGATTCAGTTACGCAGGTGGAACACCAGTGAGTGGCCCTCTCTTTAAAAAAGTCGATGAGAGACAAGCCTTTGTGTCAAACCAGGGAGGATGAGCTGGAGGATCTGGGAAGCCCCCAGTGCAGCCTTTAAGAGAGGTATGGTCACCTGACTTTGCTGAAAGAGTGTAGCAGATCCTGTGGAAGCATGCAACATACCAGTCAGTGTCTGTCTCTTCAAGTCTGAGGAGAGGACATGTGCATTCCATTGACATTTGGGAGGTGCAGTGGGATGAGTGGGGAGACTATGAGAGCTGTTTATGGGAGAATCACTGTCACTGGATGTTGCTGGTAGTAGAGATGCTGCGATGTGTGCTAACGATCCTCAGTTTCCCTCTCTTGAGGCGAGTGGACAAGATAGGTGTCTTTGAGTGCAAAATAGAAGCAAATCCACAGAGACAGCTTGTGTGGGAGGCACACATGCATGCCTGATGGGAGGGAATTGAAGATATTCATGGAGGTGTTGGAAACACCACCCAATGTCCTTCTCTTGGTGTAGGTCGACAAGGAAAATGCATTCCATTGACACGTAAGAGCTGGATCAGGGAAATGCTTACGCAGCATGTGGGAGAATCACACTTGCTCGATGGGCTGGAAGGAAAAGCAAAGTTTAAGCAAGGTGGGTAGCACAACTGTCGGGGGGAAAATTCTGCCGGGGTCGGCCGGGCCGTCCGCAGACCTCCGGGCAGGGAGGCCCCAACTCTCCCGTATATCCCAGAAGAGATAGAGTATGAGACACACACAAGAAGCAAGGTGACTCTGCTGTTTATTATACAAAAATGGCAGGGATGGGTCAAGGATCGTACGCGTCCGTCCTGACACACACACAATCGTGGGGCTCGCCTGCCCTTTTTACCTTAGTATGACGCGCTACTTGCGTCACCTTAGAAAGTTAGCAAAAAACCTATCGCCACTCTTAATTGGTTGTTCGAGTGGTAGGGTTAGTATAGCATACGTATAGAGAACAATATTAGTGGACAAGGGTTAGTCAGGTGATATATCTGGGTTGTCCCTACAATTAGATACATGAGAATTGTTACATGAAGACTCCTGATGATTGGTTAATGTTAATGGCGTCAGTGATAAGAGCCCCATGTTCTGATTGGTGCGCCCGCGAGCTTCCCAGCCTGGGACCATCGCTGTTCCCAGCTCTCGGTGTACCTGTCATTTGCAACAATGTTTCACTATGAGTACGTGCAGACAATGTGAGGACTTATTCATGAGCTGGAAAGCCGACTACTCCCACTGTCGCAGATGTACATTGACCCTTTTAAGTGTATCTGCCTGTGTCTTGTAACGAGGGATCCAGACGCCTTCTTTCTCCTGGGCTTGGCATCCTATCAGGTTCGGCTTGGTCACGTGAGGTGGGACCGTGTTTGAGGCAGAATTCTGCACAATTAATATTGTTTTTCCACTGTGTGCCTGGTTTTAATTTGCAGGTGCGACTTTAACGTTGGTGTGCGGCGTGCGAGGTTGCAACATCGTGCCCTTGATGGTCTGCTTTTGGAATGTGGGTTTGCAACATTACGACCTTGGCTGTCTGCTTTCGCCAGGCTCATTCTGCAGGATCAGCAACCTGACTTTTGTTCTTTTAACGTCCATGGGAGCTCTTGCTTGCAGCCTACTTAGGCCTGGTGTATAGGTGGAACCGTTTGGTGCACAGGCGCTTTAGGTTATAGTATCATATTGTCTTATGACCAGTATCGTGTCTTCGTTATATTTCTCATTATGGCGTCTGGGTTTAGGAGAAGCGTAAGCAAGCTCTTTAGATGAGTTCATGATGCGTCTTGCGTTTCTGCATTTTGAGAGCCTATGTGGAAAATAATAAAGATGCACGTCCGTGAGTATGTCTGTCGCCTACGCCATAGCACTGGGTATATTCTTCGTGTAGATTGGTGCAGGAGTGTCCAGTGTGTATATTGGCACAGGTGTGCTGACCGTTAGCTAGGTCGTCATGGCATCTCTAACGACGTGTAGGTTTTAGTCTAGTTGATCCGTGCCGCAGGTATCGGCATGGGCAGGGCGGCCTGCTGGGCAGGCAGATGGACACATCCGTATGTTCCTGTACCAGGGTATTTGGTCGTCTGGTAGATGGGCAAACTCTTCTCGTGGCGGGTGTCTGGGCCGTGATCCTTTAGGCCAGGCGCGAGAGTTGAAGGACGGGAGCCTGTTTTTCCATTCTCCCACTTCAGTCCCCCCTCTGGTCGACTTGTCGACCACAAACATATCCTTTTCGTTATCTCCTCTTACTCTCCATATCTTAGTTATTCCTCCTAAATGTCCATAGTGGTTAACATGATCTTCAAATGACCAATACATATATTCAAATGTTCCTCCAGGAGTACAGTATACCCATTTCCCTATGTAACTCCTGGGATTTCTTGGGTTCTCGATCTTCATCGATGGTGGGTCCAGGTGGTTGGTGATGATCTGGTTGCGCAATATCTCTCTCTCTTGTATTATTATGCCTGTGTGCTGGCCGTCATCTGCTGGCATCAATGGGTGCATACCAACCATTTCAAGCAACTCGTCAGTGGTGCGTGCCTTCCGGGCCTTCCAAAATCTTATTATGATCAGTGTTATCCAGCCAAAATAGTACAACCAACTATAATTTTCAGTCCATCTGACAGCCAAGATGGCATCCATGCCCATAATAGCGAAAACCAGCTCTCATCCTTTTTCACGCCTTTACTTTCATCCATCATTTTGGAGTGCATCTGGGCCAATTGTGAAACTGCTTCTGTCAGTGTACCGTTGTCAGCATCGTTGGCAGGAATTGAACGTGCAGCATGATTGTCCTATCTTTGCGCAGACTCCTCCTTCCATGGCTGTGAGGAGGTCCAATACATATCTGTTCTGAAGTGCTACCATCCTTATAGCTCGCAGCTCCTCTTTTATTGCGTTGAATCCATTTACTGTAGAATTGATGGTCATCATTAGTTCCCATCTAGTTATCTGGAGCCATTTTGCGTTTGCGTAAGCCTGCAGTCCCGGATGGGTTATTGAGGAGAAGAACATTGCTGCTCTGCTGAATAGTCTGTGTTCTGGTGGAATTGAAGTGTGTGCTGTTTCCGACCTTCCCCATAGGTAATTTCCTGTCAGAGGTTCTCCTTGTCTTTTCCTTCTATTTAGGACAGTATTATTGCCGTTGGTCCTGTTTCCTGGCTCCTCCTGAGGTGGTGCAGATCTCTTCTTTCTCTTGTCCCCTTCATCCATTTTGGGAAAGGTCGCCACATTCACATGCTTCTGGGGTACCAATAGTGATGGTACATTGACGTGCACCATCGTGCATACACCATTCCACAGAGGGGGCAGTGTGTGGTATGCCTTTTCTCCACAGGCCCAGTAATGGTCCATTATTACTGCTGTTCCTGCTCCCCCCTCAGGTAACTCCATCACGCTTGCACAGTTGGTGTTGTATCCTACGTCCACCTCTCCTTTATGTTGGTAGCATACCTTAGGCGCAGTCAGCGGCAGTATTGTTATTGGGTCTTCATCCGTCTCTATCCACGTGAGCATGGGCACGTACTTGATCCAAGTCGTCCAACATCTGTGGTTGTGTGCATCGATAGTTGAAATAGTTTCTTTTGTTACCATGTTGCTGCCAATCACTCCTATCTCCCATTTGTTGTCCAAGTACACCTTTCCCGTTATCGTCACCAGTGGCCTCTCCCAGAATCCTGGTTTACCAGGAACTTCAGTGGCATACCAATCACATGGTAAATACTGCAGTGTTACTTTCTTTGTTTCCCCTTTTGCAGGACCACTTGTTATGTATCTGAATGCTTCAGCATGTAAACTGCTCTTGTGGTAACTCAAATAAGTCTTGAGGAAGTTGTTTTCGTATGGGTATGAGTCTCGTGTTTTCCACACCATATGCACCACTATGCCTTGAAATCTTCCTTTCGTTTGGAACAGTGCCAAGTATATTATGCATCGTGCTGTCTTTTCATCTATTTCCGTGGCAACAAATGTTCGAGAAGCGCTCATGGCATATGGTATTAATGAGCAAACGTAGCAGCTGTCTTCTGTTGTCTGCTTACCAATGCGGGTCATGTGTTGGTACCATATGTTGTTTGAGACGCATGCTGAATCTTGTATATAATTGTCAATACCTTTCTTATCTGAGTATGTGCTGCGTTGAACTCTATTTTGTTTGTGCGCAATTTTACTAGTATCACCTGACGTAACACCTGTTGCAGCTGGGGATGGGGGTGGATTAGGTTTGGGTACAGCAATAATATTGATAGCACAGCTGTACTGCCATACAGAGGCAGCCAAGAACCCGGTGATCATCAAAATCCCTATTATTTTTATTACACATGCTAATTTCACCGGCATTTTGCTCTTACCTTGCTGCAGTCCGGCAGCTTATTCTTGCGACGTTAGAGTTGCCCGCCTGAAAATTCTCAATATACTGGTTATTAGATGTTAGTTGTTGTTTTTTAAGCTCTCCCTATCAAATAGTCATTCAGTGCCCAGGCGAAGAGCTGTTCCCACGCTAATCTAAGCGATCTATCTCTTAGGGCAGGCAAGTATGGGTGGAGGTGGGGCATTGAGTATTCTATGGCCAAGAGGAATGCTGTGTAGTAGACACGTACCCTTTTCCTTTTCAGGTACGTTGGCCTTTTTATTTCATATACAAATTGGTGTGACAATTCTTTTGGGTAGTTATCGTCTGAGGGTACCATCTACTCCTGGGCAGTGAATTTGTTAGTTATCTATTTTCTTAGCAGTACAATAATACGCAGTTCCTGCATGTGCAAGAGAAAAGAAAAGAGAGCATTCACATGTTAACATGTGTACGTGTGCGAGACAGTGTCCTTCAATTCAGGTATTACTGCAATGGGGGTAGGGTCAGTGGGTGGTGGGCAGGGGGTTTGGGCTCAACTGGCGGAAGTATCTTTACTCTTTGAGCGTGTGACCATGGGGTGGGCAGTATGGGGATCACCCCTTTCTTCTTCAGTTATTGTCTCTGGGGAGTCTGGGGAGTGACAGGGTATGGGAACACTTGGGCCGTTGGCTGTGGTATAACTTTCTTCCTCCGTTGGTGATGTTGTTGCTGTTCTCCCAATGGACCTGTCGGTGGCGCTGGGGCGGGTCTGTGGTTTGTAAATCTTTACATCGTGTAGGTGGTTCCAGGCACGCTTGTCCTGTAGCTTTACTGCTCTCGTTGATACCTCCTCTACCAGATGGGGGCCAGTGAATCGTGGACTATTCCACTTCCTGTTGAAATTGCGAAGTAGTACGTGGTCACCTTTAGCAATTTTACACAGTCCTTCCTTTTCCAGTTCTTTATCCGCGTCTTCTTGTTGATTGCTGTTAGACCCGCCCCGTGTGCGCTCGAGCTGTTGAGACACAAACACTACACTAGTAATCAAAGAAGACACATATTGGTACATTTCATCACCAAGAACACTCGCTGTGCTTTCATGGTCGGTAAATGCTCTTGACGTTGGCGTTAGGGGAAGGCGCATTTGACGTCCGGTAACCACCTCGTGAGGGGTGAGGTGGTGGTCAGACCCTGGTCTATTCCTTAGCTCAAATAGGGCTAATGGAAGGCAATATAACCAACTCTTCTTTGTTGTTTGCTGTATCTTTGCAATTGCCTCCTTTAATAGGCCATTCAGGCGTTCACATATACTGTTGGCCTGTGGGTGGTATGCACATGCAAATTTATGCTTGATGTTCAGCAAGGATGTGATGTCCTGGAACATTTCGTTTGCGAAATGTGGGCCATTGTCTGACCTTAACACCTCGCACACTCCCCACCTGGGGAAGACCTCCCTCACTAGGAATTTAGCTGCTCTAAATGCATCTGGGTGTGAACAGGGCCCTGCCTCAACCCACCTAGAGAATGGGCATACTACTACAATTATATACCTATTTCCTTGACATATGTTGATCATATCAACATAGTCAATATGGAGATGCCGGAAAGGTCCCTCTGGCCGGGGTATAGTACCCCTTATCACCTTTAGAGTATGGCCGGCCGTAAACTGTTGACATGTGAGACAATTACTGATAAAATTTGACACATGAGAATTTAACTCGGGGCAGAACCAGTCTTCCCTAATTCGTGCTGCAATTACTTCCTTGCCTGTGTGGGCTGGATGATGTAGTTGGCTCAGGGCGGTGTTCAAAAGTGCCAATGGTATTACAACCTTTCCAGTGCCACCCTGGCGCCATAGTGCGTCGGTTGGTGACATTGTGCATCCTCTTTTTACCCATATTTCTTTTTCGGCCATTGGTTCAGCCGCTTGTAGCTCGATAATCTGTGTGGCTGGGAGATGGGTGTACCCTTCTCTTATCAACATCACCTTAGCCATTCCCCTCCCTCTCCCTCTCTGTGACTCTGGGGGGTTCCATATCTCACCAAAGTATGCAGCATACTTCGCATGTGCGTCTGCTGCAGCATTCCCCTTCGAGACGTGGTCTTCACCATTGGTGTGTGCGGTGCATTTTACTAAAGCTAATTCTTGGGGGTCATTTATTACTTGAATTAGTTCAGCCAATAAGAGGGCATGTTGCACGGGAGTGCCATCAGCTCTCCTAAACCCTCTTCTTCTCCATTTCGACAACCCTGAGTGGACGGTGGATGTAACATATGCGCTCTCGGAGTATATGGTCACCCGTTTGTCAAAGCTTTCCTTCAACGCCAAGATCAGTGCAACTAATTCCGCTGCTTGAGCGGAGTAATGCTGTGGTAATTGTACACATTTCATTGCCACACACACCGGTACCTCCATCATTTTTACCACTGCAGCCCCAGTCCTCCTTATCCCATCCCTTTGATCGATAGTTGATGACCCATCAATAAACAAGAGCTCACCTCCCTCTAGTGCGTTTTCTTCAACCTTTCTAGTACATGAGTACATTTCAGTTATTTGCGTACAGTCATGGGCATAATCTCCCTCCTCAATTACTTCTGCTAGGAACCTTGCAGGGTTGACCGTGCTACATCTAACAATTGATAGTTCAGCTCTGGATAAAATGATCTCATAACCTGATGCTCTTTGGGTGGTTAGGGTGGATTTAGATTTATTCAATATCGCAAATAGTGCATGTTCCACAAATAGTGTGGTTGGGCACCCCATGGTGATTGCTGATGCTTTTTCCACCGCAAAAGCAGCTGCGGCGAGACCTTGTTCGCAAGGGAAGTGGCCTAACATCACAGGATCTAAGTGGCCGCTGTAAAATGCTACTGGTTTGTAGCCCATGCTTGTTTTTTGAGCCAATACTGCTTTCATTACTGCTGAATCGCAATGTGAGAATATAAAAAATTGTCGCTCATAGTCTGGGGATGCCAGTACCGGAGCAGTTGATATCGCATCTTTCAATTCATCAAAAGCCTCTTTCATTTCCATTGTCCACCCCAGCTTTTTCTCCCCTTTATTAGCTTCCCTTAACGCCTCAAGCAGGGGTCCTATGTACGAGCTGTAATCAAATACCCATGCTCTACAGTAGTTGCACAGCCCCAGGAACTGCTGCAGTTCCCTCACCGTTTGTGGCATTGGAGTGTTTGAAATGGCCTGTGCTCTTTGTGGTGCAATCTTTCTTCCATGTTGGGATATAAGTTGACCAATGTAAAGTACCTGTTCTTGACAGTACTGTATCTTTTCCATGTCTACCTTGTAACCTTTTTCAGCCAATATTGTCGACATCTTTAAGGAGTCCTCTCTGCATGTTCTTTCGTTTGTACTGCAAATTAATATGTCATCCACATACTGCAACACTGTGCTTTCCACTTCAATGTTACCCAAATCCATCTGTATAACTCTATTGAAAATTGACGGTGATTCGCAATACCCTTGTGGCAATCTGGTGTGCTTCCACTTTGTGTTTCTGTAAGTGAAGCTCGTCAGATCTTGTGAGTCTGGGTGTAGTGGTATTGAGAAAAAAGCATTTTTAAGGTCGATCACTGTAAATCGTGATGCTTCTGCTGGAATGCCACACAATATTGTGGCCGGGTTTGCTGCTATGGGATATTCTGCTTCTACTATGTTGTTCAAGGGCCTGAGATCCTGTATGAAGCGCCAAGACCCCCCTTTAGCCTTGCGCACTGGGTACACAGCCGTGTTACATGGTGATTCTGAGGGGACCAATATACCATTATTTATAAGGGCCGTTATGGTTTCATATATGCCCTCATCTGCCTCTTTTGATAGTGGGTTCTGTTTTACTTTGGGGAGTATTGCACCTTTTTTCAATTTTATTCTTACTCCCCCTATACTTTTTATGCACCCCACGTCATAGGGGCCAGTAGTCCACAATGATTTGGGTACCTTTGACATATCCTCCTTAAAGAAGGGGACTGGGGTGCATGCGGGTGCCTCAAGTGCCATTGCAATTTTCTGTGCTACTTGTTTGTAAGCCATATTTCCACACTCATCATAAACACCATTTCACCTTCCTCCTTTTCATCTGAGAACAGCTCCTCATCTGACACCTGGGTGAGCCTACATCCTTCTGCTAATGCTATCACGGCCCTCCATGCTCTTCCTTCTCTGTCTTGGGCATGTACAGCAATGTAATAAGCTGTTGCAATAATGCTCTCAATGTCCATTAGAACCACCTTTCCTTCTGGTTCATTAACAGGTGTTTCTGGTCTGAACTGATAGGCTCCTGGCCTCCTCCATATTTTCCCTTCTATCCCTGGCATCCATGCAATTGCCATATCTGTTCCATACTGGAATAGTTCGCCATCTACTGGCTCCGCCCTAATCGCTGTCTGTCCGCAGTATGCTTGCATAATCTGTCGTGCTGTGAGCATGTTAATCCCTGGAGTAGAGCAAATTATGCCGTCCTCAGTAAAGGAGATCATCATATTCAACCTGTTCATTATGTCTCTCCCCAGTATATTTACTGGTGAGGCACTATAATATAGAAGTGGAACTGACAGATCATAATCTCCAATAGATAAGGGAATGTTATCAGTAAAGGGAACCAACCCTCTAGCCCCAGAGAATCCTTGGGTGTTCATGGCTTCGCCTGACATCTTGAATTTACCTTCCCTTATGCAAGACCGGGTCGCCCCGGTGTCAACAAGGAATGATAATTTTTTTTCACCTATCGTTACCTCTATGCGTGGTTCCTCCGCTCTATTAGGTGTTACTGACATTATGGGACACACCAAGGCCGTCTTTGGGCTGTCCTATTGAGGGTACAACGACTAGCCATTTCCGGTATAAGGGTTGTGTCCCAAAACCGTCACCCTACCCAGTTGTGTTTGTGGTGCTTGGGGTTGTTGTGTCATCGCTACCTGTTGTTGTGGCAGTGAATATATTTGTGGCTTTTGTTGTGTTAATTGTTGTTGTTGTTCATTTCCCTGTTGCAACGTCTGCTGTTGTGGTAGGCCCTGCTGTTCCTGTGAGGGCCTTGGTTGTCCCTGATCACTCCATGATGGTGTTCCTGGTCTAACTCTACACGTGCGTGACATGTGCCCTAATAGTCCACAGCTCCAACACACCAGTGGTTCCCTACTCTGCCATGGAAAGCTCCCTGTGTTGTCCTGGTATACTGGTTGCCCTGTGGGGTAGGAATTTCTAAGTCCTCCCACCTGCTGCTGGGTGCTATATCCGTATCCTCTCCCTCTCATAATTCCTCCTCTCCCCCTGTTATAATTATAATACCCGGCTCCTGCCATTGTATGTACTCCCCCCATGTTGGTCGTGTATGGTTGGATTGGCGGCGCTTGTTGTGTTATAGCCGGTGAAGGTGGCATTTGGGAAGAATCTTGTGCAGCCACTACTTGTGTGGGGCTTTGGGTCATTGTTGTAGGTGTAGTTATTAGTGCCCCTTCCATTGTATATTTAGTAAGCTTTTTCTGTACTAGTTTAGCCTCTTCCGTTTTCCTGTCCTCTTCCTTTTGTTTCATTTTTCCTTGCCATGTCCTGCAATGATGTACTATAGTCAGTTGTATTTCTGGCCATGGTCTTGCTTCCATTCCCAACTACTCTTTAGTTGTTTCTGAACTCCTTCTGGGAGCCCTTCTACCAGTATATGGTAAAATATTGCTGGTGTTTTATCCCATTGTTCTCTAGTTTCCATGCGCCACTTCTCTTGGATTTCCTGGATATAATCAACAGGATCTTCGTTCTCACGCATCTTGCGGGAGGTAATTGCTCCTATGTCTGATGTGTCTGGGTACTGTACCCTCAGTGCCTGCCATAGTGCATGTCTGCAGTTTGCGAATGGTGCCCCATCATGCGATGTGTTTGTTATTGTTACCCCATGGAATCCCACTCTCTTCCAAATGTCATCCGCTCTATCCCCTAATATTGATATTAAAAGGCCCTTTACATCTCCTACTGCCAGTTTCTGTCCTGCGGTGTGTTTTTCCATTTCATATATCCATTTACCCGCACCTCCACTTAATGATGGGAGCCTGCATTTTATATTTTCTTTATCGGTATGCTTCCAAGGGACATACTGTGGTCTAACCCCTCCTCTCTCCAAAAGTGGCATTAAGTTATGTCTTGTTTCACCCTTTGTGTTCCATAATATCGAGTCCTCACACCCTTCCTCCTCTTCTCTTTCTTCTACATCTTCAACTTCGTCCATATTTCCCCTGCTCGTAACTCTTTCCTCTCCATCTTTTCCCCTTCTTCCATCATTTCCTGTATTTAATGTGGGCATGTGTATTCGTCTTTCCTGCCTGCGACTAGGGAGGTCTCTAAGCCGACATGCATAGGGTGTCAGTTCGTCTGTGAAGGGCGCGAGTTTTATTTTGCGTAACGAGCGTGAGGTGGTTGAACATGTAGGGTGCGATGGGGGAGGGCGTGATGGGGATGGTGCGGCCTCATGTGCCTGTCTTTCCGCTATTCCTTGTTCTCCCTCCTCACTTCTCCCCAGCTCTTCCTTTCTCCTACTGATCCATGGTGAGTCTGTGTTGGTCCGGGTGATGTATAGTTTATCTAAGCTTTCCCTTTCACTGTTTCTTCCTTCCTTTTCCACTCCTTCTTCTTCCTCACTACAAAAGCTAGTCGTAAACGGCACCCCCCACTCGGTCTTTTTCCCCTTGATAGTTACTGTTTGTAAGTCTATTAGGTCCAGTTCTCCTTTTCCTCCTTCATCAACCGCTCCCCTTTGTGCTGATGTTGTTGCTACTTCTGTGTTTCTACATACATCCCCCCATGCTCTACTCTCCCTTCTCCTATCTTCTCTTTCTCCTTCATTTTTCTCCTTCATCTCCCTACTATTTTACTCCCTTTTCCTTTTTAATTCCTCCATCACTTCACTTCTCATCTGTTCCAATATTCTTTCATCCTCTTTCTTCCTTTCCCATTTCACCCTTTCTCTTCATACTATACTCTCTAACACCCTCCCTTCTTCGTATTTCTTAGTTGTTTCTGATAGTAGCCTCCTCTTCCACATTGCCATTTCTTTTTCTTTTTCTTCTTCTTCCCTTTTCATTTCTCGCAGCACTACTCTTGATACCCTTTCTGCTGCTGCTTTTACCCTTTCAGCTTCTCTCCTTTGCTCCTCAGTTCGTTCCCTTATTTTTTCCAATTCGTTCTTACCTTTCCTTTTCCTCGCTCTCTCTCTCTCTTCCCTCTCGAGCTGCTTGATCAATTCATTCTGCTCATCCCTTAATTTTGCTAGTCGTTCCTCCAAAATCTCTTCCTTTTGTCTTAACAGCTCTTCCCCCCTCATTTCACTCTCCCTGGCATTATCCTTGTCTGTTTTCTTTACTACCTCCTTCTCCTTTCCTGTTAATGAACCTCGTAATTTTAATAATATCTGGGCAGCTACCCACTCATCATTTCCTATTTCCACAGTCTGGTCTTCTCCGGTCCACCCCTCCCCTGCTGGCACCTTCCTATGAGCTACATATGGTGGAGGGCTGTATGCCGGGTTCGAGTATCCCTCAGCCGCCCTTAACTGTCCTCTTTCTATTTCTCCTAATTCTCTTAAAGGGTACAACCCCCTTCCCTCTGTTTTCACTCCCTTTGCTAGGGGTATATCGTTGCTCGGTTCCTGTTTTATTTCATCTGTTTTATTATTCTTTTCTCCTCCCTCTCCTCTGTTTCCTGTGTTCTTTTGGTCCTCACTCCCCTGTTTCCCATCCTCTCCTTCCTCCTTAATCTCTTTGTCTTCCGGTATTTCCCCCATAGTGAACATTCCATTTGGTCCTGGTCGGGACCCCTGGAACATCCTCCATAAGTTAAACACCTCCACGTGGTTTGCCAACTTCTTCCCTTTATATGTATTGTGCAGATGGTTTAATAATGAATGCTGGACATATGGATCGAAGCTACAATTAGGCGGCCACGGTGTCAGCATTTTGTTATCCGTCCCCTGGGTCCATTCTATACTATACTTAATCAGTTTCTCCCTATGGGGTGGCAGTGTTGTGCATATGTGTTGTAGTGGGGTAGTGAGGGTGTTCCCCCACCCTCCCGATCTTGTCCCGTATGACATTGTAGCGCTCCACTTGCTACCCTTCCCCTATCTGGTAGCAGTTTATCTCACTAGCAGTTTACAATATACAACCTTATGTCGTTACCTGGCCCCGTAGGTTTGGGGACTTACGATAGTCCGCTAAGGAAAATTATATAAAAAATATAGTATGTTACATTTGTATATTTTCTCCTGTCTTTCTTTCTTTCTTTATACAACACCCTTACGGCCCCCTGCGGCCGAGGCGCACGTAGCCCCCTGCGGCTGCGTACCCCTTATGACGTTCTTATACAGTCGTCCTAATTTCACGTGCTCCTCCCCCTTCTACACTTGCCGTGGCCGGCGTTCTCCGTGCGCAGCCACGTTCCCTGTTTCGCCTTTCCCCGATCAACTCAGTTACCGTTTATCTCCGTTTCCACTCCCTTACCACACTTCTCTTCCCCATCACTCTCAAAACGGAGATGCCTTGTGTTCGCGATATCCTATGAAAGCCCTACTGGTGACGTCACCGACCTCTTCGAGCTATTGGTAAGTTCTTCATATATTCTTTAAGTTCAAAATACACTTGCAATCTACCCCCGTTACCCTTACAGCTGTCTTCCAGTCACTCCTGGAACAAGGTAATCAAATCAATAATATAATCGGACTGCGCACGCTGCGTCGTTTCGAGTGTGACACGCCCCTTGACAGGAGGGCTTAACCAGCCAATTATCTTCCGTATTGGGCAACTAACTAGCTACCGTCTACAGGGAAACGTCATCTACCTATCGAGTGTCTTGCTCGAACAATAGGGATCCTCATCTACTCATTGATCAATAAATGCCAAATCGTAGGAAACCATACACACACACACACCCTTACACGTAGTCGCGACCTAGGCCAATCAGTGTCTACGAGCGGCCGCACGTGGTGTTTTTGTGCTCCGCCCCCTCCCTTCGCGTAACGTAGCCGACTGCCCTCGCACTTGTTCAGCTACCATTCATTCCATTTCCAACACTAAA
The DNA here is from genome assembly GCF_040938575.1 of Ambystoma mexicanum. Classification (NCBI taxonomy): domain Eukaryota; kingdom Metazoa; phylum Chordata; class Amphibia; order Caudata; family Ambystomatidae; genus Ambystoma; species Ambystoma mexicanum. Next base: position 203,464,349 of record NC_090923.1, on the reverse strand, counting down.
TTGTCAAACCTTCGCCGCGCGCCTGTGCAACACCTCCCACCTCCCGTATTTAATTCCTCCCCCGTCCCTCACAATTTCACATTGCTTGTTGTGCGTGGCATGCTCACCAAGTTCTCTTGATGCGGGGCCGCTTGACTGCGTGTACCCCTCCAAGCGGCTCGTCACCTCCCCTCGTCTGGACCACGTCTGGACACTCGCCAACCGCGGGCGGGATACTTCTCAACCGGCTCCCGAGGGCCAATATCCGGATTGCGCTGTCCGGTCTTCTCGCAGCTCCGCAATGGTCCTGTAGTCCTCAGAAGGGGGCGACGGCAGAGGGGGCCGCGCCGCCGGGCCTCCTCGCAACGGGAGTGCCTGGAAAAAGTAAAAATAAAAAGGTGGATCTTAAACAGATCTCAGCAGTGCCTCCAACTTGTCGGGGGGAAAATTCTGCCGGGGTCGGCCGGGCCGTCCGCAGACCTCCGGGCAGGGAGGCCCCAACTCCTCCCGTATATCCCAGAAGAGATAGAGTATGAGACACACACAAGAAGGAAGGTGACTCTGCTGTTTATTATACAAAAACGGCAGGGATGGGTCAAGGATCGCACGCGTCCGTCCTGACACACACACAATCGTGGGGCTCGCAGGCCCTTTTTACCTTAGTATGACGCGCTACTTGCGTCACCTTAGAAAGTTAGCAAAAAACCTATCGCCACTCTTAATTGGTTGTTCGAGTGGTAGGGTTAGTATAGCATACGTATAGAGAACAATATTAGTGGACAAGGGTTAGTCAGGTGATATATCTGGGTTGTCCCTACAATTAGATACATGAGAATTGTTACATGAAGACTCCTGATGATTGGTTAATGTTAATGGCGTCAGTGATAAGAGCCCCATGTTCTGATTGGTGCGCCCGCGAGCTTCCCAGCCTGGGACCATCGCTGTTCCCAGCTCTCGGTGTACCTGTCATTTGCAACAATGTTTCACTATGAGTACGTGCAGACAATGTGAGGACTTATTCATGAGCTGGAAAGCCGACTACTCCCACTGTCGCAGATGTACATTGACCCTTTTAAGTGTATCTGCCTGTGTCTTGTAACGAGGGATCCAGACGCCTTCTTTCTCCTGGGCTTGGCATCCTATCAGGTTCGGCTTGGTCACGTGAGGTGGGACCGTGTTTGAGGCAGAATTCTGCACAATTAATATTGTTTTTCCACTGTGTGCCTGGTTTTAATTTGCAGGTGCGACTTTAACGTTGGTGTGCGGCGTGCAAGGTTGCAACATCGTGCCCTTGATGGTCTGCTTTTGGAATGTGGGTTTGCAACATTACGACCTTGGCTGTCTGCTTTCGCCAGGCTCATTCTGCAGGATCAGCAACCTGACTTTTGTTCTTTTAACGTCCATGGGAGCTCTTGCTTGCGGCCTACTTAGGCCTGGTGTATAGGTGGAACCGTTTGGTGCACAGGCGCTTTAGGTTATAGTATCATATTGTCTTATGACCAGTATCGTGTCTTCATTATATTTCTCATTATGGCACCTGGGTTTAGGAGAAGCGTAAGCAAGCTCTTTAGATGAGTTCATGATGCGTCTTGCGTTTCTGCATTTTGAGAGCCTGTGTGGAAAATAATAAAGATGCACGTCCGTGAGTATGTCTGTCGCCTACGTCATAGCACTGGGTATATTCTTCGTGTAGATTGGTGCGGGAGTGTCCAGTGTGTATATTGGCACAGGTGTGCTGACCGTTGGCTAGGTCTTCATGGCATCTCTAACGACGTGTAGGTTTTAGTCTAGTTGATCCGTGCCGCAGGTATCGGCATGGGCAGGGCGGCCTGCTGGGCAGGCAGATGGACACATCCGTATGTTCCTGTACCAGGGTATTTGGTCATCTGGTAGATGGGCAAACTCTTCTCGTGGCGGGTGTCTGGGCCGTGATCCTTTAGGCCAGGCGCGAGAGGGGAAGGACGGGAGCCTGTTTTTCCATTCTCCCACTTCACAACAGTCAGTTTCTGTATCATCAAGTCAATGGACAAGATACATGCAATTGTGTGATACCTGAGAAGAGAAGCAGAAATAGCTGCAAAACCACGAAGGCAGCTTTTGGGAGAGGCACATTGGCCTGATTCTGCTAAGAAGGAACAACAGTGTTTCGCAAAGTGGTTCACACACCACTTGGAGTGAGTGGATGAAAGTCATGCCATCAGCCTACACCTGGGATGTGAAAGAGGAGGAGCAAAAACAATATGTTCACCCAGGGCTGATTATGGCAGGGGCGGGCACACTTGTCCAGTCTTGGAGGGTGTTAAAAGCAGAGATCTGGAGATGCAGATGATACACCAGAAACTGTTCATCTCTTGAAGTCAGAGGATTAGACACGTCCCATCAGCTTATACCTCGGAGGAGAGTGTCAGACAACACATCAGTCTATGTGTGTTGCTTGAAGCGAGTGGGCAATACACGTTCAATCTGCTGACACCTAGGGGGAGGAGTAGCAGGGGCAATATATCTCTAACATCAGACTTTGTATAAAATATGATTTTACTAATTTTACTCGGAGGTAGCAGCAACAATTTGGTGAGGTGGGTGACATACATTTAGAGGGAGTTGGAGGAGCAGGGGCTGGTACCAGCAGCCAAGATGCAGGAAGTGAGGCAGTGCCCTGCAATGCACAGTGCAAATGACCAACCAAAAAATGTGTTCCAGAGCTCAGATTGGCACAATGGACAGGGATAGATGCCAGCCGGGTCAGCATCAGGCATGGCCAGTCTGTGCAACTGGCTGGGGTTCCACAGTAGTCCCCACCACATCATCCTGGGGGGGGACCACAAGGACACCCATGATCTGGCGTGGATTCTGTAGATGTGCCATGTGCCCTATTGCAATGACATGTGCCATGCTCACCTGTTAGCACTGTGTGTGACAGTAGGAGTGCAGGGTGCAAGTAATAACGATACAGCACGGCTGGCAAATCAGCAAGGGGCAGCCTTTGAAATATAGAATTGTCCCAGGTGCCACCAAAGCTAAGGCCGGTTATGGATGTCAGCCCATGTCCATTAGAATACGCCACACAATTCATGCCCATTCCAAGCCAGTTACAGGCATGGGTGACCCTGCCAGTTGCACCTGTTTTGACAGGCTGCCTTGTCAGCACAAGGTGAACATAGCACCTACCATGGGACATACACACTCCTCAGCGACTATACCCACACTGCTGTGGCCACATGCAATGGCCCATGTATAACAATACCCATCTGCCCACATGCGTGGTCTGTCCCTCAACTAAATAGCAGGTGTGACTTGCAAACCAATGCACATGAACCCACAGTGTCTGACAGCATGTACTTTGTCCTGCTACAGGCTCTGAGCCAGCTCAGGAGGAGGCAGAGGAGTAGGAGGGCGAAGGCTCAAATACTGGGGCCTCGAGTGCATCAACTTCAACCACAACTGCTGAAGGTCCAACTGATGGGACGGGCAGGTGTAAGGGTTCCCATGGTACACCAGGGTCCAACACGACAAGACCTGTAGGTGCCAGCGTACTCCTTGCGCCCACTCCACATGCTGCAGACATGGCAATCCCATCTGCACCCCAACAGCTGCCCAAAGTGGCTGTGATGGGTGGCACAGTTGCTGGCAGGCATCCTGAAGCCACTGTGGAAGAATCCACCCGATAGGCCCATGATACACACACATCACCTAAGCATGACAGCATTCACCTGGCCTGCAGGGCCAGTTATCTAAGAGAGACTCAGACAACCCTCTTGTGGGTCACCAAGTTTGAGTCCAAGCTCTCCCGATAGCACTTAACCCTTCCCCCAGACCGCACCATACCCCATGATAATACGGAGGCTGTAGGCAATGGAAAGGCGCCAGGTGCAAATGAAGGAAATTGCTAATGCAAAATCCCTCCACCTTCAGGCCATCTGGGACTACATCCAGGGTGCATCCAGGGTGCAACACACCAGATTGTGCAGAGCATGAATCGCGACCGGGCCCAGGCAGCTGCTTTCTCCACCACACTAACAGTCTACGGGCACCGTGTATGTGAGCTGATTAAGGACACATCTCCCTTAGCGTAGGCCATGGAGCTCACAATGCAACACATCTGAGGGACAGGGTCAGATCCATCAAGTTTGGTAACCCCAAACAGAGGGTTCCTTGCCGGACACATTGTGGTACCGATTTCGCTGGTAGAAGCCATGAAGGGGAAGAGGCACACACGTGACTCTGAACTTGCAGTTAGGCACTAGGGGGTGTTGAGGTTGTGTTGGGGTGTGGGGAGGGGATGTGTGTCCATTTACACATTACACCTTTGTTCATCTGAAGCAATACCAGGACATTACTCATTGTGTCCATGTTTTTAAACATTACTCTGACAACATAAATACAGTGGTGCATGGCGTGTGAACAGTAATTTCCTCAAACAAAATTGTCAATTAGTAACTGGTGGCCACTCATCCTGCTCTGTAGAATACAAATGACCAATACAATATAATACAATATCAGACCAAGAGATATTTGTCTCCAATTATCTGGATCGACTGCACTAGGCTCGTAACCCAAGCACTAATAGCACTTATGGACAAATGCAATGGCTGACCTTGATAATTTCTCCCTCCAGATATGCACTATGTCGAGGAGCAGATATATACATCCGCAGGAGATCCCACCCCCTACTTCCTTCATATTGGAGTCATGAGACCATGCCTTGCCTGACACCAGATATCGTACCAATACTGCAGCAAGTATTTGGAAGGAGATATCCATTGAGACAACCCTATCAAATGTACCCTTGAGTTGATGACAACCTACAGGAGGAACTCTCTGCAGGAATATGAGAAAGATCTGAGAAAATAAACTGATGATGTCATAGGAATGTGTGCATGATGTCCTGAGATACTGAATGAGGATGATGTATGGATCCCAGAGGACAAATGACGAAGTAAAGGATCGATTGGACTATTAAAGGGGAAAAAACACAGATTAGACGTTAACAAACTGCTGCAGAAAACAGACGTTCATTGAATGTACAGAGGCTGAAACGCAAGATAGATCACATCATCGTATAGGCTAGCTATGAGTAGTGAATAGAATGCAGGCGAAGCCACCATTGTATAGAAACTGGACATTGGTATCATGAAATAAATAAGCCAGAAACTAGTAAGAGTGAAGGAAAAGCTGTGTCATAGTAGAATAACAGTTTGCTGAAGCTGGATTGCCAGGCTGTCTGGCCTGAAGTCAAGATCCTAGAAACCAAAGTCAGCTATCTACTCTGAAGAGAATGCGTGTGCGGAGGATGAATCCTCTCACATTAAGGTACAAGGAAGAACACAAAGGATGCCAAGTTTGAATACATTTAAAGCGTTTAAAAGCTGCAGAATGGACCAAATTGTGGTCTCTCGCCACGTGAGCCAAGAATGTTATTAGAGGTTGAACTTGGAGTTCCAGACACATTAGCAAGTGCCTTCATGTTTGTTTTATTCTCAGAATGAGAATACTCTGCAAGGCCAAGTACAAAGAAAATTTCATGGCAGAAGGCATTGTAGATGAGACATGTTGGACTAATTCGGTGGTGAGGTAGCTTCATGTCCTATCTCTCTGCACCTGGGTCTTGGCTTACGTGCTGCTAAAAGAACCAAATGTCCCATACATGCACAAGCATGCCAATCAATTGTATTAGTCTGATTAATGAAGGACCTTATAGCTTAGAAGACCAATGAAACACAGTGTAACTATTTTTTCTTAAATGACATTTTTGAAGTGGTAGGCATAAGTTTCCCCACCTAATAAAGGACAGCAAATAACAATCCTAGCTCCTATATGATTGTATATCTAGATGTGTCCCTTAACCAATCCCAACCCCTAATAGGTTTGTCACTATTGCCACATAGCTTGACATCACTCTGATGCATAATGAAGTATATGAAGTGTATTTTTTGTGGAAATCATTGAGCGACTGCACGTCCTTCTGTTGATGTTCATTGTAACCTCCCTGTTAATAAAACAGTGACTTGCCATCTTCTTGAGTTTGTCCGGTTATTTGGACTCAGAATTATTCCTGTGTAATCCCATCCATTACCATATGCATGTCCCAAGGACTATAAGCTCAACTACGCTATCACTCCAGTAGACCCCCATCTTTGCATATCTTACTCGTCTGGTAATCTTGGAGCGAAACTTCATACTGAGGGCTTAATAGCACTTATATCTTTGCTAATCCTACCTATTGGAATGTATCTAGCAAAACTACCGACCAAGGGCCTCTCCAGCATCTGGCTGTCATCATCCAACAGCAAGCCCTAATAATAATCAATTGCAGACTCTACAATACACAGAAAGGACCTAGACTAACAGCCCAAAGGGAGATACTATCCCCTTAACTAACACTGGAAACTCATCAGTAACAGGGTCCCCCGCAAATCCCCACAAACACTCAAAGACAATATGCTAACTCTTCCCTCTGCACCAACAAACAAGATAATGCAGCTATATCCCTCGATTAACTCGGTCTAGCTGCACACATACTTATACACCTCCACGATCACCTCAACAGCCTTTTATAGCACAGCTATTCACAGGAAAATCCGCCTAGCTGCATATATAATCCCACTCACAAACTCTGCGATCACCAGAATGCAGCAACCCAATGTTAGGTAAGATTTCCACAGAGCTGGTAAATCTTCCTTTCCTGGTTCAACCCCAGATCTTTTTGCTTTTCTAGTGGGATATTTTTCATTAATGCCTCAGTGAGTGGGAACCTTTTTCCACACTCACCTAATCTTTAACTCTTTTTTATGGGTGTCACTTTTAAGACTCTCCATAGTGCCTTTTTAAATGTATCATGTTTAACAACTTATTGGCAATGCGTGCCTGTTGTTGCTCGGTTTCCCTAGGGGCTCCCCATTTAACTTTCCTGTGCTAACCTTGAGTGAACTACAGTTCTCATGGGTAAAAAAGATGTTTGGATCCCTTTTACATTGTATTCTGTAAAACCAGCACGCCCCACCTTATGTGGAGTGCTGGGGAGATACAATGTATCCCCTTTCACATTAAAACTGTAACAATTCTGTAACAGTGACAAGCTTACCTTTTAATGGCTGGTGGCAGTGGTACCTTTTAGTAATTTGGTGCACCTTTACCGCGGGCTGTGATCACAGCTGCAGTAAAGGCACCTAAGGGTGCTCATTTTACCAAAATGGCCCCTGTCTTCTTTTTTTTCTGCCATTTTAGTATTTCTTGTCGTTTCTTGTTCCTTCCCCTGACATCCAGGGTGGGAAATTCCTTTCTGTGCGTTTTGTTTTCGGCGGGAGTCCCCTGGACACCCCACCCAGGCTCCAGTCAGTCTGTAAGCACCGGAAGTGGGGGAGGAGTCCAAAACTTCCCCATCCTTTGTCTTACGCCTTGCTTGAACTGGGACACATCTCAGTGGGGGTCTGGCTGTCCTGTTTGGACAACCAAACTCCCCTTTCTTGTAAAATGCAGGGAGAGAATGCAGAGGTTGTGCTGTAGTTCCTGATAAATACTGGAAACACAAGCTGAAGTCATGTCGACCACTGGAACAGAAAACAGAAGAGGATGACAAAGGAAAAGTGGCAGAGATGATTTCCAGTGACCAGAGAGCCTGCTGTGTAACCAGAGCCTGCTGCAGCCCTTCCTTCCAATCCACCTGGGGTCTCCGAAAACGATGACCCAAACCTAGAGCCTAGTGCGACCCAATAGACTCAAGAAGACATGCATTTTCAGCCATCGCACGCATTGCTGTGACCTTGCCTTCTTGCAATACCCCGATACGCTGGGACCTCCTGCCACTGTGCGGTGCATAGTCTTCCGAATTCCGAATCTCGCTGAAACTTCGTGGGCATCTTGGTGTATCTCCAGACATACAAATCAAGTCCAAAAAGTTCCCTCACCTGAGTGCTGGACTTTTAAAACGACAAGAATTCAACCTCAATTTTCTGTCTTCTTCTGTGCTCCTTGAAAAGGTGCCAAATCCGCAGAAATGCATTCAGTCACAAGAGAAATCTTGTATAGAGCTTTCTTCATCGATCACTGCTGCAAAGTCCCTTTTGCGGTCTTGTTTTCAGTCTCGAGGACAAGGAATCCACTGACCGGGTATTTGGCTGCAGTCCCTGAAGTTCTCCTGCTGCAATCTTTTCTTCATTGCTGAGGTACTGTGTTGGCTTGGGTATACACTTACCTTAAGCCTGTTGGGATTTCTGTGTAGCTTTGGGGTGTTTTCTGTGATTGGGAGGTCCCTCATCCAGTGCACCCAGGCCCACTGCTAGAATCCTGCTGGGGTGTCTTCTGTGAAGCCCCTGCACCCTCTTTTAACCCTAGAAGCAAAGTACTCACCTGTTTGCTCAGTTATCCTAAGAAACTCTGACTTTTGCTACTAAAGAACTTATCCTAACACTGCCTGTTGGTCACTAGTCCTAGTGACCCCCCTTCTGCCACTGAAAACACTCATGCTCTAAGAATAAGGGAAAGACTTTGAAGGGATTGGGACGTCTGCCTTGAAAATAAATCAAGTGTTTTACATACTTGTAAAGAGTTGGTTGGTAACTGTAATTCTAAGAGTGAACAGTTACAAAAGTTCTTACTGATTTTGAATGTGTAATGCACTATTCTTAAAAGTATGGTTAACATCTTTTCTTCCTTAGCCACTATTTTGCCAGTCTAATAGAAAGTAGATGTGAAGGTATTTTACTCTCCTGTGATTAGGTTGTGCTCTTTACAAAAGTAATGTGTTGGTTTCACCAGATTATTCCTGTCATCATTTTTTTAGAACATAATTGCTATTACTGCCGATGTTTGTCTTCTTATAATTTGAATTTGGTGTTAATTCTTCTGGATGCCATGGCATTAATGGTCATTGCACCAGGGGCATGATTTGAGGATTGTCAGGGGTCACAGCTGCGACCCCTGTGATCTCCCTTGCTACCCCTGCAGTCTCCCTTGCTACACCTGTATTTAAAAAAAAGTGTTTGTTGATAGATTTAGTTTGTTTAGATATGTGCTAAACATCCATGATTAGATGTTCTCCAATCGTACATGTTGGATGAGTTTCAGAGAGCGTTTTAGCTGGAAAATCATTCATTCAGACTACTATATGTAGAGCTGTGTATCAGAGACAGATTGGTGCACACATATTTCAGGTTCTGTGATGAGAGATCCTGGGGGAACAAAGTAAAGGATGAATATAAGTGGTAACAGTCTGAATCCCTGCGAGATACTGCACCTGACAGTATGGTTTATTGATCTGAAGTTCCCCATTTGAAGCATTTGGAACATCCCCCATAGATAGGAAGCATTCCAATCAAGTACATAGTTGGCAAATAGCATCAATGAGGCCGGAAGTGTAGTTAGTGTTGTTTGATGGTAGTGAATGCCAAAGAAAGGTCACATTCTACCAGGATAATCCCATTCCCTGTATCTATGATGTTTAATGCAATGACGTCAAAGCTACAAAGTTGCTGTTTTATTACATCACCTGAGTCTGAACTCAAATTCATAACCTGACATCAGGGTGTCCTGATCTGTTTTTTTTTTAATTCATTTGAAGATGCACATGAAGAGGATGTTTGTACTTTGCCCATAGTTTGAGATCTTGGACTTGGATGGATTGGACGATGGGGTAAGGAGGACATCACTCTTGTAATTGTGGCTTCACTAGATCAGAATTATGACCACTTATTTCACTTTCATTGGTGTGATATATTATTGTGTTATGGGTATGGCACTGTGGTGGATCAGAACTCGGATTGTCATGATTTATTTCAATAAAGAAAACATTTGTAGGATGACTTTTTACAAGTGATTGTTGAATTTGAGTTTTTTAATAGGATGCTGCTGCAGTGTTAAATGGGCATATAGAGAGCTCTGTTTTTCTTAATCCAAACTGAGGTATCATATAATAGGCTGTGTTTACAGGATGAATGATGGTGAGGCAGATGCTGCATATTTGTTTCAGTGTGGTGAGGCTGGTGGCGTGTTGCTTTTATGGAAGCGTTTCTTGTCTTGATAGATGTAATGCTTGTGTCTAAGAGGTTCTGGGAGTACTCTCGTGTACTTTTTAGTGTTTTTTTTCTGAATCAGTGCTTTTTCGTTGTTGTGTGGAGGTGATCAGGGATAAGCCTACTTTGGCTAAAAGTGGCAAGAAGACTGTTGACATTTGTGTATGGACACAGAGAATGTGATAAGAGTGAAGGCTTCCTTTTGAGGTTTCTATGGGCAAGTGGTTAATGGTGCAGCTGATGATGTTGGTGCCGTATTTCTTGGTTGTTTTAAATTTGGCATGTGGGCAGATGGGGATGGTGGCCAGAGCCAACCAGTCATTTCTTGACCATTCTTAGGCACTTCAAGTGCAGGTGTGATGAAAAGGGCAGCCAGGCAAGTTGTCCTTGACGTGAGCGAGGTTTCTGATTTGCTGTGTAATATTAAGTACATCTATTACATCAATGAGGAGCTATTTTGTAGATGTGGTAGCTGCCTTCACTAGAAGTTTGAAGTTAGATTGATACTGATATTATTAGCTTGACGATATTGTTCCAGAGGAAGAGGCTGCACTTGGGGTGCTGGGGGATAAGATGGAAAGTGGGGTATTGTGTAGGATTGATGTAAAGTGAGTGCATGAGTTGCTCAATGAGTGAGTGGATTCATCCTTCACAGTGCTAAGCCACATCATCCTGTGCCACCACTACCCATATCTACTTTGTCTGCATGTTGGTGGTTGCCTGGTAAGTGGGGAACACCGGATGCACCTAGGAAAGGACAATGCATCCTTCACCCAGTTTCTGAACTCTCAAACTTCTTCCTTTTAAGGACAGTAAATCCTAAAACCACCTCAAACACCAATCAAAACAACATTTCAATTGAAACTCTCCTGAGCATCCCTTGTGATTGTTAAGGGTGAAACACGTGTAGCAAGAATACAAATACCTTGTGAGAAAAAACAAACTCCTTGTGAAATAAAGCATTTTTACAAACATTCTTTCACCAAGTGTGGTAATTTCTATCATGGCTCTCACCGACAGAAGTTGAATACTTTGTCTTGGATTGGCACAATTGGGAAATGTACACCTCTACTGTATTTATCTAATCATATCTCTGATAATCAAGATGATAGTACGTACCCAAAGCTGACAGCAAAACCTTAATGTGATATATTCCTAAACAATTCAAGATTGAATTTGCCCAAAGAACAAAGTCCTCTGCATTGATTACCACCTTTGATTTCCTGACTGGGGAAGTATGTCACATAAATATTATAGTGGAGGAAGGAGATCCAAGGATGGTAGTACCTCATATAATAAAGTGCCTGTGCATACAATGTTTTGATTTGCTCAGCCTGAACAGGCATAAATATGTGTTATCCTCGCATGTGTTGTAGCCCTAAGAAGGTGTGTTTTGTTAATGTGGTGAAGGCCATGTCCAGGTGGCTTTGGCAGCGCTGACCCTCTCAGGCTTTTAACGGGAGCTGCAGTATGCAGAAGTGAGTAGGAGGAACTTCATGCATAAATGATGATGGGCTCTGAAAGAAGTATACCATCTTCCATCTTCCATTGCTTCGCAGTTGGATGTGAGACCTCGGCAAACTGTTGGTAATCACAGTTCTTGTGTGTCTTCTGTCCCAGATAGTAAGTCCAGTGTCCTCATTTGATTCATTAATAAATGGAGGCAAGGAAGTTTATGCCATTTATTCTGGCCATGCTAAAGATAAGGAAATTGAGCATCACGCCAGGTTGACTGTGGGAATTGGACATCTGACTATCCTAGGAATTTGGCAGCATTTTTCCACAGGTGACCCTGGAATGCCGTTTAAGTTCTATCAGGATTCCACATGTTCTCTGTTCAGGCAGCTCCTTCCTTAGGATGTATTGTAACTGGAGCAGTCATGACATAGTTATGTAACATTGAAGTTAAAGTTCCCTAAGCACCAATCAGTGAGATGTATCCAATCAGATATTATTTGGATTAACCAATGAGTTTTGGCCAACTCGCTCACTCAACTTCGAAGGCCTTTTCTGGGTAAACCTTCTAGATTCACTCACATGCCCAGACGTTGATGTAACACTGGCCTTATCTGGTTTGACCTACACTGCAATGGAAATCCTAGGTGGCCAGTTATAACCTTAGATGGCTGCGTTTGGGTCACTGATTCTCTGGCCATATTGTGAAAGACCTCTCCACGGGGTTAGTGATGGGACACGTGATAGGCTCATCATCACAGCACAGTCATATATGCAAATCTCGAGTGGGGGTATTGTTGAGGGACACCATAAATCAGCATTTTAACAGGGGGATTATAAATATTTCACCTTGATATTACGTACCGTACTTGTTTGAAATTAAATTAACCTTACCAAACTGCATGTTTTAGTTTTGTGTTGGTTTCCTTCATAGGGTACATTGGTACACGGTGTCAAAGGCAGAAGATATCTTCCAGAGGACAGTCATGCATAGGTGTCCTGCTTTCCCAGGAACAAAGTGAAGTGATGAAGATCTGGGTGTAGTGCACAGCCGCTCATCCCCTTTTCTACATCGGTCCTTTGCCCGCAGGGTTCATGAATCGATCGTAACTGCTGCTGACGTCACCTTTTCAGATTGTCTACAGGTTTCTTGGCCTCCCTGACGTTGAGGGTACTCTTCAGCCTCTGACCCTAATACCAATTCACAGATATTTGAAACACGGCTGCCAGTCTGCTCAAATAAGCGAACCTGCCATCAGATCGGTGGTGCCTTGTTCCACGATAGCGTTATTCGTATTGAGCCGTCCATCACAATAAGACGAACACATCACAACGAAAGAAAGTGTGTTCTTGGCATTGCTGCGAGCACTTCTGTGAACACAGAGGCTGATGCATGGTCTACATTCACACCACATTACATGTACTGTTCGTCCACTGCAATTCGCCCTTTTTGCATAGACTTCCATAATAACCTGGCATGTAAGGGGTTAATAGACGGGCTCCCAACCACACACTGTAATACATGCATGTCTTCTCTCCTGAGAAGGTTTTAAAGTAAACATTCTTGAAAACCATGACCTGGCAAACTGTAAATCCATGTGTTGTGTGATGGGTTCGGAGCTCGTGTATGGGTTGCTCTGGGGTTCATCGGATGATGAATGAATCAATTACAGCCGAGTGGATTAAGGGATGGAAACATGGATAGAAACATTATGTGTTCATGTCTGTGGTTTGTTGAATGGGCAAGTGGTTGGGCATACAAATGCTGTGTGTGTACACGCACATGCGTATCTAGCACTATTAGCTTCATTCCAGTTTCTGGGCTCTAAGTGCAGGCCCACAAACCTGTGCTGCTTGGTATTGTCTTATTCGAAATGTAAGCACATTGCCCCTGAGCTATCCTCGGCTCATTGCCAGTACAAACCAGTTTCAAGGTGCTATAACATACAAATACATAGCTTAATATACATTATAAGAATACAACAATGAAAAATAATACATCTCCCCTAACCAACTACTTTAAGGGGCATAAAAGGAGCACAAAAATAATAAAAGTGCTGTTTTAGTTTAAAACTTGAAGACCTGTAATGTAGCACTATATCTAATGAAGGTTGGCATATCCTGGAATGACCAGAAGACTGCCCCCACAGGAAGCTCTGTGATATATACCCAAACCCCCTCAATGCTAGATCTGAGAAAACGTCTAAGAGTGTATTACTGAGCCATGTATGACAAATACTTAGGTGCAAATCCATTAACAATTTTCAAAATTTGACTTTGAGGTCGAACTTGAATGGGATTTCAATTCGCCACCAGCCTAATTCAAACTTAAATTGAAAAATGTGACACATTTTCTCCGGCCGAATATCACTCGTACTGAACGGATTTGAACTGTTTGAAGCTTCAGCAACGCTTTTTAAATACATAGGTAGGGTGCTAAGCAGAAGTATTATGTCGATAAGACTACAGCCTGAATAGTAATCATAGACCATCCCTTGTCTAATAATGTATTAAACCCACTGATAATATAGAGATGGGTGGACTGAAGGAAACCCGAGACTTGGAGACAAAGAAAACGGGAGCAGGGGCATGAAGGGATTGCCCAGGATCAGAACATCTGGCTTTCCTCCACCCATTAAGACACAGACAGCTTCCCTGCATCCACCTCTGCATTGTACCCAAACAGTCCGCCAGAGGTTTACCCACATTTACTCCTCTATGGATGTCTACCATGATCTGGATGTAGTCTGTGTACAGTTGGCACTGAAAGCCCAACTTCTAAATGGCTTGCCTGAGAGGGTACCTAAATATCTTAAACAATGTATGTCACTGTTCACAGACATGGTATCAAGATACATGACAACTGTGTCTAAGGATGCCCACAGATCAAAAGGATCTCTAGGTTGCTGTGTCCGTTTATGTGTGTCTGTGTGTGGCTGTGTTGGGTGGTGGTTAGCAGTTCAATGAATTGATGGTTTTAGTACTGCATGGGAAGAAGCATGACAGATGTTCTATATCCATAAAGAAAATGTACAGCACACTCATCAGCACTGATAAAGGAACAGGAATAGAATGTATCAGCATGAAGCACTACTAGAAAAAGAAATAAGCATAGCACTTGCAGCATTAAAAGCCTCTCCCAAACTCAAAAGAACAGGTAATCTGAGATAACATGAGAACATTGGTTTGCAAAAGTCTTTCGCCAGGTCCAGGAATTAGTCCTTGAATGCTCATTGTTTCAAGGTCTACTTAATTGGTGGGAATATCAGTGTTAGGGAGATTTCTCACACAAGTGCTAAATTCCCTCTACCTTAGAGCCCTCCAGCTCTTTTGCTATATTTTGGGGCTTTGAACTTTTCATTTTCAATGTGTTTTACTTTTGATTTCTTTGGTTATGGAGTTTTTAAAGCAACTCCAGTGGCATCATCTTTTTCTGTATGTCACACAGCACCTTCAGTGCAGTGGCACAGCGGTGTCTTTCAGACTCCCCCAGGTTTAAATACCTTCCCTGATACTGACTACTGTCTCCCAGGGCATGTAAAGTTAAATTGACTTTACTAGTCTCTTTAAATGTACTGACCCAGCACCCCCTATCTAACTATAGAGTGCTGAAGGGGTTGCTTAGATTCCCGAGTCAAACCACTCATGTAACCGTAAAATGTAACCTTTTCCTATTTTAAATGGCTGGTGGCTGTGGTTTAGATCAACTACCGTGGTTTTTCGCGACCGTTAAAAATGGTAGCTCAAAATCAGGAGTAGCCATGTTTTTTAATATGGCGCCCCAGACCTATCTGTAAAAACAGACTCGGGTCATCTTTTTTCACCATTTCCTTTAGGAAAAGTCCTTCTTGTGGGTAATTCTGCACGCCAAACCAGGTTTGGTCCCGTTGCTTGTGCCCTTTGGCGGGCTTCTGTGCTGAAGCCCTCCTCTGGTGCCAGAATCTCTGGGGTGGACAGGATGTGAGGGAGGTGCCCGAAACTCCCTGTGATTAGTCTCCTAGGAGACCTGAATGCACTCTGATGTGATTGGCTGGCTGACTGTCCTACAAGGACAGCCACTGTGCTGGGTGAGTGACAGCCAGGCTGAATAAATGGGGGGAACTGTTTAAAAGCAGGTCTCTTGTACTTGGAAAGCAGAGTCGACCACTGGAACAAAAGAACCCAAGAGGAGAGGAAGGAAGAGGACTGGTGCAACTCCTGGACGACTGGTGAAGCCCTGCTGCAAGTCCGAATTGCATGAAACTCCTATGACAGAGAAGCCGTTCAAGGTTAACTTCTTCCCTTGAGTTTGGTGGGAACAACCAACTCGCAAGCCACCTGGACACCGTCCATTTATGGTCGAATTTTCTTCCGAGTGCTGTTGAAAACTGGATAGCCAGAGGGAAGGAAACCAGGGGGACTTTAAGGCACTCCCACCTTAAACCGACGTCTTGCTACAGCTTTTGGCCTCCTCCCTGGGCAGTGCTGGAACCTCCCGACATCCTCCTTCTTGTCCCCACGACTGATGCACAGGAACAGCGAGATTTGCTTGAACTGCCAGGAACGACTGTCTCAGCTACAGCTTTCTTCATTTAAAAAGGTACTGTGCAAACACAGTCCAGAAATCTTTTTGGCCATCGAGAAAGTGCGTGAAACTTTCCTCAGCTATGAAGGCTTGTCCTTCCCTAAACATTCGTCAAACTTTTCGCTTAGCCAAATTCTTTAAAAATCTGTGGCAAAGACTTAACCGTTACTTACCAGAACTGTGCTATCCTATACAAAAGACTCTGAACCATTGACTTTGGCCCAGGCCTATTGAGAAGAATTGCTCAATGTATTTAACTAATACCCTTTCCCTGCCTATGAATGTATTTGGGCTGTCTATTCTTATAACCTTGTCTTTTCCTCCTTTTTCTAAGTATCTGAAGTGCCATTTTGCTCCTACTTCATTTTTGAGCTAAACTTGTTCAGTTACCTACTGGTTGGATTTTTGTGGTGTATTAGTGTGTGATATTGAGCTGCTTATACTGGTGTAATGTGTTATAAATGATTGAGTAAATACATGTATATTCTTTTACTAAGAAACATTGAATCACTGTATTGGTTGGTCCTTTGTGTAACTTGTTCCATTGCTCACTTGAACTCTTGAGATAAGTCTGGTGTTGTAATGTGAGCTTCTGCTCTCCAGCTGGGAGTGTGGAATGTGATGGTGACCTCACTTGTGGAATTTGTGAGCTGTGAGGATCTGCGGGTGATGGTTGGGCTGCAGTAGAGAGAGAGTGTGAGTGGGGTGTGGGGCAAGCCCAGTGTTCCTCCTTTTTGTCATGTTTATTGTGTCCCCCACAACCCCAGTGTATCTGTGAAGGTGCAGGACCTGGACAATAAAGCTGAAGTAACTTACCTGGAGTACCTGAGCTTCACTTTACCACCCTGGTGACGAGGATAGGATTGTGAGTCTGCTGGGGGGGTGCAGCGTCCTTTACACCGGAGAACACTGCCCCTGGCAAAGGGACCCACACCCCGAGCGGGCTTCAGTCCAGTGGCCCGTTTAGCCACACAGATCTTGTGCCATGATCTCCTGCATGGGAGTTTTGCAGAATGGCAGTGCCCGCATTGACAGCCGGTCTATTTCTCATCGGATGGCCCGTGTGCAAGGTGTGACCGTGATCAGAGGAGCGGGTGCTGAGTTGTTGGCGAACTCCTCCCGCTAGCCTGCATCATCGCGAGAGCGAGTTCGTGACAGCAGTAGTGGAAGTCTTGTCGGCTAAATTGAAGCGGTGAGCAGCCTGGAGAGGAGCGGTGAGCAGCCTGGAGATGACCGACTCTGCGCATGAAGCAGCAGCCCAGGACCAGACACCTTTCGGGGGGGGGGCATTTGTGGTGCCTGGTCCCTCCCCAAGCATTTGTTCCGGGTGCGAGGAGACACGCGTTTGCTGTTTGGGACAGTGTACGGAGGATGGCTTAGCAGGAGCCAGGAGCGTTGTGGTCAGGGCGGAGCCGAGAGTAAGAATGATGACGTTGCTTCCTTCTCTGGCTCCGCGGGCCAATCACCATCTTGGCCATTGGTGCTCCTGTGGGTCGTGACCCGCCCACACGAACATTCAAGTCAACGTGAAGGCATTGTGGCGTACCTCTCTTCAGGACTCCATCAACAGCAGCCATGTGATATGGAAGCACAGCGACATGGGTGACGCCGTTGAGGTTCAGATTTCAGTCCGTGTGGAGAGCCAGTCGGAGGTCCTGGGCTGTCCTGGTCCTTGTGAGGTTTTCTAGCAGAGGACAGTGGATCCCACGATAAGTGTCACTTCCTGGACATGGTGTTGGGGTGTTTCAAGGAACTGTTTGGACTGGAGTCCGTTCGGACCGCCGTTTAGACCAGGTTAGTGTCTTGAGCCGTTGTGTTATTGTTGTGGCCCACTCTTAGGGGTGAAAGGAATAGCTCCTGAATAGAGTAAGGGGTTGATGTTGTGTCAAGGCCGTTGTTTGTTTCCAGTCGAGTGTTTTGTTGTGGCCTTTTAGTCCAGGTTGGGTTCTTGGTTTTTTTCCATCTGCATTGTTTTTCCTTTAGCTGGGTCCTTAAGTTTGTCGGACTTGAGGGTGATGCTCTGCATGGGACTTGAAGTAACGCTGGACCGGTGGGTTCTCCCAAGAGACTGGAGGTAATGTCTTTAGGTCGGACTTGAGGGTGGTCTTTCAGGGTTCTGGGGGCAACATTGGACCTGTGGGTAGTACTTCCAAGGGCAAGGGACTGGACAATTTGATGGAACTTGAGGTGATGATCTTCACAACCATTTATGGAGGACTTTAGGAAAAGTTACTGAAATGCAAAAGCCTTTAGAAATGTGATAAATGTGTGAAATTTAAAGTATTTGTTGTGTTTTCATGTCATCTATAACTGTAGGTGGCCCTGTATGCAGTAAAATTCAGCAGTGTATATGGGTGACTGTCCGGGTGCATTGAGGTGAGTGAGTGTATGTGGTGCGTTTTTGGTTCCAATGTTAGTGTTTAAATTGCAGTTGTGGGATTAGAGTGCTTGATATGATATGATATGATATAATATGGCATTTATAACGTGCCCATACACAAGTGTTTCGAGGCGCGACGTGGCAAGGGAGGGGGAACAGAGGGAAGACAGACAACGATCTTACTAGGCCAGGTGTCATTCAGATTGTGCAAGTGCATGGGAAGGGGGAAGGGGAAAAGTGTGAGGGGGAGGGGAGAGGGGAAAGTGCAATACATGGGAGGGGGAAAGTGCAGTACATGGGATAGTAGAATATTAAGATAAATAACGGCAGGATGGTGGCAAGTGCAAGTGCAGGGTAAGAGCAGACATAAGTGCTGGTGGGGGACTGTAGGCATACATAACACAGTCCCCAGGTGAGGGGGTTGCCAGAGAGGCAGTGCAGGAGGGAAAATGGTGGGGCCTGGGCCCAAGGTCACAAAGGGTGGCCAGGTAGCCAGTGCTGTTTCAGCCAGGGATTCAGCAGGGGAGAGGGGAGAGAAAGCAGAAGCAAAGAGCAAGGTTCTGAGGTGCTCCCGGAACCGGAGATGGTTCTCCTCAAGTTTCAGGGTGGCAGAAAGGCTGTTCCATAGGGAGGCCCCTGCCTAGGAGAGAGAT
Organism: Ambystoma mexicanum; assembly: GCF_040938575.1. Classification (NCBI taxonomy): domain Eukaryota; kingdom Metazoa; phylum Chordata; class Amphibia; order Caudata; family Ambystomatidae; genus Ambystoma; species Ambystoma mexicanum. The sequence goes on along the minus strand of NC_090923.1, from coordinate 203,445,311 downwards.
CTACCACCAGCTCATTGCTTCGAGAAGCGGCAGACCCTGAGGGAGTTGTAGGCGGATGAGTGAAGAGCTTGAGAAGGAAGATATTTGGGAAGAGAGACTTGAAGGTATTGCAGCCCTAGACCCCAGACGGCCTTGTGGACAATGCAATGGGTTTTGAACTTAATCCTTGCAGCCACTGGGAGCCAGTGCAGAGATTTCAGTCCTGGTGAGATACGATCCCTGGGCTTGAGGCCATTGACAAGTCTCTCAGTCCTGTTCTAGATAGGTTGCAGAGGGCGGAGAGTAGAGGCAGGCAGATTTAGCCAGCCTAGAGAGAACCAGGGCTCTGGAGACTGTGAGCATCTGGGGGAAGGAGAGGAAAGGAATTATACCTCTGAGGGGGTGCAGCTGGTAGTGTGACTTCTTAGAGACATCAGAGATGTGAGGAGAGAAGGAGAGTGTGGAGTCGAAGATGACCCCAAGGTTTTTAGCGTTGCAGGTGGGAGCAGGAAGAGGGCCAAGAGAGGCCAGCCAGAGAGCTGCAGGGAAGGAGGGAGTGGGTGTGCCAATGAGTAAAATCTCAGTCTTACTGGCATTAAGGCAGAGGTCATTACTGGCACACTACTCCTGAATAGCAGACAGACAGTCAGAGATGAGGGAAGGAGAAGAGGAGGCCAAGGGTAGCCTGAACATGAGCTGAGTTTCATCTGCATAGCACTGAAAGTTGGGGCCGAGAGCGGCAATGTGGTGGGCAAGAAGTGCCAGATATTGGTTGAAAAGCCAGGGAGAGAGGTTAGATCCCCGGGGGACACCCCAGGTAGAGAAATAGATGTCGGAGAGGAAGGTCGGACGGGGAGGAAAGAGGTCAGCCATGCCAGTGCCTGACCAGTGATACCCAGGTTATCACGGAGACGGTTGAGCAGGATGGCATTGTTGACAGTATCAAAGGCCGAAGAGAGATCAAGCAAGATGAGGACACACAGGGTGTTGGAGTCGAGGTTGGAGAGCAGGTCTTCACGGATGTTCAGGAGAGCAGTTTCCATACTTCTGGCAGCTCTGAAGCCAGACTGATGGTCATGAAGACAACCAACAGATTCAGTGTGAAGATTAAGCTGGGATATGGCCAGTTTCTCCAGGAGCTTGCCCAAGAAGGGATTGATGGAGATTGGGCGATAGTTAGCCGGGCAAGAGGGGTCGTCAGAGGGTTTATTAAGAAGAGGGTGCACACGGGAGTGCTTCAGGGTGGATGGAAAGACTTCAGTGGCAAAGTGGTGATTGCAGAAATCAGCCAGGGCAGGAGCCAGGGTGTCCACATGGTCCTTGAAAGTTTTGGAGGAACAAGGGGGAACCTGTTTCGATGAGACTTTCATAGATCAGACTTGTCTAGAAACCTCGTCTGCAGAGAAAAGGGGAAAGTCAGAGAAGGAGGGATGGGGGTGGCTGCAGAAGGGCCGGAGAAGGAGCATGGAAAGGATGGAGGGAGGTGATAGGAGGAGAGTGAGGACAGGATGTCCTGAATTTTAGAAATGAAGTGTGAAGTCAGTGCCGTGCAGAGGGCATGGGAAGGTACAGGAGAGGTAGAGACTGAGGCAGGATTGGCAAGTTCCTTACAGATTTTAAAGAGTTCAGCCGAGTTGTTAGATGCCGCGGAGATGCGGGCTTGGATAAGGGCTCTCTTCTTAGTGAGGACAGAGAGCCGGTATTGCCTTTGCAGCAGGCGGCAGGCCAGTTTGTCAGAGGATGAACATGAGACATGCCATTTCCTCTCGGCCACCCTGCACTTGCGTTTTAGGGTGACGAGATCTGAGTCATACCAGGAGTTACACTTGGCTTTGGGCTTCATGCCGATTCTCATGACAGGGGCAAGGATATCAAGAGTATCAGATATTGAAGAGTGGAGCATGGTGAGGGCTGTGTCAAGGTGGTGGCAAAAGCCTCAACTGACACGCACTTTACGGGTTGGATGACCGAGAAGGTGGGTGGCAGTGATGAAGGTGGCTTGGCTTGAGGGGTAAGGAGGGTGAGGTGAGAGGATAGGAGAAAGTGATCACTCCAGGAGAGCAGAGTGGAGAGGGGGACAGAGAGGGGAAGGTCTGAGGAGATAACAATATCCAGAGTGTGCCCTGCAGAGTGGGTCGGGCCCTAGGGGAGGATAGGGAGTGAAAGAGATTTGCAGAGGTCACGAAAGAGACCGGAAGGAGCACAGGAGGCATCCAGGTGGATGTTGAAATCTCCAAGAAGGAGGAGTTGAGTAGTTGAGGCCAGGAGTGAGGAGGAGAGGTCCGACCACTCAGAGAGGAAGGAGGAGATCTGACCAGGTGGCTGATAGATAGTAGCCACAGTAAGGGAATGGCTAGGAGACAGAGAGAGCCTGCAGACGAGGCATTCGAAAGAGGAGTAGGCAGGGTGTGAATGACAGCACAAGGAATCCACTCTGGGAAGATCAGAGCTACACCCCCTCCAGAGCGGTTGGACCTGGGCGCTGAGAGGATCTTGTAGCAGTCAGGTAGGAGCATGTCAAAGCTAGTGACAGAGCTGGCTGTGATACTGAGGACATCAAGGTCAAGTTCTTCCAGAAGGCGGCATATGTCAGAGGATTGTTTGACAGCAGAGCGAGAGTTAAGAGTGGCAATATGGAGATGGTTGCCATCCTTAAAGGATTTCCGGGGAGGAGTACAGATCAGAGGTACGCCCTTCAGAGGTGTAGAGGGAGCCAGAGAGGGGGCAGAGAGGGAGGGAGAAGGTTAGGTAGCCCCGGAGGATGCAGAAGGGGGAGGCGAGGTAGCCGAGGAATGAGGAGAGGGGACAGCAGGAGAAGAAAGGAAATTGATGAGGTGATGGGAAGCGTCTATCAAAGAGGTGAAGGTAGGCCTTAGGGCCTTGAACCAAGACGGTCCCATTCAAGTAAACATTAATGATGACCTTGGAAGAGTGAAAGGAGGCCAAGAGGGCGTCCCAATGGGTGCCAACATTAATGGGAGAAGAGAAGAAGGTCAGGCAAATGAACAACACAGCGGATGTCGGTGAGAGTTTCCTTGGTGGAAACACTGGTGTAGGTTTCAGCGATAGGGAGGCCTGGGATGGAGACCAGGATATCCTTTTTAAACCTCTTCCTGCCAGATTTAGTGAGAGAGCAGGATAGTCAATAGAGAAGCAGTTAGAAAAGATATGGGAGACAGAGAGCACCATAGAGTAGGTGGGAGAGGAGAGAAGTGGAAGGGAGAGGGGGGAAACACTAGAGAAGGACAATAGAGTAGGCAGACAAGACCGTGCGAGGCAAGCAGGGTGAGCAATAGGACAAGACAACGACATGCAGGATTATAGAGCACACAAAATGTACTTTTTTAAAACACAACTACTTTGAGAATCCTGAATGGAGGGAGAGAAGGCCTAGGTTTCACAATGCAGTTTTAACTACTGATACAGTGCATATTATAAAAACAGCAGGAAAAACACAACTCAGTTTGAGACTTCTGAATGGAGAGAGAAAAAGGCCCAGGTTTCCCAATGCAATTTTAAATACTGATACAGTGCATATTATAAAAACAACGGGAAAAACACACCTAAGTTTGAGAGTCCTGTATGGAGGGAGAAAAGGCCTAGGTTTCACAATGCAATTTTAAATAGTGATAAAGTGCATATTATTAAAACAGCGGGAAAAACACACCACAGTTTGAGAATTCTGAATGGAGGGAGAAAATGCCAGGCTTGGCGGTGGATAGAGTGTGGAAGACCGGTGGGTCTACGCTACACTGCCTCATCCTATTTCATTGGTTCGTCAGTGTTAGGGACCTTTTACGTTGGGTACAAGAGCTGTGGATGGCCGGGTGGGTCCACGTGTTTTGCCGTTGGAGGCAGAGTGTGACTTAGGGGAGGCTGGGGTGTGTTGAGCAGGCAGAGATTTAATCTATGGGTTTAGGTCGCATTAAGAGTGTACAGATTTGTGGACATCTGGGTGGGTCCACAATTTTCTAGATTGAGATGGTTTTGTGGGATTTAATAACGCCATGATGCCGGGCGGGTTCATGCGTTTTGTTTTATTGTAGCAGGTCAGTTAGTTTGCTGGTCCTGTTTTGTCTGCAGGTTTATGTCAATGTAGGTGGATGACGGGAGGGTCCATGTTTCTGCTGTGTTGTGGTTAGAGGCAATGTGTCTTAGTTGGCATCTTATTTTTCTTCTTAAGGTTCATTAGCAGTTGTAGTTGAGTATTAGGTGAGTTGCCGTTTACTCCACGATTTAATAACACCATAGATGCCGGGCAGGTTCATGCGTTTTGTTTTATTGTAGCAGGTCAGTTAGTTTGCTGGTCCTGTTTTGTCTGCAGGTTTATGTCAACGTAGGTGGATGGGCGGGAGGGTCTAGGTATTTAGCTGTGTTGTGATTAGAGGCAGTGTGTCTTAGTTGGCGACTTAGTTTTCTGCTTAAGGTTCATTAGCAGTTGTAGTTGAGTATTAGGTGAGTTGCCATTTACTCCAGTGTGGTTGGCCGGGTGGGACCACATTTTGGGCTACAACTATATGTGCTTTTGTTGATGGGTTAGGTTGTGAGTATTGGGGTGCAGTGGCCGTGTTTGTGTATGTGTGGGTGCGTTTACGTACACAAGTGTATTCTGTGCCATTTTGTGGTTCGCCATTTGTTTACAGGAGCCCCAATTTCATTTTACGTTTTATTCTGTGTTGGGGCGTGTCAGGTGTATCAAATTGCCTGGGATTCCAGTTCAGATTTCCAGTTCATATGCAGTGGGTGGGGATACTGATCAGTGGGATTTTGATTGGTGTCCAGTTTTGGGTTTTTCTTTGGTGGTATTTGGGTCTTTTGGTTTTTGTGTATGTGTGTTTCCTCGATAGAGTTTGGCATTTGTTGTGCTCTTTTGAGTTGGGTTGTGCTCTGGAATGGCAGTTCTTAGACTATGGGGGGCAGACCAGAGTGGAATGATGTTTGTGCGTTGGTGGTAGTGTTTCTGAAACAATAGTTTGATCTAGGAGTGGCAGTCCTAGGTTCTGAGGGGCAGCTCGGGATGGTGGAGGTGCTTTGTTTGTTATTTTAGTTTCTCGTGGGTTCTATCAAAGTTTCGGGTATTCACAGTGGTTCTGTTGGGTGTTTCAGTTGTGTTGAGTTGGGTCATAGTGTTCTGGCATTTTGGAATGGTCCGGTTAGGCCTGTGAGGATTCACCTTGTGTGTGGGTGCTGAAGTTGCGAATATGGACGGCCGCCGTGTTCTGTGACTTAGTGCTGGTCTTGTACCGATGTGGGTGGTATGCCGGTGTTAGGAAGAATTCTCTGTTTAGGCTGAATTTCCTAACCTAGTGAGTCCCCCAGCAGCTTTGCTGGATTTTTGGGGTTTATTTTTTTCTCCTGCCAAGAGTGAGACTCTTTTACCCTCACTCTTGGACATGACTTGAGAGTGTTTCTGTGACTTGCTATGTGCTTATGGGCTAGGGGGTAATTTTCCCCATAGGCCATCATTGGTTTTTGAATGTGTGTTACACAGCACCCTCAGTGCAGTAGCACAGGGGTGTCCTAGAGACCCCCAAACATAGACTCCACACCCTGGGACTGACTACTGTCTCCCTGGGTCTGTAAAGTTACCATTGACTTTACTAGTCTTAATTTAGGAACTTAACCAGTACAAACCATCTTACTGTGGAAGTACTGGTAGGGGCAATTAGATTGCCCCTGGGTCTGTTGTTGAGGGGGTACTGTCCTGTCCCCCCTCGCCGAGTTCTGGCTGGTGGCAGTGGATACCACGGAAATATTCCACCGGAATATTTCCCAATGGGATTTCCCATTGTTTTTGATGTACCACTTTTTGGTGCAATGTTAAAGATACCGCCGGTTTATTTATTTAATATAAATTCACCGGTTGGGATTCTTTGCCGGAACTCGCCGCCAAAATGGCGTCTAGGTTCACTTCAGTAACCCTGAACCCGAGTCGAGCCTTTGTTCCACTTTTGGCGGGCTTCTGCACAGAAGCCCTCCAAAGTGGTGCCATTCTGTCTGGGTACCACAGGGGGTGTGGGAGGGGGTTTAGGCACCCTGGACTGAGTTGCCTTGCCAACTCATGTCGCACTCTAGTGTGATTGGCCCAAGTGGTGAGCCACCCCGCTCACCACTTAGCATGTTTTGAGTGACAGCTAGGCTGTATGAATGGGGGTTTGCTGCATAAAAGCAGGGTTTTTGGGACTGGTTCTTCAGAAGTCGCCACAGGACCTAAGAAGCCGAAGAGGGAGAAGCCGAGCCGACCTGCCAAGACGACACCACCGGTGAAGCCCTGCAGAACCGTCTCACCACTTTTCCCGACGACAGAGGAGATCTCCCGCCGGAGAGTCTTCTTCCCTTAACTGGTGGGGACAACCAGTTGCTGCCTTCTTTTCGCCGTCCCGAAGCATCTCGTGGCCGCCTTCCCTGTGCCAAGCACCCCGGCAACCGGGATACCACTTTTTACCTCAACCGCGAAAGAAGGGTAAAAATCCTTTGTGACGGGAAAACTCCATGGCTGGCCTCATCCCTGGTAGTGCAACGACCTGCACCTTTCCTCTACGTCGAGATCACCTCTTCCTCGGGACGACGCCGCGACTTGCACCCACTACCAGGAACGACTACCACCGCTGGAGGAATCTTTCCACTTTTGTTCCGCCCGGCCTCCCTTGCCACCGATTGTACGAGGTAGATTTATCCCTCGGCTCTCGAACCTGGGTAGGTCTGGGACACCCTAACTAAACTTTTCAGAACCGTAGTAAAACCTTTTCTCTCACCTGCAAAGACTTGTGACATCGTGTGATCTTGGGCACATTTTTTTCGCCTGGCTCCCTCTAAAGCGGGCCCCGAACTAATTCTCCTTGTTCCACCATTGACTGTCTTTGCTAACCTTATGTGGAAAGTGTTTTACCTTACTGCTCTCTTTATTTCTGCCTTTTCCCTCCCTTTTGGTAATACTTGTTGGAGTACCATCTAACGTTAAGCGCTCACCTCTGGTTGGAAATAAGTGGGGTTAACTTAGAATTGTCTAACAAACAATTAGGGATGTACATATGAGTAATAGTAACTGTGTTTGACTTTCTTACCTTTCTAATGTGCTAGTATAATTTATGAGTGTGCCTTTAATAAATAAGTTTATACTTTTACACCTAGCTCTGGTCAGTGTTTGCTTGTGCTACTGTGCCTCTGTATCTATTGTGTATCCTCTGTATACTGCCTAACTCTTCTTGAGGGAAGTCTGACTGCTCAGCCACAGCTACCACAGTGAATCTGTGTGGTGCAGACTGCTACCAAGTGGGTTTACTGCCAACACCTGTAGACTTAAATCTTTTGCAGTGGTCCCATAGGGAACTGCACAGGTTTCTGCCTAACACTGGTGTACAGCGGTGGGATCTGTATTGAGTATATACTTTAGAGTACTTTTGAGATACCTTAGTGCAACTAACCACAAAGCTTAAGCACAAGAAAGAAAAAGTCATTTTTAACCTGTCTACTATGGAAAGTTATAGTCAAGAGTCCCTTGCTACAAAAACTGCTGATTGTCTAAGACTTCTCTGTAAGCATAAGAATCTCATGACTAAAGGAAAGAAAATAGAGCTAATAGAAAGGTTGTTAGAAAACCAAAGTCTGGATGATGGTTCAGAGGAACCTATCACTCCAGCAAATGTAGAAAGCAGCAATGATCTTGACATGGCACAAAGTATTGATGATCTTGGGTCAGAACCAGAAGAGGAGGATGAAACTGTTGTAGATAGTCCCTCTAGGCCTCTGTCTGCTCTACCAGCTGTACCTACTGGACCTTTGCCAGGTCCCACATTTAGCCCTCAATACTTTGAGCTAGAGAAAATGAAACTTGAATTAGAGTACAAGAAACTTAATGCTCAAACTGACAAAGAACTAAGGCTAAGGGAAATGGAGCTCAAGTATGAGCTAGAAATGAAGAAATTGTCTGTTGAGACTGCTTCTCTCTCTGGCTCCTCTAGAAGTTCCAGTCTTAAAAGACCCCGGATGCCTAAGGAATTGATTGGTAAGTATGAGCCTAAGTTGGATGTGTTGGATTGGTTGTCTATGTTTGAGTATAATCATGGGCTCCAGAACATCACAGGTAATGAGTTACTCACCTGGTTGTTCTCTAGGCTTCCCCCTGGTGCAACTGATGTGGTAATGGAGTTGGGGGAGGAGGATAGGAAAGAGTATGAATGTGTGAAACTAGCTTTGATAGCTAGGTTTGGGAAGACCCCTTCCCAGTATCTTAAGAGGTTTAGGAGCCTCAAAAAGCATGATGGTACCCCTTGGGCTACCTGGGTGTGTGAAGGGTTGAAAAACTTAGAGGGATGGATTAAGGGTTACAAGGTGAACACTTATGAAGGAATGAGAAATCTTGTAATGATGGAGTCAATTTATGATGCCTGCTCTCCTGAGCTCAGACAGCACTTGGCTGATTCACAGGAATTAGATCCTAGGAAACTAGCTAAGGCTGCTGACTTGTGGGTTGCCAACAGGGCTACTCACAAGGATTCTGGGGTAACTCAGAAGAAGGATGAGGGAAGACAGCCTAAGAAAGATTCCAAAGAGAATTCTAATATTCCTAATTCCAAAGAGGGCCCCAAACAAAACCATAAGGGTAAGCCACCTGGGAAACCACAGCAGAGTAGTATACCTTCTGGTGCTAAACCAGAAGGAGGTCAGAACAAGCCTCCATTCCAAAGGGCCTTTGGGGCCTGTTGTGTTTGTAAGGCTACTGATCATGTGAAAGGAGATACCAGATGTAAGGGTAAACCTTCAGGGGTCCAACTTGTCTCCTTAGCCTTCGCTCCAGAGGAGGAAGTCACTATGGCAAGTGGAAACTTTCTACTACTGGCTGATGAACCCACTGGAGTCTCAGCCAGTGTTTCTTTAGTCTCTCTGGGGTTGTGGGAACAGCAGAATTTAGATGTATATAATTCTATCCCAGATAATACTAAAGAGTATTATAAGGACAGTGTCCACGTGAATGGTCAGGAGACTCCTGCCATCAGGGACACTGGGGCCCGCATAAATGTGGTGGATGAATCATTTTTCAAGGCAGAGGATGTTGCTAAGGCACCCAAATGCCTCACCAAGTTAGCTGGAGGGCCTGTGCAGATGTGTCCCCAGTTACCAGTTCTCATCCAGTGTAATGATATGGCTGTGAAGATACCTGTCAGTATACAATGCGAAGTGCCAGGAAGAGTTCTGCTAGGAAATGACCTGAAAGCTCTGGGAGTTGTGTCACATACCCCCAGACCTCCTAGTAAAAGGTTACAGGAGCTCACCAAATCTGCAAGAGAGAAAACCCTGCGAGGGTTATCTCAGGAGATGACAGAAATCACTCCTCTCCCACTGGAACAACTTACTGCAGTAACTACCAGATCAGGAGCAAAGGGGCAACCCAAGACTCCTAGGAAAAAGCCTACAGCAAGCACTCCAGTGCTCCCAACAAGGACTTCCCCGAGGTTGTCCAAAGTTACACCTGTAACTCCACCTCCAGCTGAGGCTGAGAGGGAGGTACAACCCTGTTTGGTTGAACTAGACTCTGAAGAAGAGCTAGTAGGAGGCCCAGAACTTATTGGAGACCTGGACCCGGTTGACCATCCTGAGCTGCAGTCTTTACTGGCAGAAGGTGGACCCAGCAGGACAGCTTTCCGTAAGGGACAAAGAGAATGTCCAACTCTGGAGGGTCTCAGCCAGCAGGCAGCTTCTCAGGCTGATGGGCAAGAGCCTGGGAAGTATAGGTTACACTGGGAAGATGGCCTCTTCTACAGTGAACCAACCGAATCTGAACCTGGAGCCTACCAACGCCTGGTAGTGCCCCAAGAGAACAGACAACAGTTCTTGCAACTAGCCCACGAGATTCCTTTGGCTGGTCACTTGAGTTTCAAGAAGACCAAGGAAAGGCTCTCTCTCTACTTCTATTGGCTAAAAATGGGGGCTGAAGTAGATAGGTATTGCAGGAGCTGCCATACCTGCCAGACTTCTGGTAAGGTTGGTTCCAAGAATGTGGCACCTTTAGTGCCTCTCCCAGTCATGGGAGTCCCATTTGAGAGGGTAGGGATTGACATTGTTGGTCCCCTTGATCCCCCAACCTCCTCAGGCAACAGGTTTATCCTTGTTGTAGTAGACCATGCTACTAGGTACCCTGAGGCAATTCCTATGAGGACTGTTACAGCTCAGGCTGTGGCTAAGGCCCTCCTTGGTATCTTTACCAGGGTTGGGTTTCCTAAGGAGGTGATCTCCGACAGGGGGACAAATTTTATGTCCAACTACATGAAAGCCATGTGGAAAACCTGCGGAGTCACCTACAAGTTCTCAACCGCCTACCACCCTCAGACAAACGGGTTGGTAGAAAGATTTAACAGAACCATGAAGAGCATGATAGGTGCCTTAGAAGAACCCCTTAAGAAGAAGTGGGACCTTCTACTGCCATGCCTTCTATTTGCTTATAGGGAAGTCCCTCAGGAGGGAGTGGGTTATTCTCCCTTTGAACTTCTCTATGGCCATCCCGTCAGAGGCCCCTTGGCCCTGATTAAGGAGGGGTTGGAGAGTGCTCCTTCCCCCAAGCCAGTCAGAGTGACTGACTATGTGATAGGTCTCCGAAGGAGAATGTCACACATGATGGCAGAAGCAAGTGACAACTTGAAAGCTGGCCAAGCTCTGATCAAACATTGGCATGATCAGAAGGCTAACATGGTTGAGTTTACTCAAGACCAGCTAGTTCTCGTTATGCTCCCAACAAGGCAGAGGGCCTTGCAAGACAAATGGATGGGACCCTTCAAGGTTGTGGGAAAACTTGGAGAGGTCAACTATCTGGTGGATCTGGGCAAACCCAGGGAAGCTCCCAAAGTCTTCCACACCAACCGCCTCAAAGCCTATGTCTCTAGACCAGAAGTAGGAGCATTGCTTCTAGCTTCATCGGAAGAGGAGGAGGAGAGTGACGCTCTACCTACCTCCTGAGAGGCTTACCTTTGGACGAAAAGGTTGAAGGAGTTAATCTCTCTTCAGATCTGACCCCTGAGCAACAGGAGGAGTGCAAAGCTATGTTAAATCAGTTTGCCCCCCTGTTCTCACTTTCACCAGGCTTGACCCCTTGGGGACAGCATGAGATACTCACTGGTGACTGTCTGCCAGTCAAAAGCAGGGGATATAGAATGTCAGAACATGTCAGAACCCACATCAAAGGAGAGGTCAAGAAGATGCTTGATCTCGGGGTAATAGAGCCCTCTACTAGTCCATGGTCTAGCCCAGTAGTGTTAGTACCAAAGGCAGGATCCAAAGAGTTGAGATTCTGTGTGGACTATAGAGCTCTTAATGCAGTCACCAAGACTGATGCCCATCCTTTGCCAAGGACAGATGAGTTGGTGGATAAACTTGGTGCAGCCAAGTACCTCAGCACACTGGACCTTACGTCAGGCTACTGGCAAATAGCCCTGACAGACCATGCCAAGGAGAAAACTGCCTTTTCTACCCCAGTTGGCCTATACCAATTCAAGGTTATGCCTTTTGGACTGAAAAATGCACCTGCAACATTTCAGAGGATGGTGAACCAAGTTCTAGCTGGGATGGAGGACTTCTGCATGGCATACTTGGATGACATTGCAGTCTTCAGCCACTCCTGGGAAGAACATGTGACCCACTTAGGACATGTTTTGCAGGCTCTTGAGCAGGCCAATCTGACCATAAAGGCAAGCAAGTGCCAAATTGGTCAGAGTAAAGTGGTCTACCTTGGACATGAGGTAGGAGGTGGAGAAATAAGGCCTTTGCTCAGCAAGATTGAAGCTGTGCAAAATTGGACAACACCTACTACTCAGACCCAGGTGAGAGCCTTCTTAGGCCTCACTGGGTACTACAGGAATTTCATTGAGAACTATGGGACCATAGCTTCTCCTCTGAATGTGATCTCCTCTCCAAAATTCCCTAAGAAGGTCAAATGGAATGAGGAATGCAATCAGGCCTTTGAAAACCTGAAGAAAGCTCTCTGCCAAGCTCCAGTACTCAGAGCTCCTGACTACCACCAAACTTTCATTGTACAAACTGATGCTTCCAATGTAGGTATAGGTGCAGTTCTTAGCCAACTGGATGAGAAGGGTAGGGAACACCCCATTTGCTTCATCAGTAGAAAACTGAAGGATCCTGAAACAAGGTGGGCAACAATCGAAAGAGAATGCTTTGCCATTGTGTGGGCACTGAAGAAGTTTAGGCCATACTTGTATGGTTCTACTTTTGTCATTCAGACTGACCACCAACCCTTGAGATGGTTAATGCAAATGAAAGGGGAAAATCCAAAACTATTTAGATGGTCAATCTGCCTCCAAGGGTTTGATTTCACCATTGAGCACAGGTCAGGGTGTCACCATCAAAATGCTGATGGACTCTCTAGGATGTATGTCATCGACTAGAGGTATGAGGTTCATCCAGGAGTGGATTAAATCCTCCTGTCCCTTAGTCTGGGGGGGGGGGGGCGAGTGTTAGGAAGAATTCTCTGTTTAGGCTGAATTTCCTAACCTAGTGAGTCCCCCAGCAGCTTTGCTGGATTTTTGGGGTTTATTCTTTTCTCCTTCCAAGTGTGAGACTCTTTTACCCTCACTCTTGGACATGACTTGAGAGTGTTTCTGTGACTTGCTATGTGCTTATGGGCTAGGGGGTAATTTTCCCCATAGGCCATCATTGGTTTTTGAATGTGTGTTACACAGCACCCTCAGTGCAGTAGCACAGGGGTGTCCTAGAGACCCCCAAACATAGACTCCACACCCTGGGACTGACTACTGTCTCCCTGGGTCTGTAAAGTTACCATTGACTTAGGAATTTAACCAGTACAAACCATCTTACTGTGGAAGTACTGGTAGGGGCAATTAGATTGCCCCTGGGTCTGTTGTCGAGGGGGTACTGTCCCGTCCCCCCTCGCCGAGTTCTGGCTGGTGGCAGTGGATACCACGGAAATATTCCACCGGAATATTTCCCAATGGGATTTCCCATTGTTTTTGATGTACCACTTTTTGGTGCAATGTTAAAGATACCGCCGGTTTATTTATTTAATATAAATTCACCGGTTGGGATTCTTTGCCGGAACTCGCCGCCAAAATGGCGTCTAGGTTCACTTCAGTAACCCTGAACCCGAGTCGAGCCTTTGTTCCACCTTTGGCGGGCTTCTGCACAGAAGCCCTCCAAAGTGGTGCCATTCTGTCTGGGTACCACAGGGGGTGTGGGAGGGGGTTTAGGCACCCTGGACTGAGTTGCCTTGCCAACTCATGTCGCACTCTAGTGTGATTGGCCCAAGTGGTGAGCCACCCCGCTCACCACTTAGCATGTTTTGAGTGACAGCTAGGCTGTATGAATGGGGGTTTGCTGCATAAAAGCAGGGTTTTTGGGACTGGTTCTTCAGAAGTCGCCACAGGACCTAAGAAGCCGAAGAGGGAGAAGCCGAGCCGACCTGCCAAGACGACACCACCGGTGAAGCCCTGCAGAACCGTCTCACCACTTTTCCCGACGACAGAGGAGATCTCCCGCCGGAGAGTCTTCTTCCCTTAACTGGTGGGGACAACCAGTTGCTGCCTTCTTTTCGCTGTCCCGAATCATCTCGTGGCCGCCTTGCCTGTGCCAAGCACCCCGGCAACCGGGATACCACTTTTTACCTCAACCGCGAAAGAAGGGTAAAAATCCCTTGTGACCGGAAAACTCCACGGCTGGCCTCATCCATGGTAGTGCAACGACCTGCAGCTTTCCTCTACGTCGAGATCACCTCTTCCTCGGGACGACGCCGCGACTTGCACCCACTACCAGGAACGACTACCACCGCTGGAGGAATCTTTCCACTTTTAAAGGTACTGTGTTCCGCCCGGCCTCCCTTGCCACCGATTGTACGAGGTAGATTTAGCCCTCGGCTCTCAAACCTGGGTAGGTCTGGGACACCCTAACTAAACTTTTCAGAACCGTAGTAAAACCTTTTCTCTCACCTGCAAAGACTTGTGACATCGTGTGATCTTGGGCACATTTTTTTCGCCTGGCTCCCTCTAAAGCGGGACCCGAACTAATTCTCCTTGTTCCACCATTGACTGTCTTTGCTAACCTTATGTGGAAAGTGTTTTACCTTACTGCTCTCTTTCTTTCTGCCTTTTCCCTCCCTTTTGGTAATACTTGTTGGAGTACCATCTAACGTTAAGCGCTCACCTCTGGTTGGAAATAAGTGGGGTTAACTTAGAATTGTCTAACAAACAATTAGGGATGTACATATGAGTAATAGTAACTGTGTTTGACTTTCTTACCTTTCTAATGTGCTAGTATAATTTATGAGTGTGCCTTTAATAAATAAGTTTATACTTTTACACCTAGCTCTGGTCAGTGTTTGCTTGTGCTACTGTGCCTCTGTATCTATTGTGTATCCTCTGTATACTGCCTAACTCTTCTTGAGGGAAGTCTGACTGCTCAGCCACAGCTACCACAGTGAATCTGTGTGGTGCAGACTGCTACCAAGTGGGTTTACTGCCAACACCTGTAGACTTAAATCTTTTGCAGTGGTCCCAGAGGGAACTGCACAGGTTTCTGCCTAACAGCCGGTCATATTGTTTCTGTTGTTTTGTTATGTTTTTCCCCGAGGGAGGGGGAAGTGTGGTAATGTGAGCTTCTGCTCTGCAGCTGGGAGTGTGGAATGTGATGGTGACCTCACTTGTGGAAAGTGTGAGCTGTGGGGTTCTGCGGGTGATGGTTGGGCTGCAGTAGAGAGAGAGTGTGAGTGGGGTGTGGGGCAAGCCCAGTGTTCCTCCTTTTTGTCATGTTTATTGTGTCCCCCACAACCCCAGTGCATCTGTGAAGGTGCAGGAACTGGACAATAAAGCTGAAGTAACTTAGCTGGAGTACCCAAGCTTCACTTTACCACATCTGGCTGCTCAGCCATCGCTACCACTTTACTGTGTAGTACAGGCTTGTACCGAAGGTTAAATTGTGCTTACACTTGTAGTCCTAATTGCCTGTAGTTTTCCCAAAGAGTACTGCAGTTGATTCTGCCTAACACTGGTGTACAGCGGTGGGATAAAGTATACTATATACATTTAGAGTACTACATTTACTTTTGTTCAAAATAATCTTCCAAGGCTAAGCAACACTAGTAAAGCAATTGTTTCATCATGACTGATATGGAAAGCTACAGACAGGAGACCCTAGTGACTTTAACTGTTGATCAATTGAGAGATATGTGTAAAGCTAGGAATCTCACTGTAAAAGGCAAACAAGGTTGAATTGATTGAAAGTAATTGGAATACCAAAGTCTGAGTAGTGGGTCTGAATCCCCCACACCTGCAGCAAATGTGGAAAATGTTGATGAGGATGATAATGTTTCTGAGAGTAACTCAAATGTTATGGATGAGTTAGATGAGGAAGAAGAGTCTTCAAATGTAGGCCCTGTTTTACCTTTACCTGCTCATAGGCCTCAACCTCTGACCACAGGGACCCAACCAGGTCCAACATTAAGTCCTGAATGTGTCTCTTTAGAAAGAATTAGACTTGAGTTAGAGTTTAAAAGAATTCAAGCTCAAACTGAATGTAAACATCAAAAACTTAAACTCAGAGCGATGGAATTGAACCATGCACTAGAAACGAAAAAGTTGGCTGTTGAAACTGGTTCTCTCCCAGAGTCTTCTAGATCTTCCAGTCCTAAGAGGCCTTGTATGCCCAAAGATTCAGTAAGGATGTATGAGGTTAGGCTTGATTTTTTGGATTGGTTGGCTGTTTTTGAATATAACCATGGGATTCAAGACATTACGGGAATCAGCTGATTCCTTGGCTTTTTTCTAGGCTACCCCCTGTTCCAACTAATGTGGTAATGGAGTTGGGGGATATAGACAGAAATGAGTATGAAACTGTAAAGCTAGCTTTGATATCTACATTTGGGAAGACCCCTTCTCAGTATCTTAAGAGGTTTAGGACCCTAAAAAAGCATGATGGTACCGTTTGGGCTACCTGGGTGTGTGAATGTTTGAAAAACTTAGATGGTTGGGTCAAGGGTTACAGAGTTAACACTTATGAAGGGATGAGAAATCTATTCATGTTGAAACTATTTTTGATGCCTGCTCTCCTGAGCTGAGACAGCACTTGGCTGACTCTAAGGAATTAGATCCAAAAAAGTTAGCTAGAGCAGCTGACTCATGGGTAGCCAACAGGGCCACTCATAAGGGTTCTGAGGCAACTCCCAAAAAGGATGGGGGGAAGCAGCACAAACGTGAGAACACAGATAAATCTAAATCCATCCAACCAGAAGAGGCCCCCACACATAACCAGTGTAAGCCACATGGGAAACCAAATAGGGCTAGTGAATCCTCTGGTGCCCAACCAGAGGGAGGTCAGCAGAAGCCCACATTCCAGAGAGCATTTTTAATGCTATGTTTGTGGGTCAACTGACCATGTGAAAGGAGATCCCAGATGCAATGTTAAACCTGCAGGGATCAGCACTGCCTCCTTAGCCTTCTCCCCAGAGGAAGAATTACAAATGGCTAGTGCCCACTTTCAACTATTTGCTGAGGCACCCTTGGGACTTCAGGTCACTGTATCCTTAGAGTCCATACGTCTGGGTAAGAAACAGAATACGGATGTGTACAACTCCATTCCAGAGAACTGTAGAGGGTATTATATGGACAGTGTTCTTGTCAATGGCCAGGATACTCCTGCCAGGAGAGACACTGGAGCCAGAAGAGCAGTAGTAGATGGAAGCTTTTTCAAGCCTGAGGATGTTGCTAAGGCACCAAAAGGTCCCACTAAATTCTCTGGAGGCCCTGTCCAGTTGGTTCCAATTCTACCAGCTCTCATTTAGTGTAATAATATTAAAGTGAGGATTCCTGTCAGTGTCCATAATGAGATGCCAGGGAGAGCCCTGTTGGGGAATGATTTAAAAACTCTAGGAGCAGTATCCAGTACCCCCAGGCCTCCCAGTGAGAGAAAGCAGAACCAAACCAAATTGGCTAGAGATGCAACCTTAAGAGATCACTCTGAGCCTGTGGGAACCTCTACAGAGAACCCCACTGCAAGCCCTGGTGTTAGTAAATTGACCTCTAACACAGGCAAATATGAGGCTTGTATAGTAGGGAAATGGGAGCCGCAACCAAGCTCCACCATTTCCCATCCAATTGTAAAGTCTTTGACCCCCTCCTGCTTCTGAGGAAGAGGTGCATAGACAAATTGGAACCCTCTCTAGGCCTGTGAGAACTGGTAATTCTCAAAGCTGGTGGAAAACCAGGCAAAATAGGTCCAAGGCTAAACACCTTAAGGCTGCTGGATCTTCTACTGAAGATTCCAATGTAAATCCTAGTATTAGGAAGTAAACTTCTAAAATAGGTAAGGTCAGATCTCAGAGGAAGTAGCAGTATGTACCTTGCTTGACCACAGCCCCTCCAACCAAGATACCTGAGACCCAACCTGCTCTTGTGAACGAGGGGGTGAGGAACTATAGAGGCCCCTCTAGATCTAAGGGATTCCTTTCTAAGGACCCCTTGAACAAGCCTATTGTAGGTTCAGAGGTTGTTACAACGTCTGAGGGACTGCTTGATCAGATCCCCTATACATTAAAAAAGAGAGATGTGCCACAACAGGTTTGTAGGTAATATAGTTTACAAATGAAAAGCACTGATAGAAAGTTTCATAGCAAGGTTTACAACAACTCAGCAGGCCATTTAACTGACTTGCAACATGAGATCCATCCTGATGGGGATTAGATCCTCCTGCCCCTTAGTCTGGGGGAGGGGGGAGTGTTAGGTAGATTTCTCACACAAGTGCTAAATTCCCTCTACCTTAGAGCCCTCCAGCTCTTTTACTATATTTTGGGGCTTTGAACTTTTCATTTTCAATGTGTTTTACTTCTGTGTTCTTTGGTTATGGAGTTTTTAAAGCAACTTATGTGTCACACAGCACCTTCAGTGCAGTGGCTCAGGGGTGTCTTTCAGACTCCCCCCCCAGGTTTAACTACCTTCCCTGAGACTGACTACTGTCTCCCAGGGCATGTCAAGTTAAATTGACTTTACTACTCTCTTTAAATGTACTGACCAAGCACCCCCTATCTTACTATAGAGTGCTGGAGGGGTTGCTTAGCTTCCTCTGAGTCAAAACACTCATGTAACAGTAAAATGTTACCTTCTCCTATTTTAAATGGCTGGTGGCAGTGGTTTAGTTCAACTACCATGATTTTTGGTGCCCGCTAACAACGATAGCTCAAAATCAGGGGTAGCCAGGTTTTTCAATATGGTGCCCCAGACCTATCTGTAAAAACAGACTCTGGTTATCTTTTTTCGCCATTACTTTTAGGAAAAAGTCCTCCTTGTGGGTAACTGCGCGCCAAACCAGGTTTAGTCGCTTTGTCTGTGCCCGTTGGCAGCCTTCTTTACTTAAGCCCTCCTCTGGTGCCAGAGTGTCTGGGGTGGACAGGATGTGAAGGAGGTGCCCGAAACTCCCTGTGCTTAGTCTCCTAGGAGACCTGAATGCACTCCGATGTGATTGACTGACTGAATGTCCAACAAGGACAGACACCCGGCTGGGTGAGTGACAGCCAGGCTGAATGAATGGGGGAAAACTGTTTAAAAGCAGATCTCTGTGACTTGGAAAGTGGAGTCAACCACTGGAACAAAAGAACAGAAGAGGACTGCTGCAACTCCTGGACGTTCGGTGAAGCCCTGCTGGGGGTCTGAATTGCCTGAAACTCTGACAGAGAAACCCTTCAAGGTTAACTTCTTCCCTTGTTTTTGGTGGGAACAACCGACTCGCAAGCCACCTGGACACCGTCCTTTTCTGGTCGAATTTTCTTCAGAGTGCTGTTGGAAACCAGATAGCCAGAGGGAAGTAACCCAGGGGGACTTTAAGGCACTCACACCTTAAAGCACTCACATCCAAGACACCCTCTCTGCTAAGATCAACCTTCTACAGAACAAAATGCGAGATAAAAAATCAAACCCTCAGTGAGAAACATACTTCTTATAACCCCCCTCCCAGCCTAACAGAGAACCCCAAACCCCCATTCCAGTTCAGCCGAGTCTCTCAAGAGCTAGTGCTCAATACCATAGCCAAGCTTAAGGCATCCAACTGCAGGGGTGATACCGTCCCAATCAAAATTGTGAAATCCTGCGCACGCACTCTGACACCCATTATAACCAAATTCATAAATGCCTCATTTGAAAATAATGAGTCACCAGCCAGTATCAAGGAAGCCTAGGCTACCCCATTGTTAAAAAAACCTAACCTTGACCCGGCGGTACCCACTAACTACAGGCCCATAACTACGGTCCCCTTTTTATTGAAAATCCTTGATTAAATAGCATACAATCAAGTTCAAGTGTACCTGGAACAAAACCAACTGCTTGGCACCAGGCAATCTGGGTTCCGCCCCAATCATAGCACAGAGACAGCCCTTCTGGATCTTAAATTACAAATGGATGCCATCAGAGATTCAGGCAAACTCTGCATCCTGCTATTACTAGATATATCGGCAGCATTCAATCTGGTCGATCACAACAAACTCTGCACAGACTTTAATTTCTCCAATAATGCCACACTGTGGATCAAATAATTCCTGGCGGAATGCACCTTGAGAGTGGCTATAGGTAAAGAAGCTGCCGATCCCATACTGGTCCCCTTAGGCGTACCACAAGGATCCTGTCTATCATCTACACTCTATAACGCCTACACTAAGATCCTCTTCTCAGCACTGGACGATATGGGTGTCATCTACGCACATTTTGCAGATGCCACCCAGATCCTCATCCCACTATCAGGGAACTATGACCAAGACACACTTATCATTAATAAAATGCACTCCATCATTCAAAATTGGATTGCCCTAAATAGCCTCTGTCTTAATGATGATAAGATAGAGATCCTTATCGTGGGTTTGCAACCCAAAATAAACACCCTTCACCCTGATTGCGCTTCTATCAACAAAGACGGCACCAGCATCCCTGTTCTCAAACACGTGAAAATCTTGGGAGTCTACTTAGATTCCAACCTATCTTTAACCAAACATTCAGTGCACTCTTGACCTCCACCTCCTACACGTCCAAACTCATCTCCCTCAGCTGCCAATTCTTGACACCTGCGAACTGTATCACATTGGCCAGAGATCTGATATTGTAAAGACTCGATTATTGTAATGTATTACTCTTAGGCGCTGCCACCACTACCCTTAAGAAACTACAGCTGATACAAAACAAAGCTCTGAGGGCTGCCCTGGATAAGAAAATTCGAGCACATTTCCAATACCAGAAGAGAACGCCATTGTCTACCTATAAAAGCTAGAGTGATTTTCAAATCCCTATGCATCACATTAAAATATCTCCAGGATAATGTTCCCATCTACCTCAAGCAGGCAATTTCTAGAAAAACTAACACCATATCAGGGACGTCATTTCACCAAAATGCCAGGGGTAGCAGAAGTGACATCACACAACCCTTGACCTCCCTGATGACATCACAGGAAGTGATGTCATTTGACCGGACCAGGAAGTGATATTCCGGGGAGCGATGGAACACGACCTTTCACTCTTTGACAAAACAGGAAGTGGCATCACATAGCACTGTACAATACAAAAAATATGGTTACGATATCACTATTATATGGACACACAGCCATTTATAACGCACTTGTGTATAGGCGCGTTATAAATGCCATATCATATATCATATCATATCATGTACATTTCATACACGAATGACTCGCCATATGTGTCGTTAAGATCAGGGTGTATAGGCCCCTATTACCAAACTACTGTGAATGCAAGCAGGCGTCCATGACCAAATGGTAATGATGTGTTATTATATAGCACTTACGCTTAAGCGCTTTATATAGAAAATATACACACCCAATATCACCCAACCTGTGTTGGTACTAATTTATCAACCTCAGAAGGATGAAAGGCTGAATTGAGGCGTTAAAGAGCAGACCAAATCAGTGACTCACCCTCTCAAGTGAGCTTGAAATAAACCTTTAATGAGTCTAGCAATTATTGTATAGAATTCCAGAAAGCCAGCCACTCCAGATGTAAAGATCCACATGGTGCTGGCCACATGACCAAAAAAAAACCAAAAAAAAAACATTTTATTTTTTTTAGAGGTCGCAAGGGACACCACAGAGGTCGCAAGGGAGACCTCAGAGGTCTCAGTTGCGAACTCTGGCGACCCCTAAATGACGTCCCAACACCATATCTTTAAGATCTAACAAACAGTTACTCCTGTCTCTGCCTCGGTTTAAGAAGTCCAGAGCAGGAGGCGCTAACTTCCAATACCTAGCTCTAAAACATTGGAATTCCCGCCCACTCAACATTAAAAACCAGGAATCACTTGTGGGTTTTAAAAAGATGCTGAAAACGTGGCTATTTAACCAATAGCAATAATTCAGCCACCCTTGAGATAACTGGTCCCTGAATTAGCCTAATGTAAATACAGTCTTGACTTCTGTCTTAATTCATATTTTTGTTTTTACCTCTTGATTGCAATGACAATCTAAGTCTGCTTCAACTATGTTATGTATTGTGTAAGCTGTCTGTAACCTCGCCGTGATACCTAAGTGTCTGGGCGAGTAACACATGTAATAATAGAAATAAAATAAATAAATAAAATAAAACCAACGTCTTGCTACAGCTTTTGGCCTCTTCCCTCCCTAACCTCCCAACATCCTCCTTCTTCTCCCCACGACTGAAGCACAGGAACAGCGAGATCTGCCAGGAACAACTGCCTCAGCTACAGCTTTCTTCATTTAAAAAGGTACTGTGCAAACGCGGTCCGGAAATCTTTTCGGCCATGGAGAAAGTGCGTGAAACTTTCCCCAACTACAAAGGCTTGTCCTTCCCTAAACTTTTGTCAACATTTTTGCCTAGCCGTATTCTTTAAAAATCCATGGCAAAGACTTAACCGTTACTTACCAGAACTGTGCTATCCTATACAAAAGACTCTGAACCATTGACTTTGGCCCAGGCCTATTGAGAAGAATGGCTGTTGTATTTAACTAAAAGCCATTGAACGTATTTGGGCTGTCTATTCTTATAACCGTGTCTTTTCCTCCCTTTTCTAAGTATCTGAAGTGCCATTTTGCTCCTACTTCATTTTTGAGCTAAACTTGTTCACTTACTCTCGGTTGGATTTTTGTGGTGTATTAGTGTGTGATACTGAGCTGCTTATACTGGTGTAATGATTTATATATGATTGAGTAAATAAATGTATATTCTTTTAATAAGAAACCTGAGTAAGTGTTTACTTGAATCACTGTGTTGGTTGGTCCTTTGTGTAACTTGTTCTACTGCTCACTTGAACTCTTGAGATAAGTCTGGCTGCTCAGCCATCGCTACCACTTTACTGTGTAGTACAGGCTTGTACCGAAGGTGAAATTGTGCTTACACTTGTAGTCCTAATTGCCTGTAGTGTTCCCAAATGGTACTGCAGGTGATTCTGCCTAACAATCGGTCTCTTCTAAAGTTCAATGAATTATTAAGAGGTACCACATTAATGTCAGCACTACCAAGTGACTGAGTTCACTGTTTTCATTTGAATCCCAATAAATAAATATGGATGTTTCCTCTTAATATTTTGTTACTGATTGTGATAAAGTTGTTACAAATGATCTGGATTTTTTTTGTATAATCATTGATTTTGCTCTTTTCTGTTTTGGTTTTATATTGCATGAACCTATTCTTAATAGATGTAAAGGTTTATTTGTCAAAATATAAACGATAAAAACAATGAAACATTTTTCTTTTTGCAGGATACCATTTTGGCCAATTCATTTGGTGTCAACAGCTGGTCCTGTTTTGAATGATTTTCATAATTATTTTGACATTGTTAAAGCAAATATTGTGCCCTCCTGCCTTAGGTTTGTATTCCAGAACCCAGCAAGCCCGATTAATACCATAAAAAAATGTATACACTCTTTCAATTCTTGATAGCATTAGAGAAAACGGTTAGAACTACAGCAAACATTGCCTAGTTTAAAAAATGAATTGAACGTGGCACGATCAATAGAGACGAAGAGCAGATAACCAGCACCTTCACGGGTTGACTAGCAAAGCGCAAAGAAGTTCTCATTAGAAATATGAAGTGGGTTATAAAGAATTCGAAACAGGGGTGTGTTTGTGAATGAATGACGTGTATATGTCGTGGCATTATGCGGTTTGCAGGGGGCCGTCCAGCGTGAGGGGGGATGCTTGGCAGGAGACACGGGGTCTGGAGGTAGACATGGGAACAACAACCCATGCTCTATAGACCACTTTGAAGTGTACATGGTCTTTGGCACCTCTTGGCCTTTATCGCTCCCTGACAGCTCCACTTGCCAGCACAAGTACCCCGGTGCGAACTGTCTTTGATAGGGCGGGGGGTGGATTGGGGCGGTGGTCGTGCAGACAAGACACAGGAAGACTCGTGAATGGAGACACACTTATGTGGATTTCAGGGGGCTGTCCTGCGTGAGGGGGATGCTTGGCAGGAGACACGGGGTCTGGAGGTAGACATGGGAACAACAACGCATGCTCTATAGACCACTTTGAAGTGTACATGGTCTTTGGCACCTCTTGGGCTTTATCGCTCCCTGACAGCTCCACTTGCCAGCACAAGTACCCCGGTGCGAACTGCCTTTGATAGGGCGGGGGGTGGATTGGGGCGGTGGTCGTGCAGACAAGACACAGGAAGACTCGTGAATGGAGACACACTTATGTGGATTGCAGTGGGCCGTCCAGCGTGAGGGGGATGCTTGGCAGGAGACACGGGGTCTGGAGGTAGACATGGGAACAACAACCCATGCTCTATAGACCACTTTGAAGTGTACATGGTCTTTGGCACCTCTTGGCCTTTATCGCTCCCTGACAGCTCCACTTGCCAGCACAAGTACCCCGGTGTGAACTGCCTTTGATAGGGCGGGGGGTGGATTGGGGCGGTGGTCGTGCAGACAAGACTCGTTTGCCGCAGGGCCTCACCAAGGAGAGGCCATCTAACTGCATGTAAGAGGCAGGCTGCAGGATCTAGTACATGGAAGGCAGGGGGGTGAGTTTATAAATACCTCACCGTCCCAGGAGAATATATGGGTGCAGGTCACCCTGGAGACCCTGGATGCCTAGGCTTGATGCCAACCCGCAAAATAACATATGTATGTCTGCTGCATATGGGTTCAATGGTTATGTGGATTGAAGGTGGGCGGCCAGCGTGAGGGAGGATGCTGGCCGGAGACATGTGGTGTGACAAGACAAGGCACAGGAAGACTATTCAATGGAGACACACTAGATTCATTTAAAAAATCAAAACAACCATTGTTAAAATATATGTTGGGTTTTATTTTAGATCTTAATTTCAATTGAACATAAATAATAAACATTACACATTGTAAAGTTCCGGTTGCAGCACATCCAGGGAAAATCCGCGGTATTGTCCACTGTCGCTGGGGAAATGTTGTCTAATGGCAAGTACCGCACAGACAGGTATTACTCTCCGAACGCGGTGTCCGAGCCTCCCGTGAAGCCACCAAGTGAAGCAACGATAGGCCACCAGCCTGTACCACCTGTGAAAAAGAAAGATGCAAACTGTATTAAAATGACAAAACTTTCTTATCACTGTCGATTCAGGTAAAAAATGTCATTCTGCTTTGAAAAAAATTCTATCTAGAAAATGCACAATATGGAACCAATTTACATGCATTCGAATGATATGTAGATGTAATTTTATATGTGGGAGACGACCATGAAATAGTAGTGGCATCACTGACATCACAACCAGAGTATACTTACTCGTTACTCGTATTACGCGGACGAACAGCGCCGCGAAGTTCGTGCATAAGCACCATCATCATCCTCAACATGGTCCGTGAGAGGCAGGCTTCCCTGAACTCTGGCAGCTCGGTGATGCATTGCGGACTTGGCTCGCCTTCCGAAATGTAGGCCAAGCACCCGGAATTTTCACGGCAGCAGCAGTTCTCCTCCTCAGTTGGCATTAGCTCGCACCGATTGCACGTGCACCAGGTGGAGACGCCGTCCATGTGACATGGTCCAGGCTCTTCATCCGTTGTCTGGTCCTCCCAACTGCCGTCCGAATCCCCATCGTTTTCGCGTGCTTGCCTTTCCAGTAGTTCTTCCTCGGTGTACTCGGGCTCGTACATATACGGCATTATTGTAGCCATTGTGTGGTAAAGAAACTAAAATAATTTACAGAGATGGTACAGGTGTTCACAAGGCCTAGAAGCGGCGAAGGTAGCTGACCAGAGCACAGAAACGAGTCACAGAATACTCAAAGTAAAACAGAGAGAGTAATGGAATCGAAAATCTGCTGCTGTGTGTTGTGAAACGGTGTGTTTATACTTATTGAGGAAAGAGGCGTCCTGCCATTTCCATGGCGACACTTCATTAGCTGAAGTGCAGCGATTGTTGACACGAAACGTGCTTTGGCGTTGGGAAATGGGCGGTACGCGTCTGCTGATGTCAGGCTCAGGGGCGGGGGATTTGATTTAGTGCCGCAAAAGCAGGTGAGCCAGGGCGATGGGGGGAAATGATAGGATTATCAGAAAATGGCGGCTGATTTCGAGTGCGATAATGGACGAAAAGTCGGGTAAGGTCCATAGGAAAGTTTTCTACGATCTACCGAGTTATGCTTAAAAACACATGGCCGAACCGTAGGGACAATAAAAAAAAAGTCCCGGAACTATCCTTTAACTCAATGGATCCATTGTTCTACCTTTTAGACTGCAGATCATTTTGTTTTAAAGTTCTGCCCCTTTGAGTAAGTACACCAGCTGGGTGCCACAGAGGCTGACCAACATGCCTCTATAATTGTGAATCACACCCTCCTGGGAGGAATTGGCTGATTGAAAGATCCGATTTCTTGGGGGGGGCAGGCCATTGCAGGCCAGTTCTCAGAGCATATTCCTTATATTTTTAGGGAGTTTCTACATAGGCCCTGTAGCAAAAGTAGACTGTAAACAGGCACCGTTGGTTTTATTCCAAAGGCCGATTTGAGAACAAATCAAACATTTGGTTGGTCCTTTTCTGAATCAGAGGTATCATAATATATTATAATCTGGTTTAAAAGCCTGGGGTTTTCGTCTCTTGGGCAAGTCACCCCTCAGTCCTTTAGTTGCTGAGGAGGCATTGAGATGTTACTTTGTAGGCTAAAGCTGCTATTTCATTCGTAAATGCAGCTTTTAAAGTCATATGTTTTTTGACATTTCCATATTGCAATTTTTACTTTAAATAGGGCAGCATTATAACATTTTCTTGGAACTTAATCTGCAAAGAGTTACACTGTGAGTTTCTGTAGGTTTTTTATTTTGTAATGCTTATTCTTAGTCCTGTAATGAATTAAACAGAAAGAATGCAGGCCGAAATTCGATTTTTACCCTTTCACAACATGCTGTGCATTTACGTCCCAAAATGACTGATTTCCCTGGAATGGCCTTTTACTCATTTACTGAGAACATATATTCTTGCTGTCGAAAAACATCACAGTACTTCCTTACGTCTCTTTTTCAGGTGCTATGTGCAGGATACAGTGCAGATGTTAATTTTTAAAAATAGTGTCCTTCAGTTTAATATTTCACAACAATCCCAGATGCATGGCAGAACATAATATTAACCATCCATTGAGAAGAAGAAAGTTTCTTGTGAATTTGCTTGCCTATTGCCTTGGATGAGTAATTTACAGGCTTGCTGGTGCCATAGGTGCTGCTCATTAGGGAAATAAATCTGCAATTCAACGAGGGTTTCTCATAGAAGTGTCAATCATTACAAGATAGTCAAACTTTAAAAAAAAATCAACTTACTCAATCTTTTGTTTTGATCCTAAAAGATCAATCAAGCTACAAAACCATTATATTAAAAAAAGACAGTCACAAGGGGGCACGGATGGGGTGGTGTTCAAACAGTTAGGATGAATGATGCATACTTTTAGTTCCTGTAACTCACATCATAGAGTCATTTTCAAGAAACTGAATGAAGACATTGAAGGCATTTTATCTTATCACAGCTCCTAACATCCCCATAATTTCAGCTATACGTTGATTGTTACAATAAAGTCATGTTATGAATGGATGACTTCTGCAAGCAAAATCATCCTAAATATCCATGTCAATTTGTCGCAGACACTGTAAACTTGACTTGTCAATCAGCAGTTAGTGATCGTGGCCATCCTATATGTAACATCTAATGACATAATTTATATGAAAGGTTGACATATGCAAGCAGCAGCACAATGCCAATACTCACTCAGATATGATGTACCACTCAGATATGATATCCAGGTTTTTCTGCCAGAATAATTGGAAATGTAGGAGCTTCTCGTATATGACTCTTACGCGGTGTTCACAAACACAGTAGGACATAGAGTGTAGTACAAAATTGAAATCAGCTTTGTCCTTCATGTCAGTTGTCACATGAAGCACGTGTACCACATGGACTCAGTGATACAGAAGTTAATGTTAGGAATTGGCCAGAAGCGGGGTACTTGTCAAAAAGTGTTGTATATGCAATACCTGACATTACATACTGCACAATTTAAATGAATACAGTCAGAGTGCAATGACAAAGGAACTGGGGACATACTAAGGCATACCATTATGTCAGAAATGGTGTAATTACTTGAATGCTGAACATGCGTCAACATGCGTTGTGTGCTGGATGACTACATGTGACATGTGTGCAATGCATATTAGTACACTTTGTAATAGGTTATGTAAAAATGTGCTTGCTCATTTGGTTGGTCCTTTTCAACCACTAGTCATCATCTGGAGCATGATAAGAGACCACAGCTGTAGAGGATCAGCTTCGATTGGAAAGGACCACAACAGTTTGAATATATTCCTCCGCCCATAACTTCATTCACGTGTGCTATATGTTGGCATAACCACTTTGTTTAAGGCAAATGTAACAGGCACTAGAAAGGGCCAACACGTGGGCTAATAAGCTCATATTGGCACCATGGATATTGATGTAATCAGAAGCAAGGAATAAGTGAGTTGGGTCGCTTACTAGAAGTGCCATTGTTAAGTGTGTCG
Organism: Ambystoma mexicanum; assembly: GCF_040938575.1. Lineage (NCBI taxonomy): Eukaryota > Metazoa > Chordata > Amphibia > Caudata > Ambystomatidae > Ambystoma > Ambystoma mexicanum. The sequence goes on along the minus strand of NC_090923.1, from coordinate 203,417,356 downwards.
TCTAGTGGTAAAAATGGTAACGCTGTAGCTTTCTTGCTTTCTTGAAGATACTGGGCCTCATTACAAGTGAGGCGGTAAGGGGTTAACAGCGCCGGTAAAGGTGCCGGCACCGTTAACCCCGTACCGCCTCATTCCGAGGTCCCCTCGCGGGATCCGCTCTGCATGCCTGGTTTTACCAGACGAGCAGACCGGGTCCCGTGAGGGGAGGAGGGAGCAAACAACGGGCCGCTCGTAATCGGCCCATTGTTTGCTCCCTCCCCCATTCCCATTCACCCCTATGGGGGCTGAAATGGGAATGGGGAAGGTCCAGGCCCGGGTTCCTGGGGGGAGGAATTACCGGGCCCTCCGAACTCGGAATGGCCCGGTAATTCCCCATTCTGGGAACCCGGACCCGATTTTGGCAGCAGACATGCCACCAATAGCGGCATGGCTACTGCCAAAATAGTAATGAGGCACACTGAACTGTTGCAAGATCCCCACACCTATTAAAGGTACAGGGCCTAATTCAAAAAGTGATTTTCAATGTTAAAATCACACATTTTTAAAGGCTCCTTTTTAAAGTCTTTACTCAACCTCACTCACTCAGCACCCACATTTTCGTCAATGGCAAAATGGATTTGATAGCTTGACAGATAAGTTAATCTTAGAACCCGTTAAATTGTTGCTCAGAATTTGGGTAAATAGCAAAGACTCTCTCTCACATCAAATTTAAATTCATATTATTTCATCTTGTCATCTACATAGCCGGGGAGCGCATGGTAGCTGGTGCCTGTAATATTGACTGGGTGGCCACAGGGACTACTGTTCCCAGTGACCCATCACACACATTAGGCCTATTTGGTCTAGCTTTGGTGACAGAGACAGACAGGGTATGTTGTATGCCAATCACATGGACCCTCGCAGAGACATGGAATGCCAGCTTCCTCCACCACTCCTTCCCTCCTCTCCTGCTACTATGTCTTCCTTTGCCCCCACTGACCTTGATGAGATTTTGGCCCTACTCTTTGCCATACTCCTCAAAGCTAACTCTTCCTGTGCCCCCACTGACCCACGGTCCCTGCACATTGTGAAGCACATAGCTCCCATTATGAAGGCAACATCTTACTTCCTGCTTAAATTACTTTCTTGACAATTCCATTTTGCCCTCATCCTATAAAACCGCTACTGTCATCCCTCTCCTTAGGAAACCTGGTCTAGATCCTAACCGTCCTGCCACATTTTGCCATGTTTCTCTTCTACCACAATATTGCAAAATCCTAGAATGGATAGTATTAAATTGATTCACTGAATTTCTTGATAGTCATAAACTCCGGGACCCTCTTCAATCTGGCATGCAACCTCTGCATTCTACCAAGACATCTCGTCTCAATTTCAGCAACTTCATCTCTTCCATTCGGCAAAAACTCCCTTCAATTTTATTCATCTCAATCTCTCTGCTGCCTTCGGTCGTGTCAACTATTTTTACCTTCTTTCTACATTATCTATATTTGGCATCAGAGATCCACTCTTGGTTTGCCTCATCCCTTTTCCGCTGACATTTTTACGAGTCCTCGAACAGCCTTACCCCCTCACGTTACCCCCCTCACTTACCCCACTTTTGGTTGGAGTTCTCCAAGGGTCTGTCATTGGTCCACTTCTCTTCACTCTGTACTTCAGCTCCCATATCCATTTACGGCTTTGCCTATCAACTCTTCACGGTTGACACTCAGATCTTCTTCTCCTTTCATTCCTTATTGGATGAGCTGTTATCAGAAATGGCAAACTGCTTCTCCACCATCAAATATTGAATGGCGTCTCACTCACTCATGCTCAACTCCAAGTCTGAATTCTCTATTTCCTAGCCAAAAAGGTTATCTCTTCCTCTCCTAATCGTTTTCTCTTTTATCCTGATGATTTTTCCTACCCTGCTTCTGCTCATAACCTTAGTGTCATCTTTTACCCATTACACCAACTTATCACTCTTTGGGCCTCATTACACGGTAGGCGGTGAGCCATGGTGCTATTAGCGCCATGGCTCATGCCGGTAAAATACCGGCACCGCCTTGGCGGAAAGGGGATTTACCGCCCCATTTCAAGGTTGGAGGGGCGGTAAATCCCCTTTCCGCCATTGCCCTTCCCCATTCCCATTTCTGCCCCATAGGGCTCCATGGAAATGGGGAAGGCGCTAATTACGCTAATTTGCGGTGCCGTAATTAGCTCCGAGGTCCCTTAGCGGGTTGGATTTTAACGCCTGCAAGAAGCAGGCGTTAAATCCTCCAACCCGCAAAGGGACCTCGTAGTACGGCGGTAAGGGTTAACGGTCACCGTTGCCATTAACGGTGACCGTTAACCCTTACCGCCGTCCGTGTAATGAGGCCCTTTGTCTCCAAATCTGACATGGCAGCCAGACTAAATCTATTCAATATCAGAAAAATCCATCATCAACTTGTTTTCAATTATTCTAAACAGCTTATCTCCTCTTTTGTCATTTCTATATCTGTCTTCTGTGCAAGTCTTCACTATGACCTTCCCAGCTATGCTTTTTCACCTCTAGACAAAGTCCTAAACTTCCCAGTCCAGGCACTTTTCAAGCTTTCTCTCTTTAAATCTATCTGCCCTGCCAGTGGCCAGATTTGCTTCTTCTCATCATCCTCAAAATTATGCATAGCCTTGCCCCGCCCCACCTTCCTACTCAGACCCTACTCTCCTCCTAAAATGTTAAGATCTTCCTCCATTCACCCTCTTGTGACCACTCAAGGCACCTGTGTTTACTCTCTTTCTCTTCACTCCCCTACTCTGGAATGCTCTACCTTTCCATCTCTGTACGACTCCAACTCTACCTCTATTTTAATCAAACCTTGCAACTCTCCTTATTTTTAAGTAACTGTTTCCTAGCACTCTAGACTACTGCATCATCCTGTTTTCCTATCTCCCTATCCTTCATGGACAACCCTAGAACACTTTTCTGTCACCCCGCCATCCTTAATTAAGCAGTTCCTTTACCATTCCATCTATAAGACATTCTGTAATGCCATCAACTTAGGTTTATGTTTCCATCTTCCTCTGCAACATCTGGTCTTCAAGTCACATTTTCTCACACCAGTGTAAAGGACCTATGTATAAAGAAATAAGTAAAAATAAATAAAGAGGTAAAGACCCCCAGCATGGCAATATTGGTATGTTATTATTATTATTATTATTATTATTATTATTATTATTATTATTATTATTGTATTTATTGAGCACAGACCGAGCTTCGGGAAGCAACAGAGTGAATTACAATCACACAGTGATGGAAATGGAGATTATTATTATTATTATTATTATTATTATTATTATTATTATTATTATTATTATTGTATTTATTGAGCACAGACCGAGCTTCGGGAAGCAACAGAGTGAATTACAATCACACAGTGATGGAAATGGAGAATAAAAGAGTACTGAGTTAACAGGGGAGGGTAAGTGATGGCATTGGTAGCAAGGGATCTACAAGCAGTCAGGGAGGAGGCAATGGGGAGCAGATCACTGAGTCTTGGGTAGGGTGGGGAACGCAGGGTGTGTGTACCTAGGTGTTAAGGAGGAGCCATTACTTGAAGAGGAAGGTATAAAGCTATTTCCTTATCTGTATAAGTAACGGGCCAAGCCTGATTTTGACACGGAGGAGGTTCCAGAGTCTTGGAGAGTAGACAGAGAAGGTCTGTCTTCTTGTTCTTTCCTTCCTGCACCGCCATGATTCAAGTCTGCACATTTCCTTATTTCTGGTGTACCGCAGGCCTCTGGAGATGCTGAGTTAGCTTGAGATTGTTGCTATGAAGTGAGTGAATGCAGAAGGATCGAATCAGCGAAGAAGGAGTTGAGAGTTCCACTGGGCACCAGAACAGTGAGAGTAGTGGGAGGGAGGAGTTGAACAGCGCATATTCAAAAGATGATGAGTTGATGTCAGACAGGGTAGAGTAATTGTGGAGGGCCTTCTTAATAAGCAATTTCACACTGCTGCCCTTTCCAACATGTCAGGAACAGTTGGAGAAGGTAGCAGAGTCAGTGTGAAGAGCTGCTAGCAAAGCAGAGCCATGAAGGGAGATCCAGGTTTCTGGAATTAGATGAAGTGAATATTGGGGATCATCATGAGGGTAAAAGTAGTCAGTGATGTAGGAAGAATTGTTGCAGAGGGATTGTGCATTCCAGAGGCCTAGTGAAAGAGTGATAGGAGGTTGGGGAGAGGAGCAGTTGTTGTCCAGTATGCGAGGGAGATACATACTCATGCAATGAGAGCATCTTATTTAAGGGATGCTGGTGCAGGGGGACACAGGAAGATGGGGAGGCTGGAGAGTAATGCCGAAGTAAGAGCTAGTTGAGGCTGAAGGCTATGAGAGAAAAGTGAGTGGAAGGAGGAATAGAGCAAAGTCAATATTCATGAGTATGGGTTGAATAATTAGGCAGGTGAAGGCAATGTAGAAAGGGGGCAAGCTGAGAGAGAGAGGGGTAGGTGGGTGAGCGGAAAGGGAATGGGTGAATGGTTGGCTGAAAAAAAGGTACGTTCAGAGTTGGGCTGCATTGGGGTAATATGTAACCAAAAGACAGCTAACAAACATGAAACAGAAGAGAATCACTCCTTTGAGTGCATAGTCAGTGTGTGAAAGCGTCCCTAAGCATTGAAGGAGAAGTCAGGTAAAGATTGAGCTTGGCAATACCTGGCTAAAGCAGGGGTTCTGGCTCTAGGCCCTTTCCAGCCCAAGCAGGCCAACTCAGGAAGCTGCCTGTTGCTGCTTTTGGCTCTTTGCTACAGGTGTACACTGGAGACCCAGGGAACACTGAGAATGTAAAATTTCTCTCTGGGAGCCAATCACAGTGCTCCAGATGGCTTCCACACTTGCAGGAAGAGTCATGGGTAATGAAGGTCCAAAGAGCTTCATTTTGCAGGCTTGAACCTCAGGTGTCACGCTGGGTCCTCTGTCAAAGTAGGATGAGGACAAGAAAAAACATATTTTTAAATTTATTTACGTGTTTGCCTTGATACAAACCTTTCATTTAAACATGTGATAACATACATCAGTGACAACAAATGAATGTTCAACTAATATAACAAGATTAAAACATGTATTTACATGCTATCTGATTAAAATGTTCTATGTTAACATTCTTTAAATTGGAATAACAGAATTTCATGGAAAATGTATCCAAATCAACTCAGAAATGTATAGTTAAGAAACGCATTGTCATTACAACATATAGTGCAATGATGTCCCCACTACAGCTGAGAGGTATTAATTTCAACCATGGTACTAAAGAGTTTAGTTGCGTTTTGTATATTTCTAACTATTTGGTAGTTGACGTTAAAATATGGCATTTGCTTTATTAAGGAGATGGTGCATGTCAATTAAGATAGTGATTAAGGAATATGTCATACAACTGCCTAAAATATTATGGGCATATTTTATGGCTATGATAATCAGAGATGTGTTTTGCCCCTTCATATGTTTAGACAAAAAATATGGATTCCAGTGTTACTTATAAAGCGGGTAAAATATAAACAACATATTGAGTGAATAATAGGACAAGCAATAAAGAGATGCTCCAATGTCTCCACACAAGTTACCTCCAACAGGTTTGCAAATTTCTGGGTATCTTCTGTCGAGCCCCCAAGACCTCCCACGTATGAAGGAGAATTAATATTAATCTCAGACAATTGTGAGAAACCAGAAGGTGTCTCACCGGCTATCCCCTGGGGATCTGTCATCCAGGTGTCCAGGACACTGCCATCACTTTTGGATACAGTTCCTGGGGGTGGACCAGTGTGGGAGGATCACCTGGGTGAGGGGTCTTTGGGGAGTCGGAGTGGGATGCCTGATGTTGAGACATTTTTCCCTCCCTTCCCTGTAACTTGTTTACCCCATCCTATCAGGTAGGATATATGGAAACTGTATCCCCTCTGTTACTTGCAAGAACATTTTCACACAGACAAAGCACACTGGGAGAAAACAGACTCACACCTGAGCCATGTCCCCCTACTTTGGTCAGGCAAAGTCAGGCAATTACTTACAATCACTCACACCTGACTGCCATTAAACTTCCCCGCATGGATAAAAGGCGAAGCACAAGAGCACACTTGGAGTGAGGCAACGCACACAAAGATACAGCAGTTTAGAATTGGCAGCTGAACAAGGGGAGAAAGACGGGCATCTCAGGAGGGTTCCTGTGAAGGGAAGCGCTGTTGACCTTTACGGCAAGACTCTGTTACTTTCAAAAATCTTTCAGGCAGAAAGCACAAAGCCGGGAAACCAGACTGAAGAATCCTGCATTGTGTGTCAGAGATACCGGTGGCTCTCCAGCGTAACTGACCAAGGCAGGGAGTTGCAGCAGAGACAGTGGTATCATCCTTGGCTCCAACGAACAAAAAAGTGACGAAAATATCAACGCAGACGGTGAGTTGAGGAGACCAATACAAGGCCAGTCTGTGTTAAAGTCCAGATTGCAAGTGGCAACATTGTATAACAAGTGCTGGAACAAACATTGTTAAACGCGTGTGATGAAAGACGCAAGTAAAGCTAACTGCTGATGAATGTTTAAACTTGAGAAGGAAAGATCCGATACTGTTGACAGAATGGTTTGGTACAGCATGGGTCCTCAATCAAAAGTCTCTGTAAGGTTTTCCGCCAAGAGAAATGAAAGTAGAAGATTGATGAGAACAATCAATTGTGTGAATTGATTCAAAGTGGTTCTGGGACAGTTCAAGCAAAACCCATCGCACATTCAAAAGTCTTTGATTTTGATATCAAGAGGATTGAGCCCAAGCAGGAGGCATCCATGGTCAGAGCCCGAACAAGGGAGAGCAATTGTGAACATTGTGGAGAAAGGGGTTTGAGCCCGAATGAGGATGACCTGCAAGAGGAGCTCAGCCAGAATGAGGGGGATCCGTTGTCTGAGCCCAAATGATTGAGACCAGTGGTGAACGTGCAATCTGAGCCCGAACTAGGGAGACCATTTGTGAACTTGTGAATGTGAAACCCTGAAAAAGGAAAGGAACTTTTGTGTTTTGTTTGTTACATCAGGCCCTCTATGATAAGAGACTGTCATTGGTAGAGAGACTTTGGCAGCAGGCCCTGATGCCTATTTTTAATTGTTACCTCGTGGCCAATAAGCCAGAGTGTGTGTGATGCTCGCAAGTGCCGCCTTGCCCGGTGCTGAAAATGTGGGGAAGGCTAACCAACCATTCCGACATATTCTTTCTTGAACACTTTTCTTTTGCATACATTGTTATCCCACACCATTTCTATTTTGAAGTAAGGACTGGCAATATGTTTATTAGTATAGGCCCTTTTATTTTGACAGACTTCGCTAGGACTGCATTGTTTATTATTTGATGGTTTTAGCTCCTTCCCATCCTTAGATTTAGGTTTAGATAGGCTTTACACCAACCCTTGTTGTTCAATAAACACCCATGAACTGTGATCACTTGTGTCTGTCTTCACTGTTTGATACCATGCCCTCCTTACGTGTGGTGTCAGGAAGTGGATTACGATTCAACTGATAAAAATTGAAAATACATGCTGATAATCGTCATACCACTAGAAGGAGAAAATAGGATTATTGGACTCCTTGACTCTGATAGAATATACACCATAAAAGAGGCTTTGTTCTCCCAGCTTCAAGTCCCAATTGGCCAACAAGATTTGTTTTTCAAAACCCAGGTATTGTTAGATACCCTTCTGCTCTCCCACTATAATATACAACAACGGGATCGAATAGCTTTAAAAATAGGACCTGCGTACACCTTTTTTAGACCGAGCACCTTTAGTCTGACTTTCCCCCGAACCTTTTCATGTTGGTACCAGACTAGTTTCAGTTCCTGGAACATCGGGTATAGAGATCAACCCACCCAGATCTTCTCCTCCATTAGAATCAAGCTCAGGGGAGTCAGACGACTTAAAAACCCTTTTGATGGTTGAGACTGCTTTTTTTCTGATTCAGAAAGTGTCACAGAGGGAACCTTTACTCACCCGGAAGATATATCCGATCTTGAAGATATCATGGCCCAACTGGCTTCCCATCAAATGCAGGCCAAACCCTGTCTTCAAGTGAATTTAACAAAATTAGTCAAATTTCCGGCCAAACCCATACAAACTCAATGGATACCACAACCTTATCAGGAGGGTGAAGATCTATGAAACTTCTTTTTGAATTTCAAGCGATTAGCTGAGCAATTGGGGTGGGAAGAAAATCATTTATTTTTATTTGAGGCCCCTATTGAAAGGCAATCTACAGACCACCTACCAGCTACTTAACCTTGTCCAGGGAGCTACCTTTATATCCATAAACGAAGAACATATTAAAAGATTAGGCCAAACCTGTAACTTCTATTGACAGAAACTAAGGGCTATTTGATTAAACCCCGGGGAAACCCCCCTCGAAATAGAGGAAGAAATTAAGAATATGGTCTGGTAGCCCTCTGGATAAACCACAAGGCCATGGAAGAATTGGTAAAAATTATCATTCTGGAGCAATTCACCAATACTCTATCTCTCTTTTTACAGAAAGCAGTGTTGCAACTAAACCAACCTACTCTTGCCATGACTGTTGAGACTGCCCAGAATCACTCAGATGCAGAGAAACATTTTCACACTGTACACAGAAGTAAAGAATTGAAGGATCACAAACCCACATACCATTCCTAACCTCATGTACTAGACAGAGGGCTCCCAAAACCCATAGAATGGACCCTGAAAGAAAGAATAGAAACCAGAAAACCATCCCTGAATGGCTAGAGAGGAAAATAGGAGAGAAGAACATAAAAGGGATTAAACCGTCACCCACCTTTTTGTTTTTTGTGTAAAGAAACTGCCCATCTGGCTCGGCATTGCCCTAAAAATCTAAAAGAGGAAGCAAAGGAAATAGGGTGCCTCAGATTTGATGAGTGGGATGAAACAGATATAGAAACCATCAGCATATGTCTATGCCAGTCTCCAAGTGACTTTACATATGAAGAAGCCCTAGTAAATGGAAGGCCGGTAATGGCGCTAATTGATTTAGGCACCAAACAGACCACTATAAGAGCTGATTTGGTGATAATAGTAGACCTAGAAAATGCAAGTCTAGTTAGAGTCACATGTGTACATGGAGATAATGAAATCTACCCCAAGATACTGGTGTACATTAACATCATGGGAGAATCACGGCTGGTGCCATCCACCATTATTCCTAGACTACCCAAAGAAGTCATTGTGGAAAGAGACTTGCATTTTCTACTCTCTTACAAGATTTCCCAAATTCCTCTAGATAGTTTGTACCCCAGGATTGTTGGCAACCTGACTGTTGATCAAGAATCCTCTCCTGTATGGAAGTGGACGGAGACCAAACCTCAGGAATACCTAATAACAAAAATACCACCTCAATCTCAGTTTAAAGGATACATTCGGAAGACAAACATGAACACTGCACCTCTACCATAACAGAGGAAAAGAAACCTATGGAATATGCTAATGTCCCTGGATGCATCTTCCCCTTGTTCTCTACAAGGCCCTAAAATTGGAGGACCTTTGAAGATACCAAGTGTATCCACATTGCAGAGAGGAAGGGTGTGTGAGATACCAGAAGGTGTCTCACCCGCTAGTCCTGGGGATCTGTTATCCAAGTGGCCAGGATGCGGACATTGTTTTTATATCCAGTTCTTGGGTGTGGACCAGTGTTGGAGGATCACCTGGGTGAGGGGTCTTCAGGGGGTGTGACTAGGATGCCTGATGTTGTGACACAGTATCCCTCTCTTCCCTTTAACATCTTGACCCCATCCTGCCAGGTAGGAAATATGGAAACTCTACCCCCCACACCCTTTCCCCAGCACAAACCCTTTCACATGGACAACCCGCTCTGAGTGCCTTGTTCCACCATAGCATTATTCGTATTAAGTGGTCAATCACAATAAGTCAAACACATCACAACGAAAGACAGTTGGGGTCATTACGAGTCGGGTGGTAAGGGATACCGGGTACCGGTAAGGAGACCGGTGCCGGTAATCCCTTACCGCCCGATTCCGATGTCCCTTAGAGGGCCCTTGAGATTGTCCTTTCTATGCCAAAGTTGCTATTTCATTCGCAAATTCATCCTTTAAGGCCATATGCCTTTATACATTTCCATATTGCAATTTTCAACAGGGCAGCCTTATAACATTGTATATGTACTTAATCTCCAAAGAGTTACACCGCGAGTTTCTGTAGGTTTTGATTTTATAATGCTTATTCGTAGTCCTATAATACATTATACAGAAATAATCCAAGCCAGAAATTCGATTTTTACCATTTCACAACATTGTGTGCTTTTACATCCCACAGTGACTGATTTCCCGTTAATGTCCTTTTCATTTACTGAGGACAAATACTCTTGTTGTAGATGGGCTGAAAAAACATCACAATACTTCCTCACGTCTCTTATTCAGATGCTATGGGCAGGATACAGTTCATATGTATATTTGTGAATATAGTGTTTTTCTCTGCACAATGTCCTTCTGTATATATTTCCCAACAATCCCAGATGCACGGCAGAAAACTTGTTTTAACCATCCATTGAGAAGAAGGAAAGTTTCAATGAATGTGCTTCCCCATTGACTTGGAGGGGTAATTTACAGGCTTGCTGGAGCCATAGGTACTGCACATTATGTAAATAAGTCTGCAATTGAAAGAGGTTTTCTCATAGAACTGTCAATCATTACACGATTTCAAACTTTAAAAAAAAATCATCTTACTCAATATTTTTTTGTGATCCTAAAAGATCAATCAATAACGGTCAAAGTCATATAGGCAATAATGCGTAATTTTAGTTCCTTTACCTCACAAAATAGTCTTTTTCAAGATACTGAATGAAGCCATTGAAGGCATGTTATCTTATCACAGCTCCTACCACCCCCATAATGTCAGGTATATTTTGATTGTTACAACAAACTCATTCTATGAATGATGACTGCTATAAGAGAAATCATCCTAAATATCCATGTCAATTTTCATGCAGACACTGTAAACATGACATGTCAATCAGCAGTTAGTAACAGTGGCCACCCTTGACTTAGAATCTACTGACATCACTTTTATGAAAGGTTGACATATGCCAGCAGCAGTACAATGCCAATATAAACTCAGATATGATATACCACCCAGATATGATGTCCAGGTTTTTCTGTCAGAATAATTAAAATTGTAGGAGATTCTCTGCTATATGACTCATACGCAGTGTTCACAAACAAAGAAGCACATAGAGTGTTGTAAAAAAAAAAATAATAATAAAATCAGCTTTGTCCTGGACCGTCATGTCAGTTGTTACATGAACCACATGTACCACATGTTACTCTTGATGGACTCAGTGATACAGTAGTTGATTTTAGGAAATACACGGAAGCAGTGTACCTGACGAAAAGTGCCTGGCATTACATACCGCACAATTTAAATGGATAAAGTCAGAGTGCAATGACAAAGGGACTGGGGACATACTATGTCATACTATTATGTCAGAAATTGTGTAATTACTTGAACGCTGAACTTGCGTCAACAGAAATGCGGCCATATTCACAAAAGTGTTTTAAAATGGCGCAATCCCATTGAAAAACGCTCTGTGAATCAAGCTCTTTGTGTGCTGCATGACCACATGTAACATGTGTGCAAAGCATATTAACGTAGTTCACAGAAAATGTTTACCTGACAAAACCAATACAACTTCGGTAAACTTGTTAATAGGTTATGTAAACATATGATTGCTCATTTGTTTGGTCGTTTTCAACCACTGAGTCATCATCTGGAGCATGATAGGAGACCACAGCTGTAGAGGATCAGCTTCACTTGGAAAGGACCACAACAGTTGGAATATATTCCTCCGCCGATAACTTCATTCAAGTGCCCTATATGTTGGCATAACCACCTTGTTAAAGGCAAATGTAACAGGCACTAGAAAGGACCAACCTGTGGACTAATAAGCTGATATTGGCACCATGGAACATGATGTAATCAGAAGCAAGGCATAAGTGAGTTGGGTCCCTTACTAGAAGTGCCATTGTTAAGTGTGTCATCTAGTGGAGAAAATGGTAACGCTGTAGCTTTCTTGAAGATACTGGGGGTCACTAGGAGTACGGCGGTAGGGGCTTAATGGCACCGGTAAGGATGCCGGTGCCATTAACCCCCTACCACCTCATTCCGAGGTCCCTTAGAGGGTCGCACCAGGTCCGGCCACCCTTAGCGGGACCCGTTATAAGCTCCTTCCCCATTCCCATTGAGCCCTCTGCGGGTCAAATGGGAATGGGGAATGGTATTCGAAATGGGGACCTACCGGGTCCGCATAGGTGGGAATGTCCTGGTAAATCCCCATTCCGACTACTCGGACCCGGACCCCCACTGACTTATGAACTGTTCCAAGTTCCCCACACTTATTAAAGGTACATGACCTGATTCAAAAAGGGTTTTTCAATGTTAAAATTACATTCTAACAGGCTCTTTTTTAAAGTCTTTACTCGACCTCCCTCACTCAGCACCCACATTTTCAGTCAATGCCGAACTGGATTTGGGTTACTTGACAGATTAGCTAATCTCAGAACCTGTTAAATTGACACTCTGTCACATCTAATTTTAAATTATATTATTGCATCGTGTCATCTATATAGCACAGCAACAACGGTGTGGGGGAACACAGGGTTGCTGGCACCTGTCATAGTGACTGGGGCGCCATGGGAACTACTGTTGCCAGTGACCCCTCACACACATTAGACCTATTAGGTCCAGCTTTGGTGACACAGATAGACGGGGTATGTTGCATGCCAATGACATGGACCATCGCAGAGACATGGAATGCCAGTTTCCTCCACCACTCCTACCCTCGTCTCCTGCTATTATATCTTCCTTTGCCCCCACTGACCTTGACGAAATGTTGGCCTTACTCCTTGACCTACTCCTCAAAGCTAACCCTTCATTTGCCCACACTGTCCCCGGTCCCTGCACATTGTGAAGCACATAGCTCCCTTTGTGAAGCTCAAATCTTACTTCCTGCTTCAACAACTTTCTTGATCATTCCACTTCTCTCTCATCTTGTAAGACTACTACTGGCATCCCTCTCCTTAAGAAACCTGGTCTAGATCCTAACTGTCCTGCCAAATTTTACCCTGTTTCTCTTCTACCACACTATAGCACAATCCTAGAATGAGTAGCATTCAATTGATTCACTGAGTTTCTTGATAGTCACAACATCTGGGACCCTCTTCAATCTGGCATGCAACCTCTGCATTCTACCAAGAGAGCTCTACTTAATGCCAGCAATGTCCCCTCTTCTGTTCAGCAAACACACCCTTCATCTGTTTTTACTCTTGTCAATCTTTCTGCTGCCTTTGGTCGTGTCAACCATTCTGACCTTCTCTCTATATTATCTATACTTGGCATCAGAGATCCTCTCTTGGTTTGCCTCATCCCTTGCCCTCAGACACATTTATGTGTCCTCGAACAGTCTTACCTCCCCACTTACCTCCCCTTTCAGTTGGAGTTCCCCAAGGGTCTGCCCTTGGTCCAGTTCTCTTCACTCTCTAGACTTCAGCTACCATCTCCATTTATGGCATCACCTATCAACTCTTCACTGATGACACACAGATCTTCTTCTGCTTTCACTCTTTAATGGATGAGCTGTTATCAAAAATGTCAAACTGTTTCTCCACCATCAAATATTGGATGGCTCCTCACTCCCTCATGCTCAACTCCACGGAGTCTGAATTATCTATTTCCTAACCAAACATGATATCTCTTCCTCTCCTCCTCTTCTTCTCTTTTATCCTGATAACTTCCCTTATGCTGCTTCCGCTCGTAACCTTAGTGTTATCTGTTACCCATCACACAACGTCTTACTCTTTGTATCCAAATCTGACACGGCAGCCAGACTAAATCTATTCAATATCAGAAAAACCCATCATCACCTTAATTTCAATTATGCTAAACAGCTAATCTCCTCCTTTGTCATTTCTAGATCTGTCTTCTGTGCAAGTCTTCTCTATGGCCTTCCCAGACCTCAATTGCCCAGTCCACACACTTTTTAACCTTTCTCTCTTTACCTCTACCTCCTCTGACCATGACCAGTTTTGCTTCCTCTCATCATCCTCAAAACTATGCATAGTCTCGACCCACCCTACGAAACTTCTCACACCCTACTCCCCTCCTCAATTGTTAAGATCTTCCTCAGCTCACCCCCTTGCCACCACTCAAACCCCCTGTGTTTACTATCTTTCTCTTTCTCTGCGCTCGTCTACTCTGGAATGCTCGTCCTTTCCTTCTCCGTACGACTCCAACTCCACCACTATTTAAATCCAACCTCAAAACTCTCCTTATTTTAAAGAACCTGTTTCCTAGCACTCTACGCTACTGGATAACCGTGTTTTCCTATCTCCCTACCCTTCATGGACAACCCTACAACACATTTCCATCTCCCCTCCATCCTTAATTCAGCAGTTCCTCTACCATCTCATCTCTAAGACATTATGTAATGTCCTCATCCCAAGTTTATGTTTCTACCTTCTTCTGAAACATCTAGTCTTCAAGATACATTGTCTCACCACATTTTAACGGACCTATGTATAAAGAAAGAAAGAAAAATAAATAAAGAGGTTTAACACCCCCAGCATGACAATAGTGACATTATTATTATTATTATTATTATTATTATTATTATTATTATTATTATTATTATTATTATTATTATTATTATTATTATTATTATTACTATTATCATTGTATTTACTGAGCTTAGGGAAGCAACAGAGTGCATTACAATCACACAGGTATGGACGTAGAGAATATAGGAGTACTGCGCTAACAGGGGAGGGTAAGGGTAGGCAATCGGTAGCAAGGGATCTACAAGCAACCATGAGCGGCAATGGGGAGCAGATCACTGAGTCTCGGGTAGGGTGGGGAGTGCAGGGTGTGTGGACCTAGGTGTTAAGGAGGAGCCATTACTTGAAGATATTTCCTTTACTGGACAAGTGATGGGCCATGCCTGATTTTGACATCGAGGAGGTTCCAGAGACTTAGAGAGTAGACAGAGAATGTCTGTCTTCTTGTTCTTTCCTTCCTGCACCACCGCGATTCAAGTCTGAACATTTCCTTACGTTTGGTGAATCACAGGCCTCATGAGATGCTGAGTTAGCTTCAGAATGTTTCAAGGAAGTGAGTGAATTTAGAAGGATCAAATCAGGGAAGAAGGAGTTGAGAGGTCCACGGGGCACCAGAAAATAGAGAGGAGTGGGAGGGAGTGGTTGAACAGTGGCATATTTTAAAGAGGAGGAGTTGATGTCAGGCAGGGTAGAGTAGTTGTGGAGCGCCTTATTAATAAGCAGTTCCACAATGCTGCCCTTTCCAACATGTCAGGAAGAGTTTGAGAATGTTGCAGAGTCAGTGTTAAGAGCTGCTAGCAAAGCAGAGTCCTGCGGGGAGATCCAGGTTTATGTGATTAGAAGAAGTGAATGCTGGGGTTCATAAGCGTCAAAGTGGTCAGTGATGTAGGAAGAATTGTTGCAAAGGGATTGTGCATTGCAGAGGCCAAGTGAAAGAGTGATAGGAGGCTGGGGAGAAAAGCCGGTGTTGTCCAGTATGCGAGGGAGATACATCCTGATGCCATGGTAGCATCTTATTTAAGGGAGGCTGGTGGAGGGGGGATGGCGGAAGATGGGGAGACTGGAGAGTAATGCAGAAGCCACAGCTAGTTTAGGCTGAAGGCTAAGAAAGAAAAGTGAGTAGCAGGATGAATGGAGAGAAGTCAAGATTCATGATCAAGGGTTGAATAATTTGACAGGTGAAGGCAAAGTAGAAAGGGGGCAAGACAAGAGAGAGAGAGGAGAGGAGTAGGTGGGTGAGTGGGCTACAATGCGGTTATATGTAACCAAAAGACAGCTAACAAACATAAAACAGAAGAGAATCACTGCTTTGAAAGCATAGTCAGTAAATGAAAGAGTCCCTAAGCATTGAAGGAGAAGTCAGGTAAAGAGTGAGCTTGGGAATATCCTGGTTTAAGCAGGGGTTCTGACCTGAGGCCCTTCCCAGAGCAAGCAGGCCACATCAGGGAGCTGCCTGTTGCTGCATGTGGCTCTTTTCTACAGGCATCTGGGCTGGACACCCAGGGTACACTGAGAATGTTGCATATCTCCCTGGGAGTCAATCCAGATGGCTTCCACACTTGCAGGAAGAGTCATGGGTAGTGAAGGTTTAAGGAGCTTCATTTTGCAGGTTGGAACCGCAGATGTCACGCAAGGTCCTCTGCCAAAGCAGGATAGGGCAAGAAAAAAACATTTTTTAAAATGTATTTATGTTTTTCGCTTGATACAAACCTTCATTTCAACATGTGATAAAATGCATCAATGTCAACAAATTAATGTTCAACAAATATAACGGTATTAAAACATGTATTTACATTCTACCTGATGAAAATGTTCTATGTTAAAATTATTTAAAACCGAATAACAGAATTTCATTAAAGATGTATCTAAATCAACTCACAAATGTATAGCTCGTTATTCAAGAAACGCATTTTAAATTTTAAAATGTGGTTCAATGATGTCTCAACTACAGTTAATAGACATTAAGTTCAACTACTAAAGAGTTTAGTCGCTTTTTTTTTGTATATTTTCAAACTATTTAGTAGTTGAAGTTAATATATGGCATTTGCTTTATGAAGGAGATGGTGCATGTCAAATACGATAGTGATTAAGGAATATTTCATACAATTGCATAAAATCGTAAGGGCATATTTTATGGCCGTGATCGCCAGAGAAGTGTTTTTCCACTTCATATGTGTAGACAAAATCTATGAATTCGAGTGATGCTAATAAAGCGGGTAAAATATAAACAACATATCGAGTGAATATTAGGACAAGCAATAAAGAGATGCTCCAATGTCTCCACACAAGTTAGCTCTAACAGGTTCCAAAATGTCTGGGCATCTTCTGTCTAGTTCCCAAGACCTCCCACGTATGGAGGAGAATGAATATTAATCTCAGACAATTGTGAGAAACCACAAGGTGTGTCACCCGCTAGTCCGTGGGGATCTGTAATTCAGGCAGCAAAGGACACTGCCATCGCTTTTAAATCCAGTTCCTGGGGGTGGACAATGTTGCCTGTCCTTTCTATTCAGAAAGTTTACTATGTAGTGAAATATTTTACCAGAGGGATTTTTCCAAAAAAGGTACAGTGACGGAAAAGTTAGTATGACTTAGCAGACTATGTAGTGGCAATCCAGTCTGCGATCCATATACTTTTTTAACAGATGATGGTTTATCACGAAGATCATTTAGTGGGTGAATTGAGTTCTGTAAAATAGAGTTAGAGTTAGAGATTCATTTATCCAGTAAAGGGGACGATATGTTAGTCAAATATTCACTCAACTTACATAATAAATATGATGGAGGCGCAGTAATTATGTTGGTGTAAAACAACAGAGAGAGCCAGTCCACAAAAGCTTAAAATGGATAATAGTCACAAGCAACCCCAGAGGAAGATTTAAATTATGACACCAAAGTTGGCCCTCTATTTTATCCCAAGGAGGGTATGTAAAGGCAGTTTTCCCACAAAAAGTAGACAAGGGACAATGTTCCCATTATAAAATGTCAATAGTGGCAAGAAGTAGAAATTGCTGTATGTAAGGTCCATTTTTATCATAGCAAGCAGGCGCTTTAGGGTACTTGGGGTGGCACAACCCATGAGGGAAACTCCCAGGTATTGTAATGTGTTCATCCTTTCAAGCTTCACCTTGCTTTGAATACCGATTAAGATGTTGCTGTTCTTTTCCTGAGGATGTAAGAATTAGAATGTTGGTCTTGTATGGGTTATGTTTCAAATCGAAGCCTTGTAAACATGTGTCTAGAGAATCAAGATATATTTATAGCCCCATCCCAGTTTAGTCCAGTAAAACAATGTTGTCGACGTATACTAAGTGGTGGACATGAAAATGACCTAATCTAGGTGAACATGCATTGTTCTAGTACTTTCCCTAAATCAGATACATAAATATTAAATGGAGCCAAGACATAGCCTTGGCGAAAGGCGAAAGCCTCGAGATATAGGTACCTCACCTGACATAGATCCCTTGGTGTAAAACCACATTTTTACCAGAGTACCAGAATGGATATAACGGATAATACTAAAGAAGTAGGAAGAACATCGTAGGGCATACATTTTGTGCCATAAAGTGGTTCTGTTTACGCTGTCAAACACCAACGAATGCCAGCTATAACAGCAGATGATTTGGTGCAGCCTTCTGCTGGAGAATGGATACAATATATTTATTTAGGGAAGTACCAAGTACCTTTCTGAAACAGGATTTCTTAATGTTTCCGGTATTAGAATTATCTAGCCACGCTTTGAAATATTTTAAAATTAGGACCTAGAAAGCTATACTCGAAGCGTCCAAAAGGGCAAAAAAAGAAATAGTTTAGAAAATCCGCACAATTTCCCTTTTTAAAGTTCAGAACTAGATTGTAATTGTAATTGATTATTTATAATGCGCTTAATACCCAAAGGCTTCTAAGTGCAGACCCGGGGATCAAACCTGTGTTGCTCCACGTTGTTTTGGAACATCATTTTGCTTCCAAGGCAAGAGCGTTGCCATTGAGCTATCCTCCTGAGACTGTGACATTTTCCAAGATGTAGGGGTACTTTGATTCTTTAAAATGAATGTAAACAAGATAAATTGAATGCATGACCACATAGACAGATTTTCTTTGAATGTGACAGTTGCAAGGAAAACATGGTTTGTTTGAGGCCTTAAGATTGCAGAAAGAATAGCATTCTGGTGTTGTATTTAAATGTGTAAAAGAAGGTTTCCATGTGGTTACTAATATGGAGTTTAGTTGCGAATAAGCCTGCAATGTGTCTACATTGTTTATAACATGCCAAAAGCCTTTGAGCCTCATTATGAGTTAGCTGGTCCGGATTTAACAGTGTCAGTAAAACCGTACCAGCACCGTTTTCTGGACCGGCTAACTCCGAGTTATGTGGCTGAGTTGTCTGACCTGGTGGACCTAACGCCACCAGACGCACACGGACGTGGAAACACCGGCACCATTACCGCATGGTGCCAGTGTTTCCACTGCCCTCACGGGAATGGGGAGTAACAGAATGCTGGCTCCGGAATTACTGGACCACCGGGGCTGTAATGCCCCGCTGATTCAGGCAAGTCCGGAGCCGGTAAATCCCCACGAGTCCAAACACACCCCATAAACACAAGCCGCCATTGCGACCTCCAAGCCTAAACTTCAGTGTCAACACCTGGAACTACGAGTTTGGAGGTAGCCATGGTGCTATTAGCGCCATGGCTGCCTCCAAAGTCGTGTCCGGGTTCCCTGAATGGGGATTTACACGGTCATTCCAACCTTGGAGCACCCGGTAAGTCCCCATTCAAAATCCTCATCCCCATTCCCATTCAAGCCCCCATAGGGATCAATGGGAATGGGGAGGGAGCTAATAACAGGCCTGTTAATAACGGGCCCGTTATTAGCTCCCGGTTCCCTTAGCGGCTCCCGCTAAGGGCAGCTGGTTTTACCAGCCGGCCTTAGTGGGACCCGCTAAGGGACCTCGCAATGCGGCGATAAGGGGTTAACGGCACCGGCATCCTTACCGACGCCGTTAACCCCTTACCGCCACACTCATAATGACCCCCTTAGTGTTCAAATAACCTGTGGGCAGAAACCATGCACTACAAATGTTCGCATTTTTTTTTTTATTTAAATACATATCTACCCTGTCATATCCAGTGCTCCAGTACATTGAAAGGGTGTGTATGTGTGTCTGTTCCAAGACCACGGAAATACATAAATTAAATACATGCATGAATGAATGACCTTGCTATGTAACTATTATTGTATTCCAAATTAAGCAAAACGTTGCTGAGACATGCACGTTTGCACCGTTTCCTATACGCATGTGTAAAGGGCAGTATCATGCAGCACCATTTTACAGTGGAAGACCTTGAATGGACGGTGTCAATAATGCACTGCATTTCCTGCAGTAGACAGTAGGAATGCCTAATCTGAAGCAGGTGAAAGGCTCAGGATGGTCAGACTTCTAGAGCGGCCCATGATGAATGTGACCCTGAATGCAAAGGCCGGAGCGGAAGTTCTTTTTATTCACCAGTGACTTCAAGAGCAAGACCCACTATTCGTTCCGCATTTCTTTTCACTAGAAGGAGCCACTGTCAACGGTAATCAACTGATTGTGAAGAACGTGCACGCTCTCTACCACATCCGGTGCGTTTGAGAGACGATAAAGCCATTATGCATGGTTATGCATTTTTATATTCACCACTTGTTCGCAATGCCGTTCTATGCTTCCATGGTATGTTCTTCCTCAGCCACATCTTACGCCATTAAGTCATCACACAACTTACAATGATGCCTCACCTCGAATGTTCAAGCCCGTCCTTACCTCCCTCCACGACATCCCACTGTCTGCTTTCTCTTGCAATGTCCCTAAACGTGGTCTCAAACTATGCTGGCTTACCCAGCCCGGAAAACGCTCCTTCTCCTTCGCAGTTCAGTTCTCTCTGCAGCAGTTACACGGAGCCAATGCCACAAAGAAATTGACAACAAATAAGGACCACTTCGCTCATGTATGATAAGTATTGAAAGAGAAGAATAGCTCGTTTCACTTTACAGGCCACATTGAAGTGTCATCTATGGCATCCAGTTTTAAGCCAGAGGACATGCAGATTCCAAGAAAACGCTCGCATGTTTGCTTGATGAGAGAGCAATGTATTTGTCTTATTGGGCAAATGTTTTTTTTTATTTTTTTTTAATTCTGTATATATGTATATAGCTGTATGAACCCGAAAGCCGCGCCTGGAAAGAATGCTATACACAAAAATATGTTTCACCCTGATTGGGGATCATAAGAAGTGTTGTGTAGTTTGCATCCTTCCTGCGCTCTTAAAGGTAAACAACTGAGCCCATGGTTATAGTCTTGAAAGAATGGGGAAAGAGTGTAAAATAGTTACATGGCATGCAGATTGAGCCTATGTTTGTCTTCAGCCAGGGCTCTTAAAATTATAGATGCCCCACAAGGGAAGGGGTAGTATGTGCATGGAATTGCCATCTGTAGATGGAGGTATTTCCCTTTAAAGGTACTGGAAGACATCTGGACTTTGGGAAAATCATTTAGAGCATTAAGACTTGCCTTTTACGACTCAAGGCTAGGATGCTCATGGCTATGCTTCATTAAACTACAGTGCTTATCTTTTCAGTGCCAAGATACCAGACTGGAGAAGGGGGTGCTTTATAAGATGTCCATTAACAAACACTGCAGCCCACACTCAGTCAGGTAAGTCATTTGGGAGTCTTCAGGGGCCGCAGTTACAAACCCTGAGGTCTCCCTTGCTACCCCTGTGGTCTCACTTGCTACCCGTACAAAAATAAATAAATCTGTGTTTTCTAAATATAAGCTCCTGGGCTGTGGCAAGCACCATGTGGCTCTTTGTTTCTAGAGTGGGTGGCTTTCTTGTATAGTCCACTTTAAAAAAAATAAACAGGGGGTTCCACAAGTGTAACACTTTGAGCAGTGACCCCAAATAACAAAGAATAGGAATGGCACATAATTGTGTATTTCTGCAATTCTATACAATAATTGCTAGACTCATTAAAGGTTTTTTTTCAGGCACACTTCAGGGGGTAAGTCACTGATTTATTTAAACACCTCAACTCAGCCTATCATCCTTCTGAGTTCGATAAAAGAGTACCAACACAGGTTGGGTGATAGTGTATGCATATTTGTTCTATATAAAGCGCTTAAGCGCTATACAATAACACATTATTATCATTTGGCCTTGGACGTCTGCTTGCATTCATTCACAGTAATGTGCACACCGATATAAAAAATACATATGGTAATCCATTCTAGTGTGAAATGTATATCACATTATAGTGATATCGTAACCATAATTTGTGTAGTGTTCTTAGGAACATTGCTATGTGATGCCACTTCCTGTTTTGTCAAGGGGTGAAAGGTCATGTTCTATCGCTTCCTGTGATGTCACTTCGGGGTGTGGTCAAATGATATCACTTCCTGTGATGTTATCAGAGGCCAAGGGTCGTGTGATGTCACTTCCACTACCCCTGCCTTTATAGTGAAATGACGTCCCTGCACTCAGTAAGTAAGTCCAACAGTGTTACAGGAGCTGGCATTTTTACAGCTGTTAATACCAGCACAATAAATTGTGTCCAAGCAGTGTCCAGACACAGTGCATCATTTGGACAGAATGAGACCTTTTGTCTCCCCAACTCCTTGGCAGTTGTTTTTTTTTTCTTTCTTTTTTTTTCCCCTTTGGCGATAGTTAAGAAGAACCCAGCAGCACCTGTTCTACGCCTCCATGGTGCGGTGGTAAAAGGAAACAACACTGCACATGGGCAAGGATTTGGCCAAGCTGAACGTATGGTGACAAATGTGTGGATGTTAATGCTTATCTGCTCTTCACCAGGCTTCACACGGATGACTTTGTCTCGATAGAACACTGACATCTGAACGATGAGCGGGCTGTCTTCAGCCTTTTTGAACTGCCACTGCATTTTTTTCCTTTTTTAATTGTTCATTATTTTATTGTTGATAAATGGCCCTTGTGCCAGGATTAGGGAATAGGCAGGCATATCATGTGTACACAACAACACTTGGCAATCCTAAACCTGAAGCCCCTTGACATCTAATGCCACTTTTTACAGTCCACAAGGAGGCACAAGTTTTAATTAACATAGAATTAAAATATCATGCTGCCTTTTTTCTGACATGGGCAGCATTTTACCTAATTTTTAAGAGCAGGTATGCCCAAATATGTGCAATGGGCATCCACAATCTCCGAAGTCATGCTGGTCGTCCACAGACGTACATCTGAACAAAACTGGCTATACAGATTTGTACGCAGATCACCTTTATAATAATTCCTTGCAATTGGATTTTGGGTCAGGTTTCTGTGTTGTGAAATTACATTGTTCACTGATGATGTATACAGAACCCTTTTACTAGTTCATCCACCAATGGGAAGGGCGTTGGATTTTGGGGTGCAAACTTCAGTTTCCCACTGGCAGAACTCATTCAATCCTCGAGTTCGGTTATATCAGCCTGTGATGTAGTTCCCTGCCTCTGCCCAAGGGACATAAAGAAAGGGACCAAGTGATTTCCAAAGCTAGCAGATGATGGGTATGCAAGTGGTATTTGGGGGATCCCCTGACTACCCTCTCTTGGTCCCCCGTCATATGGCAGGGGACAGCCACAGGAATAATCTATACGGACCACGTCCCCAGGTGAA
This sequence comes from Ambystoma mexicanum, assembly GCF_040938575.1. Classification (NCBI taxonomy): domain Eukaryota; kingdom Metazoa; phylum Chordata; class Amphibia; order Caudata; family Ambystomatidae; genus Ambystoma; species Ambystoma mexicanum. The sequence goes on along the minus strand of NC_090923.1, from coordinate 203,394,094 downwards.
AGAATCTGAGGGTCCCACTAGCAAGGCCCTCAGGCTGACAGAAAGTACTTCTAACGTCTACACTGTTACTATTACCAAAGATCCCACAATACGGAACACCCCAGTTGAAAGCTACTCCGAAATTCTGACTTGCCCCAAATTCATATGCATGATTTAATGTTTGCAGTTTATCGTTTTTTGGTTGTTAGGTAAGAATCAGTTCGGTCCAACTGGTGTGGGCCTACAAAAGACTTATCGCTTCGTATTAGGTAACCCACCTTTTAATATAAGCCTGTACTACGCAAGTTGATGGTGTAACTGAGCAGCCAGGCTTATCTTAAGAGGGGTAATGTGAGCGGAAGAGCTGTACAATGAAACCAGTAAATACAAATATCCAACTAAACACTTACACACCTAAAATGATAAACTACATTATGTATTTATTTATATGCAACGATATTTAAAACATTATTTAACAAGCAGTAATTAGGTGTAACATTAATTCTGAGTCAGAATTCAATAAAAAAAAGTGAACAATAAAGCAGGTGAGTAATTCATTTGTATGTTACACATGCTCCAGCACCTGGAGGTGATGTCATTTGAGTTCAATATAGCATTTATATAGTATCACCTTTGCTATATAAAGTTTGTCAAGGAAGGAAAGTCTAGGGTTATATCAGAACAGACTAATACGTGATAAGAACAGTTAGGTACTTCCAGAGGGATGCAGGCAGTCTATTATACCAGCATTAAAGTGTTCAACATTTAAAACTTGTGAGAAAACAAGCACTGCCAAAGCCAATAGGTTCAAAACAATGCCTTTAGGAAGCCAGGACAGCCAAAGTCAAAGAACAAAGTCAAAGTTCTGATGCTCTTATTTTTTTAGAACAATGTTCTTAAATAGTCAGCTTCCAAAAGAGAAAAAAACAGCAACTCAAGAGGAGTCACCTATAGAAAGCACAACATGTAAGGTCAATGCATGTAAGATAAGGTCAACTTAGTCTAGGTTTAAATTGCACTCTCCTAAGATAGTATGCAACTCAAATGTCAAAATGATAAAATACCCCAAGCCCCAGAGTACCTTGAACAAGAAGAAAGTGTTCCAGCTGGTTGTCTCCACAAAGCAATGCAGTAGACCCTTGTTCATGGTTCTTGGTTGTGGTGATGAAAGGGAGGACGTCTGGTAGGCTCCTGCATCAGCACTCGAGAGAGGGACTCAGCAGCAATGGATGTTCATCAATTCAGTGGCTCTTTGTAGTTTTGGCACCTTTTTCTCAGCGCCAATGAAGAACGAAAAGCTCTGGTTAGGATTTCCTGGATCCCTCAGTCCTGGACTCTGGTAAGGGGACTCTGGATGCAGATTTTCCTTGCTTCAGTAGAGTCCTCTGGATGCCCAAGAAGATCTGGCCAGATTCGGATTTCACAAGACAATGCACTCACAAGTGGACCTGGTACCCCAGGTATTAGGCTTCTGCAGCCTTGGAAGTTGGGGGTTGGGCCAAAATATAGTTTGTCTCGAGGCTAGTTGGTCCCACCAGCCTACGGGAGGAATTTGTCTTCCCTGTCGATTTGAATACAGGGTCAGCACAGCTGCAGGGCTTCCTCTGGCACTTTGCGGTTGAGGAGGGTGCTGCTGACATCCTCACTTGTCTTCTGCTTCAGATGTTGTCCTCCAGTGAATGATTCTCCTTCTAGTCCCAAAAACCTCACTTTTTTCGCAAGGTCCCATTCATTCACAGCCCTAAGCTGTCAATCACACAGCAGGGTGGCTATCCTCCAGGACAGCCAGCCGGCCACTAGGAACTGGTTTCACTCAGGCACACCTAGAAACAAAGGACAGGGAAGTTTTGTGACCCACTCTCACTTCCTGCCTTTCCAGCCACACTGGAGCCTGGGTGGGCTTCAGGGCTGAAGCCCGCCAAAGGCAAACTACACAAATGACGTAAACCTGATGCAAACAACAGAGTGAAAGCCTAGAAGAAACTAACTAACAAGAAATGGTGAAAAAAGAAGACAGGGGCCATTTTGAGTAAAAATTTGCCCTTTGGTGCAGCACTGCAGCTCGGGTATCAGAATGCAGATACATGTCCCTAGGTAATAAAGCAAAACCACTGCCACCAGCATTCAAGTGAGTTAGAGTAACAAAATGTTACATGAGGAATGGGTTAAAGGAATTACTATGTAACCCCTAGCACATCACATAGGGTGGCGTGTGTTGGACCCATAAAGTTAAGGTAAGTAAGACAAGGGTCATCTTACTATTCTTGGGGACAGTAGTTCACCCAAGACAATGTAGTTAAACATTAAGTGGAGTCTAAGGGAATTCTCAGTGGCACTGCAGAAAATGTGTTGTGTGTCACAATACAAACGTTTACCAGACTCCATAAAACAGTAAGGAACATAGAAAATCATATTTAGAAAACATATGAGTGAGTGAGAAAAAGGCTGCACTCACTCTGGAGTAAAAATGTAAAAGCCATGAGTCCAGCAAAAGAGCTGGGGGTCTCTAAGGTCAAGGGGAATTGGCACAGAAATGAACATTCTCCCTAACATTGATACTGTAAAATTCATAATTTGCTGGTGGTACAAAGTTACAATTTTGCAAATTACAATTATTCCTTTCACTCCCAATTGTCTTATAGAGACTGTGAAATGATTTACAAGTATCACATTCACGTCCTGGGGATCCAGGGCCACTATCTCCTTCCAAAGCAGTGCACTGCAGTGATATGTGAGGGGTCAGATATTTGAGGCAGAACACTTTGTGAAGGTTTTTCGAAAGATACCATTTTATTAAAAAGGGCTTGATAAATACCTCACTATCCCTATTGTGATGAGGATTGCCTGCTTAACATTAACTAAAGGAAAAACTCTAACAAAAGGAATCTCTTCCTCACACCTGTACACACAACAAACTCAATAAGATAACATATAACAATTCAGATACAAATAACTTAGCAGTTATATTCAAGACCAGGTAACTATTTCTCCTTGTAACCTGGATGAATATCCCTTCCCCTGATTCAATCAGGATTTCAACCATCAGTTCAAAAGAATAAAGAAATCTTGTCTTGCAACCGAGATACAATATAGTTCCAATACACAATTCAAAATGTTCAACAATTATTTGGCCTTTCCAATTCAAGCAGAGTGTTCTACACAACCTATCTTCAGAGAATAAGTACGTTTTCACAGTTCAACAAAAGTGCTTCTTTCAGGACAATTCGGCATTAGTTCACAAAATACTTGCATCAGCAATGTTGATTTGTCAGGGTGTTTCCACAGCAATTCACAATGTACTTTTGTGGACTTGCCACTTAATCTTCAACACTTTTCATCACACCACAGTGCTTTAACGACGTCTGCCTGGTCCACTCACCTTCCAGGGCTGTTCTACAAAGTCCATTGTCCTGGTGTACTCCCCTGCCCGAATGAACAAAACGGCTACTACGCCTACAAGCATTTCTGTGGTTTAGTTTTATCTTCATTCAACTGGAAAAGTCTTTTGCTCATGTACGTACTAAAGATAGAGACCCCAGGGAAACACCGCTATAGGAGTATCCCTGGTATAATGCACTGCTATTTATTTATTTATATATTTGTTTTGATTCACTTAAGAACATTCACAAAATGAATCAGACAAAATTCATAGTTTACCATTAAAGAGATTCATTCAAACATTTAACAATGTTTAAAACATTTGGCATTCAAAATGTGTAACATTTAAAACACATAAGAAACATTTAAAACATTTAGGGCCTCATTAGGAGTTTGGAGGTAACCATGGCGCTATTAGCGCCATGGCTGCCTCCAAATCCTTACCGACTCTGCCCTGGTGAATGGAGCTATTACCGCCCTATTCCAAGGTTGGCGGGGGCGGTAATTGCCCATTCACCAGGGCCCTTCCCCATTCCCATTTGAGCCTCCATAGGGCTCAATGGGAATGGGGAAGGTGCTAATAACGGTATAGCAAATTGCGGTACCGTTATTAGCACCAAAGTCCCTTTGCGGTTCCCGTCCTTAATGCCTGGTAAAACCAGGCGTTAAGGGAGGACGCGCAAAGGGAACTCGTAATAGGGAGATAAGGGATTACCGGAACCAGTGCCCTTACCGGTACCGGTAGTCCCTTACCGCCCACCTCGTAATGAGGCCCTTAGACATTTGAGACATATGCAGCATTTCTGCCAACATTACACGATAAATCAGTTGTCATCCGTTGTCAGTGTAGGGGTGCAATATAAGCGTAACTATGGTCAGGTCCTCAGTATATCCCACAGTACACTCCGGATTTTGAATAGCGCCATGAGAACCCCCTCTGAGTAGTAGGCCCAGAATTTGTCAGACTTGTTCGAGTAATAGTGCCCCACAAACTGCCAAAGCACAGTCAAGTAGAGGGATGCCCACCTTGGGCATGCTGTCTAGGCATGCCTAGGGGTTTCAACATCAGATTCCAGCATACACATCCTACATATTTTGTTTTTTGCAGTGATTTTCAAATGCCCTCTATACAGTGCCAGCACAGAGATCTGATTGGTCCGAAGACGTAGTCTAAAACTTCATACAGCAGGGATAGGGCATTTCAATAGATAATACTGTGACTTGATGTACAATATTCTCAAGATACTCAAAGTTGCACAATGATGCTAGGTGGTTGTAGCTGATTATCCAGTCCCATTGCTTAACTTATTAATAAACAAGACTTTCAGTGTTTCAAACCTTGTGCCCCGTAAAAAGTCAGGGTACCAATCAATCATGGTAAAGCATGCTTCTTTGAGTTTATTAAAGTCATCTCCCTTGCTGTTGTATGTCCGACTTGTACCAGGTTTTCTGCCCAAGATTTTGAAAATCTGACATTTAGGATCAGTTCTCATCTTAATGAAGGGCATGCCTCTCTGCTCAGAGCCTGGCTAGATAGTCTAGGGAGGATAGCTCACTGGCAATGTGCTTGCCTTTGAAGCAAGCCGACAAGGAGCTCGACATGTTCGATCCCCGTGTCTGCACTTAGAAACCTCTAGGTATTAAGCACGTTATAAATAACCTATCATATCATATCATATCATATCATAAAGACACCAGGCCCAACTCCAGATGGAGGTAAGCCATTGGTGTTGACGGGGGCAGCCTCAGGAGCATCCTCCAGAAGAAACCCTCAATTATTTCTAGCCATGTTAGATGGGGCAGTGCGAGGGCTTCTAGACCATATAATATTGCAGGGGCAAAGCTTTGTTTGTATAGCCTAATAATCCCTTCCATAGAGTAGGCCACAGTATGATGTGCACATTTATTGATAGCAAATGTAAGCCGCCTGGCTTCACTCTGTATACTGGCAATAAGTGGTCTATAGCCAACGCCTGCCTACAGAGGCATACCTAAATACATAAGTTGGGACATATTTGATGGTTTGAATATAGGTAGCAGTGCTCAATCCTTTTGCATATTCTGTGAGGGCTGTGAGCTTAATTGTTGCTCCACGTATGGTGCGCTCCAACAAAATGAGGTTGTCTGCATAAAGTAGGCTAGTGATGGCAGTATCACCCATTTTTACAGAGCATCCTGATATGGCAAGCAGGTGTGCTGGTATATCTGCCAGGTATAAATTAAACAACAGGGGAGCCAGGACAGACCCTTGCCTGCCCTCCCTTTAGATCTCCACAACCACGGACAGTAAACCTTCAATTGTTAGCCTTATTCGCACGTAACTGTTCTTATGGAGAAGTCTCAAGATTTAAATCAGCCATTCTGGGCAGCCATAAATACAGAGTTTCTGCCATAGTCGCAGGCAACATACAGTGTCAAATGCGGCACTGAATCTGCATATATTATGTACCAGCCCGTAATCCATAACTCTGATGTTGTGTGCTGTTGCCGAGCCTGGATGCAAACCTGCCTGAGTACAGTGTAGTCTACTATTTTCATCTACCCAATGCTGAAGGGCCTGTAATACAAATAACAGACAGATTCCCTGGAACATCGAGCAGAGAAAGGAGTCTGTAATTCTCTGGTCATAGCCTGTCTCCCTTTTTATATACAGAAAAAAAAAAATTGCCTGCTGCCAAAAAGAAGGAACTCTCCTCTCCACACACACTTTATCAAACAGCAATTTTAACACTGTGGCCCAAACATTAGGGTCTTCTTTCAGCACTGCATTGGACACACCACTCAGGCCTGGCACCCGGGACCCCTTGAAACCCACTATGGCCTCACGTATGTCCACCCAGCTAGGGTGTACGATCCATGGCATGGGTCCTATTTCTTCTATGTCTGTCTCCCCTGCAGCAGCATATTTGGACCGTATAAAAATAACCCATATAGGCTATGCTATAGGGATATCCACGGCATGCCTGGTGTTGCCTTTAGCCTGGGACACATTTTTTCCAAATAGTTATAATTTGGCCTGTACAGAGAACAGAGAACATTTGCTGCCATTTTGTATTTCACTATCTTCCAGCTCCCTCTTGGCGTATCTGAGCTGGCGTCTTATGTGTCGCTTGGTTTCTCTAATTTCGACATCAAAGGGTTTACTTTTCTCAACTGCATGGAGGGCCATACAATGTGTTATGCTTGATCCTGTTTGGTGAGCTAGATTCTTAAGATAGCTTCTGATCTCATCTACCCCTAGCTCTGCAAACCTGTCCAGCTCATGTTTTTTCGGATGATTTACTGCCTTGGTACTTTTGGTAAAGTTGTGTGGTGATCAACAAATCATATTCCCCCATGGTTCGCCACCACGCCCTCTCCCTCATAGTGTCTTTCCATGTGACTTCCCAAATCAAGTGTTAGTATCAGCATGTGATGGTCGCTGTATACGGTCTGCCAGTATTCTAGGGATATAACTTGCTCGGAGCACATATTGTTCCCGAAAAATTAACTAGGGTTGAGACTTTGGTGCCCATGCTCAAAGTGCTGGACCATGGCTATCAACGACCATATGACCTTTATACATCAAGAGGGCCCATTGGTGAAGGACGTCCAACCACTACTTTCCCATCTTATTCTTTCTCGGGTTAGTCATAACACACTTGGATGTAATGCTTTAATATTGGGCACACAGTTAGTGATCAATACAAACAGCATTGAAGTCTCCCCCCAGAAGGTTAAATTCATGGTTATCTCCCAGCATCCATTCAGTTAACATCTCGTCAATTATCCCATGGAGCTCCTCCACCTGTACTGAGTCAGGAGGGACATAGAAATTAATTAACAAGCATATCAATGTATCAGGGATGGTTTTTATTGCTTCTTTTATTGCTAAAATATAAGGGGCCCTCAGGATGGTCTTTACACTTGTCTGAGGACTGAATGTTTAATAGCAACTGCCAGTCTCCCAAATGGTCGACCCTTTGCACCTTTAGTAGCCACATGCTGATACATAATAAAGTCCCCCAGTTGTATCCTTGTCATAAGCCATGTTTCCTGTAAAAACAGGACAGCAAACTCTGATATGCAGCTAATCGAGCCCCTGGGGTCTAATAAGTGTGAGAAACCTCTGGTGCTCCAACTTAGCACCCACAGGGGTCATCTGGTCTCTGTCATCTGCCTAGTCAGGAATTTTCTAAACCAGTCCCAACCCTTGGCATCCTCTGTAGACAGATCATTGGCTGGCATATTAGCTATAGGACTGGAAATTGGGATGTTCTCAGCCTGCCCTTCCAACTTGCTATTAACAAGGATGATATCCTCAACAATGAATCCAGCCTTTACAATGGAACCCATGTGGCGGCGTATTAGAGCAGGCACATCAGAAGTTGAGCAGTGTACCCATACAAAATGACCACCCTCTAGGTCCACAGGCTCAACAACACCAAAAGTCAGCAGTTGTCAATACATGCAATGTTACTGGGATGTTTTTGCATAGATTTAAAATGTCTGATCTGTTGGATGGTTTTTCAGTAAAAGTAGTGGGACCACGTCCAAAAGTAAATGACTTAGGGTCAGTCTCTATTAGAAGAGTTGAGGAAGGAGGTGGAGGATTGGGAAGGGAAAGGATCGGGGGAGGGTCAAGAATGAGGGTATGCTGAGGGTGGTTAATGGGGGGACCATGGGCTGCGGTTTGGTGGTGCAGAGCAGTGTGTGGTGGTGGGTGATTACAAGACCAATAATGACATTGTCATGATCCTCCCCAGTTACTAAGGGTTTAGCCAGGTTTATTTGGGGGGTAGCACTCTGCACATCATCAAGTAACCAGCTAGTCAGAGTACCTGTCCCCTTCTTTCTCCTGCTTTGACCCACAATAATTGGGCCTTTAGCACCCTCATGCTGTACCATACCTAGTGTGATATATGTAGAGATCATGGGGTCAGGTATTTCAGCGATAACTGGCAAATTGTTACCAAAGCCCTCCTACGTAGCCGGGCACGCTTGGCCAGTCGCCTTTGTTTTCTGGTCTTATACGGTGACACCACCATTACGTCATCTACTTATTCTTCCGCCTCCGACACGTCCACCGGCACCTCCATGGAGAACACCACTGAGGAGAGAGGAATGGCCAGGGGCAACGTGTTCTGGTTCATTGGTGTTGAGTCGGCTTCTGTGGTCTGCAATCTTTTGTCCATTGATTTTGAACGTCTTCCAAGATTACACCACATAGTTTAAGTAAGAGTTTTATGGAGAAATGGATCACTCCGTCTGCCTGCACTGAGGCTGCAGACTGGGAGCTTGAATCGGAATGGGGCCCTGTTTAAAACTGGGCTGCATTACACCAAACAGTCTCTGTGTGCCCGACAAGATGGAAATAAGTACTGGAGAGTTCGATAGTCGTTGCACAATTAAATGTCTCTGTTTCTTGAGAACTGATAGACGTGTCCGCTGTTGAAACTTCTGGGATCTTGCATAGAGAATCAAACCCCCCTTGTACATGTAGACAATAGGCCCACAGATGGGCTTGTAGTGGATTTCGTGGCTTCACTAGACTCTGAGCTGTTAGATGGGTCAATGTTCACAAAGGGAAGGGATACAAAGGCTGCAGCTGCTCCTTGCAGCAAATAACATACCGCCAGTAAGGAAATGTTATTGATGTCTCCAATGGGTCAATGTTCACAAAGGGAAGGGATACACAGGCTGCAGCTGCTCCTTGCAGCAAATAACATAACGCCAGTAAGGAATTGTTATTGATGTCTCCATAGGCACTCATAGAGGCCTCCTTTGTGTTGGCCCCCCCCCCCCCACAAAGTCATTTTGGCCATTAACTACCAGACTGTTGGTAGCATCCTTATCAGTAGCCTGGAATTAGTCAGTCATTTTCGTACTTGGGACCCAAGGGGCACGTTGATTGTTGCTTTTATTGCTTGCAGTCACTGCACAGGTCGTAACACAGGAGGGGAAGCAGGAGGCAGGAGGGAGCGTGAGAGTCACAGCGGCAATGGACCTTGACGGGTAGTTTGTTTTTCCAAAAGTATTTACACCGTTTTTGCCAGCTGGTTGCCTTTCCTTTGGCCCTTTGACTTGGACGCCGCCTTTCCTGGCATGTTATTATTAGGGGAAGCTTAGTTGATATATTTTGCTACAAGCGTCTGCATAATAGAAAGTAGGCAGGGCCACCTTCAATCACCAAAACAGAGATCAAGTCACAGGTGCGCGTTTACAAGTGCTGGCAATAGTTTGTTAAATCTCCCAATGAATCTAGCCACAGGTCAGGAGTCCACCTAGGAGACTGTTTATGTTGCACTCTGCTCGCTTTCACATTAACACATGAAATGGAACCGTAGCTGGTGGCACTCGGCATCCGACAACCGAACACCAAACACCTGGCTCACTCCGTTACGCTCCACTTCCATAGGGCTTTAGTGGGCGGGCTTCCAATGTGTCTGTAAATGGATGAATGACTTCCAAAAAGCACCCCACTCACAGGAGCAGAAGGAGTGTATGGTACAAACACTGAACACTCGGCTCCCTAATGTCAGTATTGCATTAGTTTCTTGAGTTAATCAAATTATAACTATACCCATTTGACATTACCCTATTGATGAATACCCTTATATATGTATTATAAATACAACTCACATGACACTGTTAGAGACAATACAACAAAATGCCATACTATTTTACATGAACTGTGTGACTCTTACCACTCATACTCAAGTGTCATATGCTACACATTAATATTTCATAAGACAGATCTACTATTGTTCTAAAACACATTTCATATTTATGATGCTGAACTAAGCCTGCCCAACATGTTTCTTTCTCTATCTGCTGAGAAATATGTCTATAGAATTTCAGCTGTACATCTTAATAAGTTTCTAAAGTACAATATCCACACTTGTGTGCTAAACTAAACCCGAGTTTATTCATTAATCTAATCTCTGAATGCCCGAGAAGATAGGTGGCAGTGCTGGGGTGGGCTTAGCCTGGGGGACAGAGAGTTTCACGTGGGAGGAGTGCAGAAAATGGTCAGTCCAAGAAAGCGGAGTGGTGAGAGGGTTCGAGAGGGGGATATCTGAGCAGATGAGAATATCCAAGTTGTGCCCGGCAGAGTGTGTCAGATCAGAGAGTAGAATGGAAAGAGAGAGAGTGTTGCAGGAGATGCGGGAGAGCCCCAAGGACGGATTGGAAGCATCAATGTGGATTTTGAGGTCTCAGAGGGGAAGTTGAGAGGTAGAGCTAAGAGAGAAGAGGAGAGGTCAGCCCACTCTGATAGGAAGAGAGTGATCTCGCTGTGGCCTGTAGAAGGTGGCCATAGTCAGGGAGAGACACGGAGTGATAGAGAGCCTGCAGATTAGGCATTCAAAGGAGGTGTAGGGCTGCATAGGAGTGACACAAGCAGGGACCCACTCAGGAAAGATCAGAGCTACTCCATCTCCGGGACGGTTAGTTCTGGGTTCAGAGAGGATATTATAGCCATGAGGGAGGAGAGTGTCAAAGCCTGTGACAGAGCTGGCTGTGAACCATGTCTCAGTGAGAGCAAGGCTATCCAGGTCAAGTTCTCTGAGGAGGTGCCAGATTTCAGAGGAGTGATGACATCAGAGCGAGAGTTGAGAGTATCGACGTGGAGCAGGTTGCCACATTTTGAAAGGCATAAGTGGTGGGGGACAGGTTTGAGGTATGATCAGCAGAAGTGGTAGAGGAACCCGAGAGTGAGCAGAGGTGGTAGAAGAAGGTGGCATAGTAGCCAGAGCGGAGGCGGAGGGTACAAGAGAGCCGACGGAAAAAGGAGGTAGCCGAGGAACCAGAGAGGTGTTAGCAATAGTAGCAGGAGAAGGAAGGAAGTTTATAAGATGTGCACAATGCCTATGGAAACGGAGGAGACTGGGCTCAAGGCACTGGAACAAGACTGGCCCATTCAAATAGACATTAATGATGGTCTTGGAGGAGTGGAAGGAGGCCAAGAGGACCTCCCACTGAGTGCCACCCTTAATCATAGAGGAGGAGAAAGGAGAGAGAACAGAGACCATATGAGGGGTCCATAGGTCTGGTGAGGGAACGACAAAGATAATGTCAGTGAGAGTATGTCTGGAGGAAGCATTGATGTAGGTATCCGTGATAGGGAGGCCTGGGATGAAGACCAGGATGTCCGTTTTAAACTTCCTCCTTCCCGACATAGTGAGAGGGATAAGATAGGAGATAGAGTAGCAGTTGGAGAAGATGGGTGAGACGGAAAGCACCATAGAGGGTGTGAGGAGGAAGTAGGAGGAGGAGGGAGCAGAAGAGAGAGGAGAGATGCACAGCCCAGCGCTGCACAAAGCAGGATGTGCGGGTGGGACACAAAGTAGGGCACACATAGATGGAGAATACAGGTACACTCAACAGTACAAATGGTACCCCCAGCTAAGTGGGGACCTAGAGAGTGGGAGAGAGCCTAGTGGGACACAGTTCACAGAACAACAGTAACCACGATGAATGGGGAACCTAGGGAGAGGGAGAGAGCATGATGGGACACAGCATCACAGCACAACAGTATCCACAGTTGAGGGGGGACCTAGCGAGTGGGAGAGAGTCTACAGGGACACATTCACAGTACAACAGTAACCGCAGTTGAGGGGACCCAGAGAAGGGACACAAAACACGAAGTTTGGCTAGCCACTCGAGGGGAGAGCCTAGGGTTGAACAGAGACAGAGAAATTATATCAGATGGTTAAGTGAAGTACACACAAATGCCAGGAACTTTAATAGAGAGCGGTAGTGGCTGCTCCCACTTCCTGCACTGTTTTTACCTTCCAGACGCTGCTGATCAACGGCTTCTCCGTGCCTTCGCACTCTGCACGCTACCTGTTCATCGCTGAATAACTGCATCACACAATACTGCTTCTTTGTCCTGCAAGGGCTTTGCTGCAGAGGGTCCGATCCTTGATGCTTAAAGGTATGGATGCATGGGCATAGTAGCATCGTATTACGTATCAATGGGTAGCATCTCCTGCGCACCTGCATCGCACAACATCGTGGCCTCGTCCTTTATACTTATGTTTCTGCTACTTTACTCTTTTTCCATTTGTTGCCAGGTTTGATCGGCGTGTCCACTAACCTCGCTGCCTTGGGGTTCTTGCTTTCTTTTGCTCTGTGCCATGGGGAAAAGTGCTTTATTTTCCTTGCCCCACGCTGAGCAAGACAGGAGCGTTCCATGCTCAAAAGGTCTCTGGTGCTCGCCTGTCACCAGAGTATTCCTTGTTTGGGGGAAGACTTTAGAGCTTCATGTTTCCCACTGTGCTACCTCTGCAACCAAGATCTTCAGGGGGAAAGTTTGCAAAAATAATGCTTTCTGCTGCACAACCAGTGCAATCACGATTGTCAGGGGGGAATGCTTGTATGAATAATGCTTTCCGCTGCACAACATCTGCAACTTAGGTCTCTGAAGGAAGAGACTCTCTCAGAACCGGCCTCTGTACAGCTAACACCGGCAGGTCTGGCGCCTCTACTCTCCTTCAGCTGCAACTGCAATGTGGAGCTACTGCAACTACTCCACTTTCCACTGCTCTATGGCCTCAACCTGCGGGGGCCTTTTAAGTCTCCCAGTATCCCTCAGGTGTGGGCCACTAACCCTGTTAATCTGCAGTTTGCAATCTAGGGTCTCTGCACGTTTAGCATTATGGGACTTGAAAACCCTAATGTTTAAGTAATTTTTATTACTAGGAATAGGTTTATAACCTTTCTCTTAAATCCTAATTAACTTTTTCAAGGGATTGTTATATGGATGTAATGTAGGATTTTGCTTTAAAGGTTTCTTAGAGTTTTCAGAATCTAAACTATCAATATTTAAACATTAACTTTTAACGTTCTTCTGCTGGTCATAGGAGTTTTCACCTGTATACATGAGCATGATTTTGGAGGGGGGATTTTGAGTCACAACACATGACTGGTTGTAATAGTTTTATCCACCATCAATAAAAACAGCTTTGGGAAAGAAAGGCTTCTACTGGCAACAGGCTATTACAGGTTCTGGTGTCACTAACATTTCCTCCTTAGAGCAAGACAAATACTGCGTCCCTCCCAACAGAGGGCCTACAGTGAAGGTAGACAGGCTACAAAAGCTATGACAGACTAAACAGTCAGTGTGTTATGTGGGTTTGGAAAAGCAGGTTGAACAGGTGGTTGTTGTGAGTTGGAGATTGTTACACGAGTTAGTGTGTAGAGAATGGGGAAGAAGTTGGAGGCTGGAGGGGGAGAATGATTTGGCTGGAGGAAGTTTGAATGAGAATGCAAAACTCAGGTGATGATGAATGAAGTGAAGAGGATGTTGGAAGTAATCAGGAGATGGTTTGAGGAAGTAAAGAGTAGGGAAGCATTAGAAACATAAAAGTCAGAAACACCAAGAGGTGGCTGGAGTGAGCAAGGAGTATCTTGGACAACAGTGGGGGGTTTAAAAGCATAAGGAGGAGGCTGGAAAACATCAGAAGGGGGCTTGAGGAATCACACATCATCACTCATCATTATCATTTTGACAGCAGGTAAAACATAACATTATATGTATAAACAAATGTACTTTCAACAACATTTATTATTTGTTATCAAAGTTTCAGTCATGCAATGCACTGTTCAATTAGAGCGGGTGGTATAAAGTGAACAGTGACTCACAATATGCAACAATGGCATTGGAACCCAAAAGGGAAAAAAGACATTCATAAAAATGCAATGTAAAATTCCTCAGAAAAAAACACTGACATGCAAATTCCAATCCAATAAGACTTAATTGGATGGTATTCTTTTCGAGAGAAAAATCCTTCTCATTTTATTTGCAAACGTTCTCGATGCATGTGCAAGACACCATATTCAATATGAAAATCTAGTTGTGCAAATTTCTTGCATAGGCTATTTATATCTTGCCAAAAATCCATAAAATGAGTAATCCTTTCGGTGGACTTGTTATGTTATGTTATGTTATGTTGTGTTATGTTATGTTATGTTATGTTATGTTACGTTATGTTATGTCTTCACTCAATCTTAAAACCATTATGCATTTGTGTTGACTATTTTGTGAAACCCATTGTAGAAAACACACATGTTATGTTCAGGATATTAAACACATGATTCAAATTGTCAAAATTGGTGTATTTGATGCTGAGAATGTTCTTTGAAAAAGTATGGATGTGGTGTCCATACATATGAATATCCTTCAGAATAACTCATTAGTCATTCTAAAATTACATCTGAAGTCCTACCAGATTAGCCCCCATAGATGATGGTGCCTTCCTGCTTGCCGTTCTGTTTCCCTACTTAAGGAGCCCTTCAGCTTCTTTTCCTTTGCAGATGGGGAGCAGGTGCAAGTGGATCTAGGTCACCTGGCCTAAGCCCCACCCACCTGGTACCTTCCTGCCTTCTGCTCTTTTTCACCACTTAGCAAGCCCCGCCCACCTGGTGCCTTCCATCACCATCACTGTCTAGTGGCCAATGCTGGATTTGAATTTTATGGACTTCATTCATTCACGGTGTGTCACTCTTTCTCAACTCTCATGCTGGACTTCCTCTGCATATTGTACTGATGGTGGCCCTGAATCATGCTGTTCCCATCTTCATCTTGTATCCTGGCTTGCAACATTATGTGTTACTACTGACTTCTGCAATTGTATTCGCTCTCCACTCTTGCTTCTCCACTCTTTTTGACTGCTTACTCTCTTTTCTCTCCTCCTTTGCCTTCTCCCTTTTCCTATCTCCTCCCCTTACTTTCTTCTATGCACTTACTCTATCAGAATTGTCCCTGGACCTAATATGATAGCAACCTCGTCTGTTTCCTCCATCCTCCCATTACTGTTATTTTCCTCCCCACCACCCCTCCAGCACTATCTGAAATGTCATCAGGCCTAGTATGATAGTCGCTTATTTTGTTCCTCCCCTCCCTTTCTGCACCCCTCTCCCTCACCTTTTGTTTTTCTCCGGCTCTACCAGAAATGTCGTCAGGCCTAGTACGGTAGTCGCCTGTCTGTTTCCATTTCCTTTCCACTCTCCCCCTCCCTTCCTTATCTATGTCTTAGCTCTTGCACTATCTGAAATGTCGTCAGGCCGAGTACAATAGTTAATTTCACATCCTTACTGTTAATGGCCTGTAAGAATGTGGTTGTATTGTCCCTTGTTCCCTCCCTTGCCTTGAAGCGCTTTGAAACACATTGTGTATAGGCGCTATATAAATAAACAATCATATCATATCATATCATTCCTACAGAATGTCTAGTTCAAGTAGACACTATAGCACTTAGTACCAACTTTTTCATGTACACAAATCATTTCTATTGGCAGATAAAAGTAAACGGCGTGGTATCAACATGTTAACCTAATTTAGCATATATATATATATATATATATATATATGGCCACTTATGAATCTACCCTACTATACCGTGAGAATAACCCATTTAGTGCCAGAAAAAAAAAAGATTGGTACAAATATATTGAGGACATCTTCCTAATATGGACAGGAAAGCTTGAAAAATATATTCCTTTAAAAGCAGGTTGTAATAAAATTACTTGAATAATAAACCTTCAATGCATTCCAGCAATGCATATTTTTTTTTAATGGATTTAACATTAAGAATTGGTGAAAGATTACCAATGATTGATACACAAAACCAAAAGATAGAAAATACCACCATACACATCTCAGAATAAATGTACAGGTAGTTTATTTTCTGCAAATGTATAGATATTTAATTAATATGTCTAATTATGACACACATGCACGTAAGTTATAAACTAAACTCAAAAATATTGGATATGCAAGATGGATTATTAATCAAGCGTATTGACAACTCATGACAGCAACAGAGACATTTTGTTTCACTATCAAAAACGATATCCTCCAAAAAAAAAGCATAGAGTTCTTAACATTTGATTTTATACTTGTAAGAAATACCATCAAGAAAACCAAAAAAGAAACTATGTTCTTTGATTAGAATTAATGGAGAAATGTTCCTGAAAGCTTTGTGTTGCTTCAAAAGAGGAAACAATATTAAACAGAGACTAGTAAACGCATATATAGTCCCTCGTCAATGTATGTGATCATTAAAGAAAACATTGAACCTTCCTCCAGTACAAGGAAATGTGTTGGAAAAGTTGAGATATTGCCTCAGAGGTGAAAGAAATGCTCTTGTGTGGGTGTGCATTATTGTGTGGTGAATGGGGTTAGGAAGATTACTGTAACGAGTGACTGTGAAGTGAATGGTATTGAGTGAAAGGAGACTTATTGCATATTGTGGCTGGAGGGAGTAGTAGTGTAGAGGAAGGATTAGTAGTGAGGAGGACGGAGCAGTAGTTGGGAGGGAATAGTGATGTGGAGTAAGTGATAGTGAGTAGTAGGGAGATGTGGTATGCATTAAGGGTGCAGTGGTGTGGAAGAGGGAATAATAGTGTAAAGAAGAGGAGTAGGAGTCTGATGCAGGGAGCAGTAGTGTAGTGGAAGGAGGGATACAATCAAAGAGTCGAGGCAAAACTTAGAAGACTGAGAACATTGAAGGCATAGGAAATTGGTGTGAGAACCTGGAGAAGTGGAGAAGAGGAACGAGTTGGAAATGAAGATGTAAGAGTGAGTCAGACAGCTTGCCTGAATCTTACAGAACCTTTAAGTCCTACCCACAGCAGGAAATAGAATTAGGCTGTAGGGGTCAATCTTCTGTAGCTACTGAACCAGGGACAGGGATGCATAAGCAGATACATAAGAGATGCATAAGAGAGAGATAGAGAGGAACAGCACTAGGACTCCCAGGAACATCAACAAAAACCCTTTAACTGCTTCTGAAACTAGAAGTGATTTTAAGGCTCCTTTGGCAACCACATGTACAACATTATAAAAACACACAGCATCAACCAGACCACTTGGAATGATTCATAATTCAAATTATTTGGCAGTATCGCAGAGTTGGGAATCTTGGGAAATTCCTTTTAGAAAAGGGACAGTGTTGGCTATAGTGTCTCAATGCAGTGCAATTTGGTCTAAATGAAAAGCTAAATATGGTTTTCAAAGCCAGTTTAAGGCAGGTGCTATAATTCTGCAGATATAAGGTGAATAAATTAATCATATTCCATGGCGCGGTTGTTTATCTATAAAGAAATGAGGATCGTGTAGCAGTTACAATAAGACATATTTTTTTCAAAATGTATGTCTTATAATTGCTGATTTCATATTCGAATTAAGTACACACATAGTAGTGAACAATGTGGCATTTGGCTTAGTCACTATGACGTCTAGTGTCCCAAGTCATGTTGACGCACCTGTGTGACGTAACCAGAAATTACATAAGAAAGAAGAGAGGCCCGTCTTTTAATGATAGCTGATGAAGTATATATCAGAAACTGCCCTCTGTAGCTACCGAGAACATCCTGCAACGGGGAGACATTTAATAAGTCATTTTTGTGGGAATAGTATGGCTAACCGCTTACAGTAAATATGCTTTTGCTAGTATCCTGGGATCATCTGGAAAAGTCACAAGCCTGTAAATGTATTATTGTATCAATCAAAAAATACCAGCATTGATGGGAGGCAGATAGAGCTGTTAATAATCTTTGGACCAGAAATCTACACAAATATACACATGTCTATATATTTACATATATAAGGGGTGTGAACAGGAGACATGTTGAAGAAAGGTAAATAAAGAAAAGTAAGAATCATGATTCTGTTATACTGCATAATCATGCAAAGAGAATATAATCCTCACTGCTGAAAAGTTTGTTGCTTTTGAATATTATATTGTTTATAATTAATTGAATTCATTTTGAAGAGTTACATTAAGGAATTAATTGAAATTAAAATACCATACACATGTTGGTATTTTAGGGAATTCATATTGAATGTGGAGTACAGAATGTGCCTTGACAAATTATTTTAATAATACATGATAATAATGAGAGGGATTAGGCCCTGATCAGAATCCCATCCATTATAAGACTGAAACATGAAAGTCAGTGTAAGTTTTCTTAGGAATTTTACATTTACATTTTGTTCATATATCTCTATTTTTAACTGTTGAGTTCTAAGGCCATTTTGCAGTTAGTAGTTAATTGTTTAAGCACAGCCCTTCGCTTTGTATCACTCCCTGAATTTGATTCACTTTCATATTATTCAGTCAGTGTTATTTAATGCCATTTGAATAGTGTTTTGCAAGCCTTACGATTTGATGGGAATATAATACATTGTCTTACAAGATTATTGAAAGTATATTTGTACATAGGTTTCATTTTATGTCTTACTTGCACTGATGATGGTGATCTCTGCCTATGTGTTTTCAGTGTGCAGAAATATTAGAGCATGCCCAATCGGGTTAGAATATCGGGAGTTAAAGGACGTAAGGAGGAGGTTGGAGAATACCATAAGGTGGTAGTAATATGTATGGTGGAGATGGGTGACAAGAGATGTTAATAATATAAAAGAGTCAGAAGAAGAACAGGTAGAGATCAGGAGACACTTAGAGGAGGTAGAGCATATTGATCTGATATTCAGAACAATTGGGGAAGCCAAGAGAAAGCACACTTTGCCCAAGGCAGTTTCTAGAGGTGTAGGAGGAATGTGAGGTGCATATCCATGAGTAGAGAGTTCAGGGGGTGTTCAGAGAGCTCTAAAGAAAGTTACACAATAGGATTACTGGGACAGGTGGGAGGTGACCAATCTCTGGCCAGAGATATGATATGATATGATATTTTATTTATATCGCGCCCATACACAGGTGTGTCAGAGCGCGACCAGGCAAAGGGAGTGGGAGCAGGTGAGAAAACAAAATCAAACTATCTTACTAGGCCCAGTGACATTGAGAATGTGCAAGTGCATGGGAAAGGGAAAGGGAAAGGGGGAAGTGCAACAGAAAAAGGGAGGAGGGGCAAAGAAGTGCAGGCATAGGGTAAATAATAAGTTAGTGGATACATAAGTAAATAAATAAGGTGATAAGAGCAGTGATTTGTGCAGCCAGTGCAGGGCAAGTCAGATAGGGTAACATCTGATATGTGCAGGAGAGGAGTGAGGGACCTGTGAGGGTACAGACTACAGGCCCAGGTGCAGGGGTGGCCGGGAGGCAGTGCTCGAGGAAGTCCAGGAGGGCAGGTAACTGAGCCAAGGGGGCCCCGTTGGCAGGTGAGACAGTGCTGAGAAAAGAAGGCAGATCAACAGGGGAGGAGAGTGGCAAAGGCAGATGCAAAGAGGAAGGTCTTAAGGAGCTTACGGAATCGTAGATGGTTTTCCTCCAGTTTCAGGGTGTCAGGGAGGCCGTTCCAAAGGGAGGCTCCGGCTGAGGACAAAGATCTGCCCCCTGCACGTTTCTTAGAAAAGCGGCTGACCCTGAGGGAGTTTGAACTAGAGGAGCGAAGGGCTCGAAAAGGGAGGTATTTAAGGAGGGATAGTTGAAGGTATTTAGGACCCAGGCCCAAGAAAGCCTTGTGGACAATGCAAATGGTTTTAAATGTAATCCTTGCATCCACTGGGAGCCAATGGAGGGATTTCAGTTCTGGAGAGATACGATCCCGGGGATTGAGGCCAAGGACAAGTCTCACAATTCTGTTCTGGATTAGCTGTAGAGGGCGGAGGGTGGAGGCAGGTAGCTTTAGAAAGAGGCTTTTGCAGTAGTCCAGCTTAGAGAGAATCAGAGCTTGGGAAACAGTGAGCTTCTGTGGGAAGGAGAGGAAGGGAAAGGTACCTCTGAGCAGGTGTAGTAAGAAGTTAGATTTTCTTGAGACTTCAGAGATGTGTGAGGAGAAGGATAGTTTGAAATCAAAGAAGACCCCAAGGTTCTTTGCTTCGCAGCTAGGTGCAGGAGGAGGGCCGAGGGAGGCAGGCCAGAGAGTAAGGGGGAAGGAAGGAGAGGGTGTACCGATGAGGAGGATCTCAGTTTTATTAGCATTTAAACAGAGATCGTTGGCGTCACACCAATTTTGAATGGCGATTAGACAGTCAGAGATGAGGGAGGAAGGGGATGTGGCAGAGGGAATCCTGAAAATGTGTCCTCAGCATAGCATTGGAAGTTGGAGCAGAAGATGGAGATGCAGTAGGCAAGGGTTGCCAAGTATTGGTTGAAAAGCCAGGGCGAGAGATTAGACCCCTGAGGAACACCACAGGTAGAGAGACCTAAGGATGAATCAGTCTGCAGCTATGAGCTGGTAGTATACTACTCGCTCAGTTATAACACCATGCAATATCTAGTCGATTCAGCTCAGAGGTGGAAAAATATAGTAGTAAACCATCAACATAAACTTGCAAATGAGGAGGGTATGTGGTAACAATCGAACAGAGTAAGGGACTAAAAGACAAACGGTTTGGCAACCCATGTAAACCCAAAACAAATGTGGATGTTGAGACTATATGATGACAGAGACGTTTTGGTTGTGTTTCTTTTTTGGTTCCTCAGCTTGTTTTCTGGTGTTGTATAAAAGTTAAAATAGTGTCCCAGCTATTTAGGTTTTCCATTAGACTACATGACAAACATTACAAATTAGTATCACACTTATGCAATACAGTCACAAAACATATCCACTACTGATTGACAATACTATTGCAATTCTATAGACGTAATCACCAAATATTTCTAGTCACTCTGGTCTGCATACTCCATATACAAAATTGCATAATTGAATGAGAAATGTTCAATTTGCCTTCAAGCTTATAACATCATATATTACACATGTATTCAGCATATTTACAGCAGTCTAAGAGCAGAGCATACATTCTTCTTCCATGCCCATGCAACACAATGCTCTATAAACAAATAAAGGTAAACAAAAATCCTGTTTGAGACTGAACACATTGTTTTTAAATAAATGCACCAGACTGAGGACAGAATTGCCATACATCAACAAAAATTGACCACCTTGCTAATGTGCTGTCTACAGGAAGCCGGTGAGGAACTTCTTTTTCTAGTTCAGCTATCCGTCATAAGTATTGTTCAATCAAACCATGTGGAGAACACGCAAACAACACACTTTTACTTATCTTGGCTAAATGAAGGTTGTTCCTGTACTCCTCAAAAAAGTGTATTCATTAACCGTGTCATAAGCCACCTATGTTACTCTTTGATCAATTCTGCATTAGTCAACTAATGTGAACAATTAAAGAGTATGGTAAGGAAGTGCTTTAAGCATTGGTATTTTTTAAACACAAATTGCTCAGAATCTCTCTATAAAAATATATCCAAACAGTGAACCACTTGCAGAGGATTAGTTCTTAATTCATCAATGTTATTTGGAGGCAAAATAGATAGCAACAGAATTTATTTTAAAAAGGCATCCTCAACTACTTTAATCCTCTCAAAGCATTTTCAACTACTCCTTAACTTTGATCTATAAAGACCAATCTTGACTAATTGATTAATACTGAAAGGACTTAATATATACATTGCAAACTACCCTAATAAGAGAAAAGGGTTTGGTATTTTGCCCATTGTAACTGAAGCAAACATTAGCCATAGTGCTGTAGTAATATATATAGAGCTTTATAATATTTATAGCGCTTTAGAGTATATAGCACTTCAATAAATGTGAAGGCATTTTGTTGCCAGCAATAATGTGGCATACACACATAGCCATTTTTATGTTGCCAGTATAACATGTGAATAGGTTGCTGGTAGCATGTAAAGTACAAGATTCATAATGCAGCAGAAACTCGATGTGAAACTGCAGAGAGTAAAAGTTCACCAATTTCTTTTTCTTTCTTCTCTTGTATACCTCATGCATAGAAGACTACATTATGTAACATTATTTATATAACTGTCTGACTTAATTAACAATTGCTAATCACTAATGCTAACTCCTTAACATTATAATGTAGTCCCATGTACAAAATGAGGTGAAAATACATATTTTGAAATTCGTTTTTCAAATGTGCAATGGCATTTTTTTTCTTCTTTTTCTTTCTGTGTTTGCAGAAAGCAGAATGTATGCGCGAAAGGAAATAATAATTGAAACAGTTGCTCACTGAGCAAAGATTCTATTGTGTAAAAGTGAAGGGTGATGCTGCCTTTCAACATGATTGGAGGAAAGTGTCTGCAGATATATCACATAGGCAAAGTGGGTAGGTGCTAAGGGGAAAACTTACAGAGGGAAGTTAGTTTGTGTTGGCTGGGCTCTGGAAATAGATGTTGTTGGTGTCACTGGCACTGGCTTGGAAGTTTCGCCGTGTATCCCAGACACCAAGATTACAGGGACAGCTCATGCTGACTGGGCCTGTTCTTCGGAGGCGATTGAAGGAAGGTCGTGTGTGGGAGAGAGCCACAAATATTTCTGGTAAGCAGACACAGTTAAATGAGGTTACTGTGTGCTGTTGTACGAATGACCGATCTAAAAATATCAGGTAGGCAGAGTAGTAAGGGAAATATTCTGCATCTTGATTCGTCATGTGTATAATGTTTAAAAGAAATTCATATTTTAAAAAAGAAAAAAAAGCTTGTTTGCTCTGTTTCTGTATTTTTCTTCTTTCCTCTTTGTTACAGATTATGGGAAAATGCACATGGTAAGATTTTTATTGTGATTTGTATTTGTTTGCAATACAAATAATATATAAAAGCAGATTGCGTAGAGTTTTTTTTATATTGCATTTGGGATTGTATTTGTGACACAGGGGAGATTCATTGTCTGTGGTAATACATGTGTTAATTTGCCTATGCAGATAGAATAATAACCCAGAATAAGCAGTGATAAAGAGGTGTGTGCGTGTGTGTGTCCTCCTTGCATGTTGTTGGAGGGTATCTAGATTGCTGGCGGTCCATGAGCCAGCAATGCCTATGGGCACCTAGATCGCTGGCGTAGATAAGCCAGTGATACCGGCCACAAGCTATAGGTGGCACTCTATATAAAAGCGCTGGGTACCTTTGTTTGTATAGGTCCAAGGCCATCTCTATAGATCACTAGGAGGTATTCTAATAGAAAGGAAGGTTTTGTTTATGATGGAATTATAACATAGGGAAGGAAACTATGCTCACCACTAAATAACCTATTACCACAAAATACCACCAGTAGTATATATATATATATATATATATATATATATATTTCTAGATTCTCCAATATAATATAAGAAGGTACGGTCACTAGAGTGATATGAGGCCAAACCCAAACTAAATGCAAGGATAAGTATTACCAAACTACCGCTCATCTTTTAGCAGTAAGAAAATACCGCCAAACCCCAGATTTACACAAAATATCCTACATAAATGGTGCATTGGCCGAGAAAGTGGCTATTAGGATCCTACTGGGCATGGCAAGTGTGTCTCACACTACCATATGTGCATTAGAGGGAACCCATTTCATGATAGCAGTGCGACACTGAAAGTGAATTTTAGAATGTCCCAAATGGAGACCACATTCCCAGAGCTAGTGCAATATCTGGAGCTAAAGCTATATGCACATGTGTCATGGTCACCAAATAATGCCACAGAATGGCATGACTTCATCTATGGAGAAGGACAGAAAGAACCATTAGACAGCAGTTTTGCAGAAGGCAGCATAATTCAGGTCTGCCTTTTGAGACTACTACATGCATCTGACAAACATGCAGAGAAAGATATTCTGATACGGCTATGTGCCAAGACCTGGTTTATCCTAAATATATCCCTGCAAATGCAAGAAAATGATACCAAGTTGATTAGCAGGTTAAAAGCTGATCTGGATGGAACAAGTGAAAAAGAGGAAATGTTAAGAGCAGAACTGGAGGTATCTCAAAAGGACATGCAGTAAAAATATAGAGATCTTGACACTAAATTGTTTCAAAGCAAGAAGCAGTTTGGGGATAGTGAACAAGAACTGAAACACTTTAAAGCGTTGGTAGATCATATTAGACAAGATAAAGATGAGGTTGTTCTGGAAATGCAGGTTTTGCAAAAAGAGCATTTTGAGAAAGAAAGGGAATGCCAAATGGGCAATATGCAGGAGGTAATTAATAAGATGAGTGATGAAAACAACTATTTGCGTAAGGAGGCAGACAGGCTCCTTAAAAAATGCAAGGATTTGGAACAGCACATATGCATTTCCAGGTCCCAGGATAGAGGGTAGGGCACCACATTCAATGGAGTTGAGGTGAATCCTTTTTCTACACAGAGAGCTAGCGCTCCAGTGTCTGGCCGGTGACTAGACTTGGCTGCAGCGCCCTTGGGGGATTTGATACACCCATTGGAGGCTGCCACCAATCCCATACACCTGAAACCAGGGTTGAATCACAAAGTAGTGCAATTCCTTGCATAGCAACAAGTAGCCCCATAAAAATAATGAAATCAATCAAAGCTTTGATCAAACCATTTAAAAAAGGAGGGTAGTACTGTATAGGGGACCACTTAGAAGCGGTGCATGATATATTTAAAGCCCTCCAGATACCTACAGAACAATACAGGCGATACTTTCACTTAACTCTAGATGCTCCCACAGCCAGTATCATTAGAGGGTTAAATGAACAGCAGAACATGACATGGGCAGAGTTTGAAAAAGAGATTAGACGTGATTTCTCTCCTTTCCAATCATTGCAAGAGTCAAAAAATGGTTGCAAACACAATGATGGCTGCGCCTAACACGTCACCTCGCCAGTTTTTGCAAGACTTAAAAAGAGCTTTTTCTCGCTTTGATGTATCTTTTGACCCAAATTCTAATGAGTTTAAAACTGCCTACTTCTATGGGCTACAGAAAGACATCATATCACAGTTAGTCCGTGAATTTGACCCTGACAAGTCCCTTGAATGGATTGTACACCAAAGTGCAAAACTATATGAAGTACTCTATTGTCCGGGTAGAGAAAATGATAAAATGAAAGACACTAGACCAAAATCTAAAGAACCCTCAGCAACAGGGATGGAGATCAGGTCAGGCAAGATGTCCCTTGAGTCTGCTCAAAGCCCAGGTAGAAATAATTTGGCACCTGAACAAAGGAGTAATCAACAGAGATCATCACTACCTGCACCAATGTTTCAATCACATGATCCTAGTAATAGGGAGAGCTGCATTAGTCCTAGGTACTTAGGAGACACGCCCCAGGCAGGATATTGGCCTAATATGTCATGTATGAACAATAATCAGAGACAAAGTCAGGTTCAAAGAAAAATTGGTCCCTACCAGACATTGGGGACACAGAGCAGATTTGACCCTAACACCATGATATATGGTAATCAGGATTGACCCCGATATGTGGAGTGATTTACTGAAAATGGGAATCAACATAGTGGTCAGTACCCACAGAATGAGAGACAGGACATGAAGCAGAATATTAATTATGCTCCACGTCAATACAATGAATCACCACCACCAGGGGAATAAAACCAAAGGATGGGTGCACCCCGCCCCTCTCCACATATGAATCAAGATTTCAGAAGCAATCCCAACAGAAATCATTCTCCTGAGAGATATCAGAATAGATTCAATCAGGGGGAAAATAACCAATATCGACCTAGGCCACAGAGAGAGGATTCTAAAGAAATGGAAAGATTCCAGTGTCTCGAGGCCCAAGTCAAAATGTTGGCTGAGCAAATAGGAAAGTTCTGTACAGCACAAAAACAGTCATCAAAGGAGGGGGCAGAAGGCCATAGCAATGACTGGGTGGTTTCTGACAAGTGACTAAGTATTAATGATACCTGCAATGCTAAGGCAACAGATTGCCTTGATGTGATTTTGCATAATGACTCTGAGATGCCTAATGATTTAAAAATGAAAGTACCAGCAAATGAACATGTGACAGAAAGTGCAAATACATCTAAAAAATAAGTTTGGTTTAATCTGGAGCTAAATGAAACAGTATAAATTTGCACAAATGAAAAAGAAAAACATGAATTTCCAAAAGAACAAAGGGACAGATTTAAGAAAGACAACTCATGCATGGGGAATGCAAGTGAGCAGGGAGTGAGTGGGGATGTTAGAACCCCTTCCCTGAACAATCAAAACACTAACCAAACACAGGCGGAAATAATAAATACTTCAAAGGAGGGTACAGATCAATCACCTGAAGAGTTCTTTGAGCCACAGATTTGTGAAGAAGTTAAAAAGACTGGTACTATGCCAAATAGCCACAAAGGCACAGAATTAGAAAGTGGCAAATTAGTGATGTTTTTACACATGTTCAGTTGGAGGATTGTAGTGTGACCTCTGATGATCCCTGGATGGATGGGCGAACAGTGGCCACACTCCAACATACCTCTGAATATGGGGAAATGAATAAAGACTCTCACACAGAAATGGACAGAAAGGAGGGAAACATGTATTTCCATTTACCAATGTGCTTAGCCAAAAGTGAAAAAGGCCTGGGAAAGTTGAGTCCTGAAATCAGTAAGAATTCACACTTGTTATGTGTATTAGAGGAAGATGAAGACGGGTATTATGCTCCCATCACTGTGGAAGAGAAATGCAATACATTTGCGATGATTGACACTAGAGCACAGGCCACAATTATGTCCAAAGAATTGGTAAAAAGTATCAATGAAAGGAGATCCCCACAGAATCAGATTACAGTGAGGCAAAGTGAAGGTCCAGTGCATAATTGTAACGGTGAGGAGGTGCCTATTATAGGTGTTACCGAAGTTGACATAAAGATAGGAAAACAGAATGAAACAAGAAGTATTGATCACATCTGTTTGTGAAATTCCATTTTTGATGGGGCAGACTGTCTGAAAACATTGTCTCCTCTCATGGGTGAATGGAGTACTGTGGTCCTTAACCAAAAAACCATTGAGACCTAAGAAAATAAAATCACAGAAGAGCAGTATAAATTGATGCCAAAACAAATGATGCAGTGGAAGTATACCTCCAGAATAGCTGTATACCTAGCGTTACTCTGATTTTAATGTGTCAAGATAAAATGCAAAGTGGAAAGGAAAAACAATCTGTGCAGATTTATTTAGACCCTAGGAAAAGATGGCAAACTGAAGTAGATGAGCACACATTGCGCTTCTATTTAAAAGAGAAGAAATGCAAACAGAATACTACTCCTAAAACAGGCACAGAAAAACAAATTACCACTCTTGCTGAAATACACAAGGAAGATGAGCAACCATGGGTTCACGTTGGTATAAATGACCATTCTAAAGTGATAAAAGCCACCTTAGCGCTTGAACAGGAAAGGAGCTTTATTAATGAGAAATTACTGCAGAAAATAATGGAGAGGGAGGAGATCCCGAAGTTTAGAATTAAAAACCAATATGTCTCTGGTTTGGACAGTCCAGACCTAGAAAACTGAATTGCAGGCAGATGCATGCTGAAGATTAATATTGGGCAGAAAACAATTTACCATAATGTGTAGATAGCGAGTGGAACACAAAATGACTTTTACATGGGCAATGATATCATGCACAGAATGTGTATGCTGTTAGATTTTCTTAATCAAAAAATATGGTCACGGCTAGGTGGGCCTGCACCCTGAATTTGAAGACAAAAGAAAGGCTTATCATTGTGCACAACTGGTCCCAAATGCAATTGAATTACAGGTGCAGAAGGATACTACTATTCCTGCATTCACCAAGCAGGTTGCAATAACGCTAAAGTGCAAGAATGGACAGCAAATGAAAGATTCAGATGCATTTGTGTGTTTAAATGAGTCCATGAAGCAACAAGGCCTGCATTATGAATACACCCCATTGATAGATGTTGGAGGAGGATCTGTCAAAATTATGGTGAATAATAAAGGACATCAGGATATTCCTTTAGAGGAAAATTCTTCATTAGGAATGGCCATACAAAAATCACATTATACTGCAGATTTCAATAACATGTAATTGGAAATATCCCTAAAAGGTATGTGGATGCAGGGGGTGTATTGCCAGAAAATCTGGATTCTCAGCCCAAAGGGATCTTTAAAATTCAATCTGTGTACCCTTATGATTCAAATGAGACAGTGTGCTGTCACCAAGAAGATTATATAGTATTTGGCTTAAATGAAAGTGAAACAGAAAATCAGCACATTGAAGTGGTGGTGCATGGATCGAAGGTGTCTACTACATTAGCGGGGTAATTCATAGAAATTTGCGCACAAGTGGCGCACGCGCCTGGCGCACAGTGTGCGCATGTGAATCTTTGCGCCAGCCGCGTGCGCTAAAATCCATTTCCGCGCACAGCGTATTCATGGATTTAAGCTACCAAAACCAGCCGTGGTGCACAGTGGCGCAGCAACCCTGCAGCAGTGCCAGTTACGCCCCCAAGAACGCCCCTCGCGCAGGGAAAAGCCATCAAAATCCCCAATCCAGCGCAAAGGGCTGCGCTAACCCTGCACCAGCACGGCAAGCGGGGAACATGTATTACTGGGGTTCGCGGGAAGTTTCACACGCAATTGGAGCAAGGTACGTGTATTTTGGGGTGCACGGGAAGTTTCACACGCGATAGGCCCTGAGCGAGTGGGGTACGTGTATTACTGGGGTTCGCGGGAAGTTTAACACGCGATTGGAGCAGGGTACGTGTATTTCGGGGGTGCGTGGGAAGTTTCACACGCGATAGGCCCTGTGCAAGTGGGTTATGTGTATTACTGTGGTTTGCGGGAAGTTTCACATGCGATTGGAGCAGGGTACGTGTATTTCGGGGGTGTGCAGGAAGTTTCACACGTGATAGGCCCTGTGCGAGTGGGGTACGTGTATTACTGGGGTTTGCGGGAAGTTTCACATGCGATTGGAGCAGGGTACGTGTATTTCGGGGGAGCACGGAAGTTTCACACGCGATTGGAGCAGGGTACGTGTATTTCGGGGATGTGCAGGAAGTTTCACACGTGATAGGCCCTGTGCGAGTGGGATACATGTATTACTGGGGTTCGCAGGAAGTTTCACACGTGATTGGAGCAGGGTACGTGTATTTCGGGGTGCACAGGAAGTTTCACACGCGATAGGCCCCGTGCGAGTGGGGTACGTGTATTACTGGGGTTCGCGGGAATAATAACACGCGATTGGAGCAGGGTACGTGTATTTCGGGGGTGCACAGGAAGTTTCACACGCGATAGGCCCCGTGCGAGTGGGGTACGTGTATTACTGGGGTTCGCGGGAAGTTTCACACACGATTGGAGCAGGGTACGTGTATTTTGAGGGTGCATGGGAAGTTTCACACGTGATTGGCCCTGTGGTTCGCAAGAAGTTTCACACGCGATTGGAGCCGGGTACGTGTATTCCTGGGTATGCGCAGGAAGTTTCACAAGTGATTTTGCTGTCAGAGCAGGGTACGTGAATTTCAGGGGTGCTCGGGGAGTCCTACACGTGAATTGGCAGTGTGGGACCTCACAGGTGTTCCCTCTACACCCTCCACGGCCCCTGCAGGCAGCCCCCACCACAGGGGACTACCCTGCACCCTGGTCATGTCCCGCAGGCAGCCCATCCACCATGGGCATGCCGCCCAGCCAAGCCACATGTCACCTTGCACTACTGATCATCAACGCATGTCCCCTTGCACCCCCACCCCCCAGCACTGAGGGGCACCTGCCAGCAGGCCCCCACTCATGTCCCCTTGCACCCCCACCCCCCAGCACTGAGGGACACCTGCCAGCAGGCCCCCACTCATGTCCCCTTGCTCTCCCACCCCTCAGCACTGAGGGGCACCTGCCAGCAGGCCCCCACTTGTGTCCCCTTGCACCCCCATCGCCCAGCACTGAGGGGCACCTGCCAGCAGGCCCCCACTCATGTCCCCTTGCACCCCAAACCCCTAGCACTGAGGTGCACCTGCCAGCAGGACCCCACTCATGTCCCACTCATGTCCCCCTGAACCCCCACCCCCCAGCACTGAGGGGCACATGCCAGCAGGCCCCCACTCATGTCCCCTTGCACCCCCAGCACTGAGGTGCACCTGCCAGCAGGCCCCCACTCATGTCCCACTCATGTCCCCCTGCGCCCACACCCCCCCGGCAGTGAGGGGCACCTGACAGCAGGCCCCCACTCATGTCCCCTTGTACCCCCACCCCCCAGCACTGAGGGGCACCTGCTAGCAGGCCCCTACTCATGTCCCCTTGCACCCCCACGCCCCAGCACTGAGTTGCACCTGCCAGCGGGCCCCCAACCATGTCCCACTCATGTCCCCCTGCACCCGCACCCCTCAGCACTGAGGGGCACCTGCCAGCAGGCCCCCACTCATGTTCCCCTGCACCCCCACCCCCCAGCAGTGAAATGCCGATCTCATGACACAAGCCAAAAGTCAACTATGTACATCAACACATGTCCGTCACACACATACACTGGGTGGCATTGCTTGTGTAAACCCACATTTTCACCAAATGAGCGAATCCCACACATGGAACTAAAAAATGAAAATGCATTATGTACATAAAATCAAAAATGAAATGAAAGCATACCAAAATATGAAACATGAAATGAAAAGCATGTGAAAAAGATGATTGAATGAAAATGATAGCCAATCCAAAAAAATTAGAAAGAAAAACAGTCCAAAGTCACCCTCCAACAACGCAAATCCAAAGGAAATGTAAAAAAAAATCTCCATTGCTTCATGTTCATAATAAAAAAAAAAAGAGAAATCAATCCATAGTCCAACTATTTACAATCCATTGTCCGGAAAAAATAAATCCATTGCTCCATGTCCATACTGCAAAAAAAAAAAAAAAAAAAAATGAATACATGATGAAACTATATACAATCCATTGTCCAAGGATGTAAAGGGTCCATGATCCCAACCAAACAAATGAAACCTACCTAACAAACTACCTAAAAATATTACTATATACAAATGTGTGTGGCATTGTCCATTGACCACAAATAAAAGGAAAACGAAAAGGAAACCTAACTCTAAAAACTATTTACAAGGGCAGCGGGCTAGTCCGACAGCTCACTTTTGGATATCCCGGGCCAGGGCATCATCAAACTACTGTCAATGTCCTGGAGGCGGTCCTCTTCCATGGCCCCGAGGGTTTGCAGGGACAACGACATGTTCTACTCCAACTCCCTGTGAATTGCCTCGAGGCACTCGGCCCGCCTAAGGGCTATCCGCATGGAGCTCTCTGCCCTGACCATCGTGAGCCGTGCCTCTTCTGCCCACTGCCGCTCCGCATCTATAGCATGGCCTAACCGCTGCCACATGGAAGACACTTCCAGTCCTGGGTCCTCCTGCCCTCTGGCCGATGCCTGCCCCTCTGATGTCGAAGGCCCTGAGCCATGATGGCTCCCACCTTGTTGCTGCTGCTGCTGTGCCTCTGTCTGTGCCCTGGCTTTTGCTGCCTGCACATCCTCCTCCAGCTGGGGTGCAGTTGTTGAGGTGGCCACCCCTGCTTGATGTCCGACTCCCGACTGTGGCAGGGATGTGTCCTCCACCAGCCTGGTCGCAGGGTCAGAGGCAGCTCCACAGGGTACCCAGGTGATACATGGGTGGGAAGATGGCATGGGCGACGACTGGCGCGTAGGGGGTTCAGGTGAAGAGGCGGTCACAAGGAGGTCCAGCACACAGAGGAATCCAGCACTGGTGAACCGTCCCAGCAGGTCAACGCAGTCAAAGAGGCACCCGAGATGACGTGCAGTCTCTTCGCGAAAAAACTGCACGTCACCTCACATGCCCCGTTGACGCACCGCTATCCCGGCCAGGACAGGCTCAACACGGTCCCGGATAGCCACGTCCGCAGGGAGAGGAAGGCCAGTTGTTGGGCGCTCATCCCCTCCCTGAAAACGGGTCTGGACGTAGGCATCCCTGCTGGTGCCAGATGCAGTGACAGGATCAGGGACAGGATTGCACACAGGCACCTCCGCCGCGGCCTGTGCTGCCTCCTATCCCTGGTCCTGCACTGCACCACTAGCACCAGTGGAATCCCAACCTCCAGACCCTGTGTGTGTCCCTTCCACGGCCTCCTCCTCCACCAAACCCCCCACCAACCTGGATGACTCCATGCCATCTTCCTCCGTCGGACCCTGTGGGGTCTCAGCTGCCCCTTCTGCTGCCGAGGAGTCCACCTCCAACCTCCGCCTCTTGGACCTACCGTCGGCAGCTGCGGCCTGGGACGCGGCACCAGACTCCTCACTCCCCGACAAGATGACAATCTGGGAGGGGAGCCGGGCCTTGCGTCTCCGGCTGGCGGGACGATCCCTGCGGCTGTGCTCCACAGCACCCTCTCCACCCTCTTCTTCAGTTGACGCTGCAGACAGGGAGAGATAAAACACAGGCATCAGTGCACTGTACAATGGACTGATACACACATGACAGTTGCACATGAGTGGCAATGTTTAACTTCAGACACAGCATCACACTCCATGAGACACATGTCATTTTAACTCACACACATGAACATTTCAACAGCAATATTGCACCAGGCAGCACCATCCATACACATACAACAGCATGAACAGCCAAATGTGAGCCTGACATCACATGAAACACAAGGAGTGCATTAGACATGCATACACGCAACCAAACTTACATGCATGTCTACATCTCCTCCAACTGTTGCAGTGATGAGATCGCCATACATGTCACATCTGCCATTCATTCTTCTACATATCAGTGTCACGTGCATCCATGTTGCATCACAGTTGCACACTTGTCAGATACACATACATGCACATGTACACAGTGCAGATACATGCATTATGACCACCATCCATGCCACAACCATGCCAATGTACATACACAGATATTCAA
Source organism: Ambystoma mexicanum (assembly GCF_040938575.1). Taxonomy (NCBI): domain Eukaryota; kingdom Metazoa; phylum Chordata; class Amphibia; order Caudata; family Ambystomatidae; genus Ambystoma; species Ambystoma mexicanum. Next base: position 203,361,214 of record NC_090923.1, on the reverse strand, counting down.
ACATGTGTGCTCGCACACCTGCATTTGCCCAGCATGCTTACCAATACATACACCATCAATGTGTCTCACAACTGAGAGGACTCACATGTGGCAGCCTCAGGCCCATGTTCATACACATCCCTACATGGCCCTACATAAACACATGTGCAACCTGCACACTACTGGCACACCACGACACGCACAGCGTACTATCAATATAAATGTACACTTACCGTTCGACTCCAGTCCGGTCTGCCTCTCAAGGATCTGGACATAGAGCGCTGTGCATATGCATTCCAGGACCCTCATTTGATGATTCGACAGCTGGCCCCGGCACCCCTTGGCATCTGCTGCCTTAGCGAGGCGCCGGGCCCTGTTGAGGGTCCTGGACCAGTCCTCCGAGCGCTTCTTGACATGATGTGAGTCGCGGACTGCCACCCCCCCCGCGTTGATGGCTGTCACGATGTCCATCCAGATCCTGGTCCGTCCTTCATTGTCAGCTTGCGAACTTCCAAAGAGGGCATCATACTGCTCCAGGACTTGCTCCACCAGGACACCAACTTCGGTGGCAGTGAAGCTGGAGGCCCTCTGCCTCTCTGGCTGGGGGTTGCCAGTGCTGCCAGATGGTGTTGTGCTGGACATGGCAACCCCAGAGGCAGGAGTGGGTGGGCAACTGGGTCCTTGGGCTGGGCTGTGGAGCGATGGAATCCCAGTCGGGAGTCTTCGGTTCCAGCAGGGTTGGTCACAGCAACTACACCCCTGGCTGACATGCAGGCAGCAAATGGCAGGGCACGTGGGCAGCAGGCAGTCAGGCAGCAGCAGATGGCAGGTGGGAGCGTGCCCGGGGCTCTTGGGGGGGCAGTAATTTGGCCTTATGGGCAGGAGTGTGGTCTTCCATGTGTTTTCGCGTGGCCAGCTTGATATGGAGTGATTTGGCACGTGAAAAAATTGCACGTCAGCATGTAATTCGGGGAAAGGGCTGTAGCGCGTAAGCGCGTCAGCACACGCACGCGATTTCATTGGACCAAAGGCCCTTAGCGTGCAAGCGTGTAAGCTACATTGCGCGCATGGGCGTTTCCCTCATAGCATGTGATGACAGAGCACACGTTTAAAAACTGCACGTCTGAGTGTCATTGCATGTAATTGGAGGAAAGCGCCCGCGTACACGCGTATCTGACGTGTACGTGTGGGCCGGTTTAAAAGCTACGTGTAGGATGCCATTTCCTTGTACGTGCTTTTCGTGGAGAGCGAGTGAGTGAAATCTGTACTTCTTGTCGGTTCACACGCGATTACTTAACAGCGTTTCTAGTTTGTACTCCCTGTTACCTCTGACAGCTCTTTTCAGAATTTTTGTTGGGCCTGTTTCCTCAAAAAGAGTTCACTTCTCCTTTTGTCCTGTCTCCTCAGACCTCGTACAATTCTTCTTTTGGCGGGGGTGTTGCCAACGCGCACACGCGCGTATTTTTCACATTCTTTTTCCAGGCAGAGGGTGAGTTCCGCACATACTTAGCAACTGTGCTAGCCCGGTGTGTCGCGTTCCCCTTCAGAGGTCTTTGTAGGCTGCGTGTATTACGCGTACGCTTAGTTTTGTGTTTCTGGTTGCCACAGCATAGTGCGGGTTCATTTTTTCACGCATGTGGTCTACAAGGGGTTGCGTGCACGTTAATTTTTGAATTTGGGCTGCCTGTGCGTTGCTTGACCGGTCATCGTCCCCCAGGGGTCACAGACAGCCTTGTTAGAGCACTAGGGTACGAATTCAATCTGGTATCCTACCCCTTTGACCCCCAATTTCACAGGACAATAGTTTACTGCAACTCCCATATGCACAACAACATCAGTGCCATGGTTGGGAGGCGACCAAGCAGTAAGGGAGGCAAAGGTTGCCGACCTTCAAAAGGTGGGCATGGTGGGCACGGTAGGGGATGTGGTCAGGATTTGCAGGGTCCCCCTATACCCCCATGTGTGGAGGAACAATCAGGGACACCCATGCCCCTACCCATGGTTGAGGGAAACGTGGCTGACACCATCCCAGCTCAGCCCCTGTTGGACCAGCCCATTGTGGCACCTGACCTGGCACAGGATGACTCCCTGGCTGACTTCCAGGTCAGCAGGTCTAGGCCACGTGTGGCAGCTCAAGTTGTTGTCACCAAGCCACGTGGATCTGGGGCAGCTATGTCACCTGCTGCCCCAAGTATGCAGGGTGGGGAGGCTGCAGGGGCAGCTGCCGCTCCATCCGCCCTAGCTCTGACTCTCCCAGCCAGGACAGTGTCAGTCCAGGTCCATCAAACTGACGTTCCCCCTGCCAACATTACCCTACAACCAATGCCTGCATCAAGACCTATGGTCATTGTGCATTCCTACACTCCTACTACCCAGTCCACCAGTGATTCTGCCCTTACTGAACAGAGCGGCGTAAGCCACTCTGGCTCTGCTCTACCTTTAAAGAAGAGGAAGAAGGGTGCTCTGGCATGACAGGCTGAGACCCAAGACACAGCTACACACTCCGGTACCTCAAGGAAGCCTTGCTTTAATGATCCGGAACTTGATGCACTTGTGGTCTATGTGTCAGCACATAGCCTCGAAATGGTAGTGACTGCAGGGTGCAAGACCACACCTGGTCAACGTAGGGCACACTGGCAGACCATCGCGGACCGCATATGTGCCCTTGGATTTGTGAGGCGCACAGCTGATGATTGCTACAAGCGGTGGAATGACCTGAAACGCAGAGCAAAGAACAAGCTGGCCTCAAATCATGCTACTACTCTGGTGACTGGCGGTGGGTCTCCACAAGAGGACAACAAACTCACTGAACATGAGTCTGTTTCTGGGGCCTTTGTCACAGAGGAACAGATCCAAGGTGTGGGAGAACTACCTGATTATGATGCATTGTCCGGTGAGTGCCCATGCATGTGTGTGTAATGCATGTGTATATTGTTTGGGTGACGAGTTCTGATTGAGTGCCAGGTGAGGGTGTCTGTGCCTGAGTGATATGGGTCACCCATGTGCTTCATCCAAAACATTCAGCTGCCTTGGATTTGGGTGTGACAGTATCCCTTCTGCTCACAGTAGTAATTTAGCGCAACATTACGGCAGTTGCCCTTGAAGTGGCATCTTGCAACACCATTGTTTGTATTTTTCAGTGTTCGTTCAGGCTGATTGTTTCAATTCTCCCACTTTTGCTACGCATTCCTCAGCCCTATTGTCACATTTGTGACATGCTTCTGTCATTGATGAGCCCCACATTGGCCCATATTTGTTACCTTGTTAGGTGAATGATTTGACCATTCAGGCTGTTTGAGTATTGGCCTGATCACATACATTTTTGGGGCCTGTTTGAATGTGGAACATGATAGTTGTTTCCTGTCTTGTTGAAGTGCACAACCATTGATGTGTACATCGGCCTGCAATCACTGTATTTTTGTACACTGGATGTGTTGCAGTGTGTGGCACATGCCTATTTTGTCACACTATCTAGCATTTTTCATCCCATCATGTCCATCTCACATGGATGGCTGACAGTATTCATTCACTGACTTATGGATGTACTTGTAGAATGTACCATGGCTATGGTACATGCCATCTGTGTCATGGCATGTGTCATGTATGTGTATTGGACATGCCACTCACTAGCCAATGTGTGATGGCAGTGCTAACCAGCATGCAGCAAATGTGTTGTTCTTCCATCTTGGTGTCATCAGTGTCTGCCTTTTGCCTCCCCTTCCAACTCAGTGACAGTGCATGCATGGGAGGGTTATAGTCATGTGGAACATGTGTAAATCATGTACTGGTTCTGTAGCTTGTCAGGCCTATGTGTGTGCTATGGTGCTAATGCCTGTTTCCATTTTTTGTCTTTCATGTTTTTGCAGGGGATGACGCACTTGATGCTGTTGAGGTTGAGGAGATGGTGCAGACGAGGGATCTCAGGCTCAACCGGGCACCAGTGGGGGACGTGGTGTGGTGGTGGGTGAGAACCCAATCTTGCTGCAGAACATTCTGTCCAGGGGTGACTCTGGGTGCACCTCCCCAGACCTCTATTCAGGTGCTGATTCAGATGATGAGACCTATGTGGCGTCGCAGGTAAGTGTTTCTGGCAGGGATTATGTTCTGTCCAACCCACCTGCACCAGGGGTAGAACCCTCTATGGGGATGTCAGTGCTGGTAAGTCCGCCTTTGGCAGTTACAGATGCAGGGTCACACTCCACAACATATGATCCTGTTCCTGGGACAGCAGATCAGAGGGGGAATGCAGTCATGTAGCCTCAGGTAGTGCCGGCACAGCAAGGCGCAGATCGCCTTGCCCCAAACAGGTGTGTTGCCCACCGATGCGGTAGCCGTACGCCACCAGGCAATACCGCATGGGAACAATCCATGTACGGTATAGCAATCCAACAGACAGCATCAGTTGAGATGATGGCTCAAGCAATGGAGAGGGTGGCCACTTCCATTGTCCCCTCTGAAAGGCAGATGGAGCAACTACAGCAGGCAACAGATTCCATTTGCCAATCACACAGGGAGGACATGTTGGCGTCCAACAGGGACAGACGGGCGGCACTGGAGACTCTACGCCAATCAATATCAATAGAGTCCCAGGGCCACAGGGAAGCCCTGAGGGTAGAACTCCATCACCTCAGGGAGACTCTTGTTGACCTTGAGGCTTCCACTAACTTGAGGACAGAACAGCAGCTGGAGCGGATCACACGTTCACTTTCAGCTGAGATGCAGGAAACTCGGGGGAGATCCGGGCATCACGTCAGGTGGTGCATGGGGATCTCTGCACTATAATCCTCCAGAACAAGACCTTCCACACCCGCATGCTTGCTTTCATGGAGGACCATAACAGGGCTTTGCGTGGGCCCACATTGGCATAGCCGTGCAGGCCATGAGCCCTTGGAGGTGTTTTTTTTCCCCAACATCCACACAGGTGGCTGTTGGTGCGCACCCTGTCTTCGGACCTCCTGGGTGGCCTCCCCCCCATCCCCGCACGGCCATTTATAATTATTTCTTTTTTTTTTTTGTTTACAGTGTGTTGCCTTGTGTGGCTCCCGTGGGCATCCACTGTATTCCGGCTGGGCACATGCAGGCTTGTCCTGAGTTTGGGTTAGATGCTTGGGTTCGTGAGACACACACCCCTCCTGCTTCCCATTTCCATGGGCTTGCAAAGGGTGTGCCCAAGTGACTGTGACTTACACAGTGACGTTGGACTCCCATGAGCTCTGTGGGCAGTCTGTAGTCAATACTGTGTATACATTCCTAGTGGATATTGTCGTTGTATTGTACACTGCATGGTTTATTGATATGTGCTTGTGCATCCATGTCTTCCTCCTAATTTGCAGGTTCATTCCTCATGTCTTCACAAGGCCGTCTACTTTGGAGATGGAGTTCATGTTGTAAGCAGTGCACTTACACATTTGCGTGGCAGCAGCACTGTACAGTTGGAAGTGGTCGATGTGCTGGCATAATCAGGTTGTAAGACTACCACTACCTTAATTTAGTACTGTCATGTTTATGCTATGTTTGAGGTTGTGTAGCTGCATTGTATTGTTGGAAAGTATTTGGTCATGTGTGTTGTTAGTTCTACATTACTGGGAGCATATTGTGTGTGGCCACTTTCCATTAGGGATACTGTACTTTGTGACACGTGTCTCATGTTTTGGGGATTGCTTTATTTGCTCTCACATAGCATGACATGCCATGGTGTGGTGGGTGGCGGTGCTGGGGAGGGGTTGGGTGACATGGCACTGTTGTCTTGTTGTATTTTGCTGGGGGGTAATGAATATAGCAGCATAGAAGTGTGTGTTTTGATGACACAGCATTGGTGGTTTTTGTGTAGGTAGGGATGCACACAATGTAACACTTCCAGGTGGCCAATCTCAGGCTGGTATTGTTGTGACAGTTGACTGTCCCTTATGTCATCATCATTGATTTTCAGATGGTATGTGCCAGGGCTGTGTGCACTCCACAGGGGTGTGATTATAGGTGAAGTAATTAGCCACCAGCTGCCTACGGGCTGCCTCACCTCGTGCCCTTTCCCCTCCCATGCGCAGTGGGCGTGCATGTGGTTGGGGATGTGGGGGCACCACCATGTCCACGGGCAGGCCCCGGCGTGTTGCAACGTTGTGCAGGACACATGCTGCCACTATGATCCTGCACACTACTGGGGGAGCTTATAACAGCTGCCTGCCAGAACCGTCAAGGGAGCGAAAGTGTGACTTGAGCACTCCGAATGTGCGTTCCACTATGCCCCGGGTTGCAATGTGGGCTGTGTTGTATCTTACCTCGGGTGGCGTGGTGGGGTTCCGAATTAGCGCCATCATATGGGTGCTCAGAAGGTAGGCACTGTCCCCTGGGGAGGTGGTGATGGGTATCATTAGTGGGGTTGTGACATTACTCATTATCTGACATGCATGCATGTGCTGTGGCATTTATACTCACCAAGCACCCATGTATCGCCATGCCGCCCAGTTTATAGGTCCCGGTTTAGGGTTGACATTCTGTAAATAAAACTGTTGTGGGTGGACCCTGGATAGTTGGCTTATACTGAGGTGATGATTCCCTTGGTATCACATATTACCTGGACATTGATGGAAGGCCAGTGCTTGCGCTTTCTATAGATGTGCTCTGATGCCCTGGGGGGACGTAGAGCCACGTGGGTGCAATCAATGTCACCTAGGACTTTGGGGAATTGTGCCACCCCATAGAAATCCTGGACGGCAGCCTGCCTTTCTGCAGGTGTTCTGGGCAGGTATATATGCCTGCGGACTGATGGGCATGCAGTCATGATGGCCAAGACCTGGTGTAGGCAGCGTGACTGCTTGGCCTATGACACCCCCCACTATAGCACTTGTCCGCTGAAATAATCCAGTGGCCAAGAAGTGCAGTGCATTGAGGACCTTCTCCAGGGGGCTGAGTGCTTGGGAGCACAGGGTGGGTGATGTGAGGTCATCCTCTCATTCACTCACCAGGTTGAGTATTATGTGAGGTGGAAAACTGTACCTCCCATACACCTGGTCATCAGGCATCTCAAAAAGGCTGTTTCTGGGTGTGAACATTCTGGGCCTGACTATCCTCCTCCTGCGGTATCCCATGACCACTGCTGCTAGGAACGGTATATTCATCCTGGTGTCTGAGCTTGTTTGTTGTTTGCGTGCACTTTTATCCTGCACGGGTCCACGTACGCCTGCTTTCTGCTGGCGTACGTGTTTCAGGATTAGCGCGTCTTTTTTGGTGCACGCGTTAGCCCCGCTCGAATCCATGAATACGTGTTTTGAACGTGCGTGTGGTCGTTCCGCGCCTTTGCCTCCTGTACTTCCCCCGTGACGCCCACATTTTCACATGTTGTTCCCCATTCCACGTGTCACGCCCTCTGTTCCTCCTACTTTTGTTGTGTGCGCCACGCTATGTGCGATTTCGCTGTGCACGTAGTGCACGCTGTTTGGAGACGTGTGCGCCAGCGTGCACCACGCATAATTTTAGCGCACATCCTGGGATTTACACGTGCACGGACTTCCATGAATCGCAGTGCGCGGGTTTCGCTGCAATTTTTGCACTGGCACTGCGATTCGCACGCTTGCACTGAAAATTTCAGCGCACGTTAAATCCATGAATCGCCCTGTAGATCTCACAACTGGATATTGGTGTGTGCCATTGGCAGAGGATATTCAGAATTTGTTTTCATTTTCACTTGATAAGACACAATACGCTTGGGTTAGAACACCATTCGTGTACGTCAATAGTGGGAGTGAATTTTGTATATTTTTTGAGAAAGGCTATGCCTGATGCAGCGGAAAGAGGAACTATAGTTTATGTGGATGATGTCCTGATAAAAAATGAAAGCTTAAAAAGACATTTTGATGAAATTAGACATGTTCTTCGCTCATTGAAAAAGGCGGGTGCCAAAGTATCTTTACAGAAAGCACAATGGTGCAAGAAAAAGGTGAATTTTCTAGGCCATGAAGTGACTGAACATGGACTAAACCCACAAAAGAAAGAAGGTGGAGGCCATACAGAAATTAAAAGACCCTAGAAGTGTGAATGGCATAAAAAGTTTATTAGGAATGACAGGATATAACAGGAAATGTATTGAAAAGTATGGTGAAATTACTCAACCATTGACTAAAATACTGAAGCTGAATACACCTTGGAAATGGGAAAAAGAGCAATCCGAGGCAGTGGCTAAATAAAAGGAATGTCTTATAAAGGCACCATGCTTAGCATACCCCATAAAGAACAGGGATTTCTTTGTAGAAATAGGTTTCTCTGAACATTGTATGTCAGCAGTGTTATCTCAAAAACAGGATTTGAATCACAAAACCATTGCTTATGCAAGTAAGGCATTTTCTCAAGTTGAAATTTAATTCAGTGAATGTGAAAAGGCCATTTTGACCACTCTGTGGGTGTTACGGCATTTCCACCCCATTGTTCATGGAGAAAAGCTAATCATTGAGACAAATCATCAACCATTGCAGTCTTTAGAGAGTAAAAGGATTAGGTCAGGCAATCTAGCACAGTCCAGCATTACTTCATGGACATTGGCATTACAAGGCTTTCCCGTAGAAGTGAGGTAAGGCCAAAATAAAAAGAGCCCAGTTCCTCAAGTTTTGGCAGATTTACATGACTGTGCAGCTGATCATGTATCAAATGAAGTAGAAGTTGAATCTAGTTTACAGGGGTTTGAACAATCAGTAGACAAAGCTTTTGATGAAAAGATATGCAAGGATTTGCCAACTGTATATGTTGACGGTTGTCAGAATTGGGGCTAGGAGTAGTCAGGTAGCGGAATTGGCAGCTATTTATAAAGCAATTACTACTGCAGTTGATAATACATTTAGTGAAATTGTCCAGGTGACTGATTCTGATTATGCACAAAATAGCTTTGTGGAATATTTGCCTGGCTGGAAAGCAAGAGGTATGATTACATACAATAAAAAACCTCTCAAACATGGAAACATGATACAGGCTGTAGACAAATTAGTGTCAGAGAATGATCTAACAATACACTGGAGGAACATTTGTGGACATTTAAAAACTCCAGGAGAAGATAAGGAGGGAAATGATAAAGCAGATAATTTAGGCAAAATTTGGGCTGTGATGGGTGAGTTGCTACCTATTGAACACTTACTTGGTGAAATACAGATTGATGCAGTTACACGCTCTAAGGCTCCAAAAGAGGTAGAACATCCAGTAGTGCAATGGAGTTATGATATACCAGATCAAGACCTGATTAAGGCACAAAAAGATGAGCCAATTCTGGGAATCTATTATAATCATGTGATAGACCCTAAACAAAATCCTTTAACTAAAATGATTGTGTGGGAAAAGAAGAGTTGAGGGTGCTATTAAAGAATAAACAACGAATCAGACTACAGGATGGACTCATGATTATGGAATCCATAACAGGACAAATACAGTGGGTGGTACCCCTTTCATTCAGAGGGCTAATGCTACACCATGCACATGATGCAGGACACAGAGGTTCACAAAAACATTAGAGATACTGAAGGATCATGCTTATTGGCCACATATGTCCAAAGATGTGGAATTATATAGTAGGGGATGTCTAGTATGTGCCCAATTTAATCCCGCTTCACCAATGCATAGAGCTCCACTGATGAAAAGAGGGTTAACCCTTCCATGGTCAGATTTGCAAATACACTATGTAGGCTGTGTAAAAAGGTCAAGCAGGGGGAACCGTTATATTTTGAGTGTGGTTTGTTTGATGTCAAAATGTATAGAGTATATTCCTGCACTAGATTGTAGAGCGCAAAGAGCAGCCACATTACTGGTAAATCATTTATTTTTAAGGTTTGGGTTACCACAAAGAATAGAATCAGATAGAGGAAGTCATTTTACAAGCGCTTTAATAAGTAAAGTGTGGCAGATACTGGGGGTGAAAATAAAACTGCATATCGCATACAGACCCGCCTCTTCTGGGGGTGTTGAACGGATATGTTAAAGAAGTTTGTAGAAGAGGCAGGTTCTAGCTGGGATTTACGTTTACCTCTGGTTCTGATGGCAATCAGATCAACTCCTGCCAAAGCAACAGGTATCAGCCCTCATGAGGTATTGACAGGTAGGAAGATGGTGTTGCCACAACATTTGTTATACTGGACACATGAACAGACACTTGTAAGTACATCTACAGTTCATTAATATGTGGAAGAACTGAGAAAGCATTTACAACATGCATTTGCTTTTCTGCAGCGGAATTTGAAAAGGGCTGTTGACAGTGCAAAATCATATTATGATAAAAAGATATCTGTAAAAGGGTATAGTGTAGGGGATCAGGTATATAAATTTCATTTTGGAAAGGGTAAACAGAAAAAATCTAAATTTCTGGCGTCCTGGCAGGGCCCATTTCAAATCATAGATAAGGTGTCTCCAGTGGTATATAAAATATTAAGAACAGAGGGTGAAATGGTAACAGAGCAATTTTTTCATGTTAATCAAATTAAGCCCTGTCATCCCAAACATGAACTAAGGAGGCTTGAGCAAGAAGAAACAGCTCAAGTGCCCTTAGTACATGAAAGAAAAACAGATAGTACCCTTCATAATATCCAACACCGGAGAAATAAAAATAGATGTAATTCTTTTTGTGAAATAGATGTAAATAAAAATATCATAGGTGGTAAACAAAGGGGGCTGAAGCAGATGTCATTATTTTATTACAAGGTTGAAATGTGTTTAATGCATAATGATGTTTTGTGTATATGATTGTTTTCTCTTTAACATGTGCTTAATTTCAGAAACTAGAAGAAAAAGGGCGAAATGTTTTGGACTATATATTTTATTTTTGTTAAAAAGGGTGAAATTGGTATTGTGCTATGTACTTAATCTGTCTCTTTTCTATTTGATTTAGGACCATTAACAAATATTTTCGATCGGAGGTCACAGGACCAGAGGACACGCAAGATGATGGAGTCATGGAGTCCACTGGATGAAGATCAAGTAATGCTTCCGAATGGAGGTGAAGACAAAGTAACCGGGACACCAAAAGAAATGAGTCCTATAGAAAGCATCCAAGAGTGCCAGGATGAAAGAATTCACCAAATGAACCAGATGATGTGAAGTTGATGGCCGGGACGTCTCAGAGGTGGAAATGTTGAACTCAACCTGCCGAGTTGTGGGTGCATTATTTCCAATGCATCCTGGAAGTATGGGTGATGGAGTCCCACAACTTTATTATTTTATTTAATTATTTTAATGTTAACTCTTTGTTTTAATTATTTAATTTATTTTATTATTTTGTTATTGAACTTGAAATGTTTGTTTCACAATTAAACAAAGACATTGGACATTGGACTATGTACACTTCAGTTGGAAGGAAGAGTGTACAATATTTTATAAGAACCTATGGACCCACTTGAGATGGATTTTGCTTTTATGGTGATTAGGCAGTGAATTATAATGAAAAATGTGAATGTTCATTTTATTGCGTTGCTGTGATGGAAAGAGAAAGAGAAGCACAAGTTGAGTTTCCTTCAATTGTGGATTTGACTATTGCTAAATTGTCGGAACAAGGAGGGGTATGTAGTAATATATATAGCACTTTATAATATTTATTGTGCTTTAGAGTATATAGTGCTTCAATAAATGTGATGGCATTTTGTTGCCAGCAATAATGTGGCATACACATATAGCCATTTTATGTTGACAGCATAACATGTGAATAGGTTGCTGGTAGCATGCAAGGTACAGGATTCATAATGCAGCAAAAAGCTCAATGTGAAACTGCAGAGAGTAAAAAAGCACCATTTTTTTTTCTTTCTTCTCTTGAATACCTCATGCATAGAAGACTACATTATGTAACATTATTTATATAACTGACTGACTTAATTAACAATTACTAATCACTAATGCTAACTCCTTAACATTATAATGTAGTCCCATGTACAAAATGAGGTGAAAATACATATTTTGATATTTGTTTTTCAAATGTGCACTGGCATTTTTTTTCTTCTCTTTCTTTCTGTGTTTGCAGAAAGAAGAAAGTATGCGCGAAAGGAAATAATAATTGCTCACTGTAAAAGTGAAGGGTAATGCTGCCTTTCAACATGCTTGGAGGAAATTGTCTGCAGATATATCACGTAGGCAAAGTGGGTAGGTGCAGAGGTCTGCTAAGGGGAAAACTGACAGAGGGAAGTTAGTTTGTGTTGGCTGGGCTCTGGAGATAGATGTTCTTGATGTCACTGGCACTGGCTTGGAAGTTTCGATGTGCATCCGAGACACCAAGATTACAGGGACAGCTCATGCTGACTGGGCCTGTTCTTCGGAGGTTCTTCGGAGGTAAGTGAAGGAAGGTTGTGTGTGGGAGAGAGCCACAAGTATTTCTGGTAAGCCAACACAGTTAAATGAGGTTACTGTGTGCTGTTGTACGAATGACCGATCTAAAAATATCAGGTAGGCAGACTAGCAAGGGAAATATTCTGCATATTGATTCGTCATGTGTATAATGTTAAAAAGCAATTCATATTTTAAAAAAGAAAACACGTTTGTTTGCTCTGTTTCTGTATTTTTCTGCTTTTCTCTTTGTTATTGATTATGGGAAAATGCACATGGTAAGATTCTTATTGTGATTTGTATTTGTTTGCAATACAAATAATATATAAAAGCAGATTGCGTAGAATTTTTTTTTTTATATTGCATTTGGGATTGTATTTGTGACACAAGGGAGAATCATTCACTTTGTTAATACATTTGTCAATTTGCCCATGCAGATAGAATAATAACCCAGAATATTTGGAGATCATTAGACGCAGGTTAGTGTCTTGCTCTATTGTGGCAAGCCATTCCATCAACATTCTTCTTTAACAGCTAAATTGCTGATATCCATAGCTGTCATTGATGAATATGTTTCTAAAATAATGTGTTGGAAGCATCTAACAAAGATCTTGGTATGAAGACCTCAGGGGAATTATTGCCTACGTTTTTCATGATGCACAATGTTCATGATGCCATGACAAAGGAATGAGCCCCGAAACACAGATGGAATTAAAAAACGTTGAGAGGGGCCCATAAGTCAAATCTATCTTGATGAATGCATCAGGTTGCAATTTTCGTCATTTTACTTGTATTACTCTGGGAATATTATTAATGTATTACTCCATTTCTATTGACCTCAATTACTTTTTATAATCAGTAGAATGAATATAGAACCAAAATCGATCAGGAAAGAAGGAACCCATCTCCATGCAAACCAGCAAGGTGCACATTCTGGGATTAAACAATAGAATGATTTGTAAGATTTAACACAGCAGTCACAATCTTCTGTACCCAGTGCAAGAACTAATAACAAACCGGGTGGTGAGCAAAGAAGTTATGCTGAGCCTAATGCAATCCAATTGAAAACGTTTGTTGGGGTAAGGGCGGGTGCTCCTCATATGACGTTTGCTGTTGTGCTAGAAACAATATCAAGTCATGAGGTACAGCCACATGAGGAATATAAATACTATATTAAAATCAAAAAGGCCCATCTGTGGTTGCTAACACGCCAATATCTTCTAAAGGAGATGGGCATGTTGGTAAACGTGAGTAAATGCATTTATCACCATCTCTTCTTTTACACAAAGATCACAGTGATCCTTTATTGACTTGCAAGTCCTGGTTAAAAGAAGATGCAAGATATGAAGATGAATTCTAGTAATGACGATTTTCACTCTGATGCTGGATATGAATGTGAAATTGTAACTGATGGGAAAAAGAAGCATAGCACAACTGAATCTACATATGTGAATCACTTCATTTTTAATTTGTTGCCCAAGAGGAAACAAATGAATCCAAAGTAGGGCAAGTTATAAAAGTACAACTGGGAGCACAGTAACAGCAACAAAGAGTAGTCCAACAAACCCTAAGGCTCAATGTTCTTCTAAAGGGACTAATGAACCAATACCAAAATGAGAAACTCTGTCTTGCCAACAAGAAAAAGACTAAATGATTTGCCTGGGATGTTTTCACCTTTGACAAAAAGCAATGACTGCATTCCCACATTCCCATTGAGCAAAATGCCTGTGTGTTGTGAGATTCTGGGTACTCCATATGACACTGGTGGGGAATTACTTGTTCATCAGGGACTGAGTCATGGTGCATCAGTTTATGGAATCTCTTCTAAAGAAACACTCTGTATGGATATGTGAGAAGATGATGAGGATGAAGAGGCTGCCATCAAATATTTACAAGATTCTTAATTACTCAGTGAGACAGGCTCTGCTGCCAACACTGGTAGCACACTTTTAGACCCTTTAAAATAAGTCAGCATCAAGAATCCTTTCATCAATTCAACAGAGTCCAGGCATTGGAGCATTTTTACAACAGGAACATGGCACAGTGTATGTCAATTGAACTGTCAATTGAACTCCTGCCCTATTCTTTGGTGGACAGCAAATTCCTGTTTTCATGAATTAGTCAATACCATTTTGCCAAAATATCAATTACCCAGTCAAACATATTTTAAATAGGTTGCAGTGCGTGTTCTACATTGTACTGATTTATGAATAATCCTAAAAGCAAGGATGGAGTCTACTGGTAACACCATATATGTTACTATGGACATATGGACCAGTTATCAGGCTATGTGTCCATCACTGCACAATGGTTTTTTAATAAAGTACACATCATCCACTCAACCACTATTTCTTTTTCTGCCATACTGCAAACTATTGTTAGCAAGCAACTCTTTCAATATGATTTATGGATGTGCGAGTTACAGGCCGATTAATACTAACTGTAAACTGTTGGTAAAATAACTTGGCAAAAGATTGGAGACAGTTGTGCCATCTCTAGTGCACGAAAACCAGGCTGGCTTTGTCACAGGAAGGTTGGTGGCGGCTAACATGTGAAAGCTGCTTTTGACCATTCACTAAGGGAGTAAGCTGGAGGTTCCTGTCACGGCAATCTTTCTTGATGCAGAGAAGTCTTTTGATAGGATTGAGTGTCCTTACTTGTTTGGAAGTCTGAAGAAAATGGGATTTGGACAGAGCTGAATGCGTTGCTTACGGATATTGTATGCAAGCCCCACTGCCATTGTGTTCACAAATGGTCTTGTTTCTGTATCCTCCCAGTTGAAGAGGGGGACAAGACAAGGTTGCTGCGTTCCTGCTTGTTGTTTATTCTGGCAATAGAGCCATTGGCTATAATATGGAGGGCTAATGACAATATCCATGATCTTGGAAGAGGGGAGTACTCTGGAAAGATCTGGCTTTACACTGATGATCTGCTGGTGGTCGTACGTGACCCTAAATCAAGCATTTCTCATTTGATGGATGACATCCAGGGCTCCTCTGAAATTTCCAGCTACAAGGTCGATTGGAGCAAGTCTGATGTACTTCCTATTACCAGATCATGCATGAAATACATATTTGACCACCTGGAGTTTACGTGGTGTCCTGGGAGGATGAAATACTTGGGCGTTTGGACAGGTCAACAGGTGAAGTTGTTGCCAAAGATCAACATTGATTGCATTCTGACTAAGCTAAACACTGACATAGACAGAGGGTGCGTTTTAAAACTTTCACTGCAGGGCAAGGACAACTGCATCAAAATAAACATGGCTCTGAGGGTCAACTATGTCATTTCCATACATGGGCTCAAGACTCCGAAATATATCTTCAAGGAACTTGATGCACTTATACAGAAATGTTTGTGGGATTGCGAACCGCCTAGGCTAGCTCTGTGGAAGATGCAGCTCCCATTGAAACAGGGTGGTATTAATTTTACAAATCTCTTTCGATATCATCTCACATTCATCGAGAGACATCTCTGTCATATGGTGAGGGCTACTCTGGACCTGTGGGATGAATTTGAATCAAGCAGTGTGTCTCAGCTGGAAACCAGATCCTTGTTGTCAATGAACTTGATGGGATCTCTGTCGTTGAGTCTTCTTACTGCTTTCTGCTTGAGTGCTGGTGCTCCATATGGCAACATCTGGGCAGAAAACTGCTCCTGTTCCCTGATGCATCCATTGGCTGAATCCGGCACTGGCTACACAGGGGGAAGGTCCTCTTTGGGCCATCTTGGTTTGCGGATAGGATTCGGTACATCAAAGACCTGTTTGAGGATAGAACATGGATTTCCTTTGCACTTCTGTGCAGAGAATATGATTTGGAAGCCTGCAGCTATTTTGAATACAGAGAGCAAAGGGGGGTCATTGCAGTTGGGATTGCTCTAGCTCCGCCGGTAACCATGCAGAGTGTGGCCACGTCAGCCGTAGAACTTTGTGCCGGGGCAGCATATCCGGCTGCCACTTTGTACAATGTTAGTGTGTCAAACCACCAAGGGGATTATGAGCTTGCCAATGTTTGGGCTGGTGAACTCAGTGAGACAATTGGCCATGGCTGCTAAAACAATGTCTGCTTGACTTTGTCTGCTTGGCTTCCATGGATTGGGGTCTAAGGGACTCTCAAGCTAAAATACTCTTTAGGACATATTGTACACCGGGAACAAATGTTTAGGAAACAACTTTCCGAGAGTGACCAATGCTGGAAATGTAAACAGGCAAGAGGTACATTTAGCCACCTACTTTTTTCACATATAATTTATTACTATACAAAAAACAATTGCAAATGATATACAAATTATTCAAAAATATAAAATATATATAAAAAAATAACTTCACTTCAAAATAAATACAATAGTGCAAAGAGGTAAACATTTATTTTGTTCCTCTTACATTCATTCAACTAGTTGAACCTTTCACTATTTCAACTGACATTTGACTCTTTTCCATACGTTGTCTCATGCAACGCTCTATTAGTCGTGTTTAAACAGTATGCCCAAATCGTATCACTCTTAATGCTGTTGTAATCGCTCACACAACCTGCCAGCATTGTCATGTAGACCAATCATTTTATACAACCTTCTGTTAACACATGTTTTGCTGTTTCTCGTTGATACTTAATATACACATACAGCAAACCCTGTTCACATCATGTGCTTACCAGTACCAGCAATTTAGTAATTCTGAACTGATGCAGCTCGGGTGCCGTGGACAGCCTTAAATAGCTCAGTGGTGCCCAGTTTTTATGGGTTCATTTTTGAATTTCAAAATAGTTGTTCAACTTTTCCAAATGATTATGGTTAGCCTCTCAATTCCACTTTTCCACTTGGTTCCCAAAAAGCTTTTGAAAGCTGTAACAGTCTTTATCCTATTCCGGCACCCAATGAAGCCTCCCAAAAGTTGCATTCACCAACTTTACCTAGCTGTCGTTGTCCTCCCTGTAGTGAGATTGTCCCAGTAGTTTCAATAATGGGCATACTTCTTTTGACCACCTGGGCTGGTAATGACATTAACCCCATCTCTAGTCTTAACAATTCAACAGGGACACTCAGACCCAGACTGAATATTGTTCTCCAAAATGTACCTTCTAATTTTTTCAACCATGTCAGGTCGTAAATCTGTAAGGCTACAAACCGTACAACATTGTAGTGCAGAAACATTGTTTATACAGTAGTAAGATCACCTGATAACTAAAGTCAGAGCTCTCTCTGACCATTTAGTAGATCGTAGCTGTTTAAACTACTGCTTTCTTGCTCTTTTCTGTTATGACATCAGTGTAGTCCCCTTTTGAAGTCAATATAAATCCCAAGTACTTATTACTATTTACCTGTGCTATTAACTGATCTCTTACAACTATTTTTGGGCTTTAAGTGCATTCTTTTTGTCTTGTCATAATGTATGAGCAGGCCATTCTTTTCTGCACATGTATGCAATTCCTGCATTGTTCTCATCATACCAGTATATGTACAGTCACATATAGTACACTCATCAGCATACATTGTACAATTTACGCTGACGTTTTTGGATTTTGGTGGACAATTGTGAACCATGGCTAAATCCGCAGGGAAGTCCACTAGGAATAAGTAGAACAGCAGAGGTGCCAATATACCAACCCTGCTACACACCCCTGCTGTGAAAACAGGATCATTAAGGGAACCCCCGCTGTCCAAACAAATCTGAACCTGTGTGTTTTCATATAGTCCTCAAATAGCATTAAGTAAATTAATGGGGCAATTTAATTTCTTGATCTCAGTCCATAGTGTATTGTTATCTACAGTGTTTAACGTAGCTCGGAAGTCAATCATTGCGGTGTTTAAGCATGGGCCACCTTTTCATTTAGTCTTACTATTAAACCTGTCCATTCATTTAGGGTGCTGGGTGGTGCTTGACCCAAGTCTAAATCCCATTTGGAAATTGCCCAAAATGTAAAATTGGTCAGCCCACTTCGTTAACAACAGAATCACTAGTGAAGCAAAGATCTTCCCTACATTACCAACAGTCTGTAATTTGCTTGGTCAGAACGCCTACCTTTCTTATGTACCGGCACTAAAATCGATTTTTCTTCCAAAATACTGGGATTTTTCCTTCATCCGAGACTTTAGAATATGATGGTAAGGTTGTTTTTTAGCACAATGTTGGCTAACCCATTAGGTTCTGGTGTTCTTGATTTCTTTAACCTGTGGGTTAAGTTCTCAATCTCAAACTTCTCAAACCATAGGTCATAGCTCTCTGTTGGGTAAGGAACTAATTTTGTTTTATATTGAGGAGCTCCAAAGGTTCCTCTGATATGTGCATTCATTCACAGGAACCAACTGAATTTGTCAGTTGCCTTGCTGTCTTAGCCTTACCTTTATTCAGAAATTGTCACATGTTAGTCATATTCTTTGTGGTAGCTATTGCAATTAACCTCAGCCATTGTGCATTTTCTTTGAGTAACACCACCAGTTTACCCACCTGTGATATCTATTTTTAATAGCACTTATGATCTTAAGTGATTTGTTAGTAGGCAATTACAAAAGCCTAACCTTACGGATAAGCCTTCTCATGTCTCTATTGGCATCACAGATCTTTCTATCACATCCATGTCGATGTTCAGTTCTAGAGTGGCAGATTTCGTTCCAGTTTTCCATGTGTGAACTTCAGGTTGGCCAACTCTAACATGTCCATTCATCATGAAGCAGCCCCATTCTTCCAAGTAGTCAAACAGTAGCCTTCCTTTTAGGTTAGCGACTTGGGTTAACATATTGCTTTTGGCACTTCCATGGTCCGTCGCCAACCATTCACACTCATATTCACAATGAGCATTAAGGTCACCCCCTAATATTAGACTGGTTGTAGACCCATACATTGTGGTGCTACTGATGACTTCTGCAATTGATCCCATTAGCCTTTCTAAATAAGTACTTCAAGGGGGGTCGTACACGTTTAGTATAAGAAATTCTCGGGAGTCGTATGGCATTTCAACCTTCACAGCCAATAGGTTTGGATGTTCAGGGCTGTATTCAATTCTCGTGGCTTTCATACTATGTTTACCCCTATTACCAAACCGTTATATGGTCTGCCCTTCTTCCCCTTTTGGGCCAGCTATTGAAAAATTTGGAATCTGTCAATTAGAAGTTCTGTCATTAGCCATGTTTCCTGTAATAGGAAAATGCATTTTTTTTTTGTCAATGTTACTAGGGATCCCGTGGTCCTCAATAAATGATTGAACCCCATAGTATTCCAGGTACAGATTGTCCATTTTCATTCCTTGCCTGGACAACTTTGCCCTTCCAGACCAACCAACCATTTCAAGGTTCCAAATATGTTTTCTTGTGTCAAGTTCGGGGCACTATGCGTTGTTAACTAATTTTGTGCCATCTTATTGTCTTCACGAACGCTGCTGACAGGTTGTTGCCACTCACCTCAGTATCTTCCTTGGCATCTAATTCAAAACCCATTACCAAAACCTTTGCTCTATGTTTCCGAATCATTTCTGCCACTTCCTCTTATTTACAATGAATCCTACTGATGGCACATTTCTTGTTCTTAGCTGATTTGACAAAATCTGAGTCTTTGGTGTCCAGCAAACTAAACGGAAAAGTAGAGTGAAGTATGTCGAAAAACTCTGATCTGTTAACATGTTTATTAGAGTTCCCTCGGTTTTGTTTTGACTTCCTAAATGTCAGTGTGGTTAGGTTTTTGTGTGTTTTAGACAGAGTGTAATAAAAAAATGCAATTTTTTTGTCAATGTTACTAGGGATCCCGTGGTCCTCAATAAATGATTGAACCCCATAGTATTCCAGGTACAGATTGTCAATTTTCATTCCTTGCCTGGACAACTTTGCCCTTCCAGACCAACCAACCATTTCAAGGTTCCAAGTATGTTTTCTTGTGTCAAGTTCGGGGCACTATGCGTTGTTAACTAATTTTGTGCCATCTTATTATCTTCACGAACGCTGCTGACAGGTTGTTGCCACTCACCTCAGTATCTTCCTTGGCATCTAATTCAAAACCCATTACCAAAACCTTTGCTCCATGTTTCCAAATCATTTCTGCCACTTCCTCTTATTTACAATGAATCCTACTCATGGCAAATGTCTTGTTCTGAACTGGTTTGACACAATCTAAGTCTTTGGTGTCCAGCAAACGAAACGGAAAAGTAGAGTGAAGTATGTCGAAAAACTCTGATATGTTAACATGTTTATTAGAGTTCCCTCGGTTTTGTTTTACCTTCCTAAATGTCAGTGTGGTTAGGTTTTTGTGTGTTTTAGACAGAGTCACAAGACTTGTATCCCTCAAAACAGTGACTAAGCCTGGAATGGGCATTATGGTTGTATTCACCCTCGAATGAAACACAACCGCAGAGGTTTCTTGTCCTTCTACTGCTGTTTCTTCCATACTTGTAATGGTGTCAGACGTAGCAGAAGGTTCCTCAGCTTGATTTCTCCCATTTACCAGCCAACTTGTGAGTTTGCCGTTTGTTTTATTAGTATTCTTCTTAGTTGGTTTTTTAGCATTTACTTTCTTTTCTGCGGTAGGTGTCTCCGGCTCCACAGGCCTTTCTGCAGATTTGGTACTGACCACAGTATGGACCCTGTTGGGTCTTACCTCAGGTTTGTTTTGTCTGCATTTCCTCTGCCGTTTCATTAACCTTCTTTGTTTTCTACTCAGGTAGAGCGAGGAGTCTTCCAGTACCTCAACAGAAACATCCCTCATTGGGAAGGTAGCCGTTGCAGCATCTTGGTCAGGTTCGGTTTCCTCGCCCGTATTGTTAGATACTTCTGATCTTCTTGAGTGGCAGCGTCAATCAAGACATCCAACTCGTTGTTGTTATTCCTGTCCATTCTAATGGCAGTAACAGGGATGACCTCCAAAATATTAAAACACATTCTCAACAATACTTTTAGGGCAAATTTCATTGATGCTAACTGAGCTTGAATCATGTTTGATGTGCAGTTCTAATGTTCAACTTAGGTGTTGTTCTTTGTTGTTTCTTGGGCAATTAATAAGTTAGGGGAAGTCCTTGAAACGTCGACATGTTAAATAGACTCAGTCTCTAGCCAGACGTAAGTTTTCCTTTGGCTCTCACTGCATGGCTTTAATCCTATGGACTGTGTCAACAAGTAAGTGCTTCTGCATGCCGATGCTTCTTTTATAGTATCCCCTGTTCTCTTGGTCTGTATCCGCAATACCTGATTAACGATATGTCTAATCGTTTCACCCTTTACGGCATTCCACCCCTTTTTCTAACTAGCCCTCGGCACCGTTCCAACATACAGCTTGACTCGTCACAAGCGGAGACAGCATAAAGGTCTGCCTCTCTCTCTATTTTGAGCCTTAACAGAATGACCATCTGCTAACACGCTGCAATAAGTCGTTTTTAAGTCTCTATAACTATACTGCATTTTCCGTGTATCTGCTTTCCATACCTTCAGTGGATGTGTCATACCTCAATGTGCTCCACACTAAACAGCTGACCATTGAACGCCTTGATTTTCTAGAGAGGGTTTTCTGCACGATACATCACAGCCTGCAATAATGAAACCTCCCCTTTGTTGTTCTCTCACCAGTGGGTGTTTTTCTAAATGTGTTTACATGTACGGAAAGCCATAGATCGACCGTCGCTGTGAATTCAACAGCGTGTGTGCCCTTCATACTGCAAAAACATATGCTTGTACGTCCCAGTAAGTAGAACAAGACTCCTTCCTCTCCTTAAACATAAACGTTTTTTGCACTCGCAACTTACATTCTTGGGCATGCGTTTGACTCTACAGCTTGCACCGCTGAATTGATCCTGTTCAACCACTATGACATCGAGCAGCCTCCGATGATATGGCAAGTAACTCTTAAGGTAACCTATGCATATATCCTATAGTCGAACATAGTCACCAATAGCATTACAATCTATTCCAACTTGTGTCTGCAGTTTCTCTAACCACTAGGTTTAATGAGATTAGCAGCTGAGGGTCTATAAATGTCTGTTATTAATTACAAATTTACCATTTATTGTTTAGTGGTGGAATAACCCAAACAACAAAATATAGTTAGGAATTACTATACTATTGGAACTAATTAAAATCATTACTTTCAAGGACTAAACTTGGGTTTTCCCTTGCCACAAATACGAGTTTACATTGCAGCATCAGTCGTCCGTGTTAAAGAAAGCATTCAAACAGACATATTTCACGTCAACTAGCTCTCACAGAGACTGGAAAAACAAGTAAGAGAGTAGCGTGGTTATTTGTCCTGTGTTCTGTCTGTTGTCCATGTGAGAAACCAGAAACACATGGTCTGCACTATAGAACTTTCTTTTCGTGTGGAGACCGTCATGTCTAGGTTGAATTACATAAACCTCTGACCAATATTGCACTGGTGTTACGATATAAACTGTCATTTGTAACCAATGCGCCATAGAAATTGCTAAACAACATGTGTATTAAACACAAGATCACCTCAAGTTGACAACCAATTGTTTATATTTTTATAGATCAATGATGTTACAACTACATCATAACATTGGGCTTTATCATTGTATTGAAGATTTTTGGAAGAAATCCTTTGTCCTGAAGATGGCTCCTACACTTATTTCGAAAAAGACACTAGAGATAGTGTTCAATTTAATCTATGGCCGAAACATGTGGACTATCGTAAAAATGATCACTGATGACAGTAATCTGGTGCATTAATTTCGCAAAGTAATGTCCATTTTATGACTTGCACCCCTGTCTAACCTTTGTTTTAGTTTCTTAGTGTCTGTTGCATTCTCTTGTCCATTCCTTCTTGAAAACTGTTTCTTAACATTTTGTATTTCTACCATTAAATTAATGTATTCATTTATTTCAAAATTCATTGGTTGTTTGTTCCTTTGTGAACTAGTCTATACATGTGTGATCATAATGTTGTTCGAATGCTAATCATGTTGTAAAACCACTCCACTCTTTTATCTCCAGACTCCTTTGTAGAGAGGGTAATCAATTCTCCGTTCTTTTTGTTTAGATACCTCTTTTACACCCATTCGAGAATTGATCCCCCTATATCAAAAAACTAGGGAGTCTACCTTTATTTCCAGATATCCCTCATTTCTACCTGTTTGTCACTCGTTATGTCCTATCCAGGTGCTCCTATGCCTACAGGCTTTTGTCCACCATAGAAATAAAATAAATACATAAATGTAGGAGACCAACTTTCTGGATCAATTTGATTTCCCTTAAAGACACAGCAGCACGAGTTAAGCGGGTTCCCAAATATCGTGCCTTTCCCTGCAGCAACGCTGTGTCAAACTAGTACTTTGCCGGTACTTCGCATTCCCTTTTGCTTCTTGGGGACGTCACTCTATTAGCGGATCTCTCAGTTTCAAAGAAAATTTGGCTGCTGCAGAGATGCACGCTTGTGAAAATGATGTTGCTACGTGTATGGAAATCATCCAGTTCAACTAAGGGTCACTGAGATGATGGGGCATTTGTCCAGTTGATAAGGCGCACACCAGTTGCAAATACTTGACTCTAATCAATCTCGACCACCCCAGGAACATTTTCAACCTCGCATCTATTACTATTAAAGAGAATCAGCAGTGTCCAACTGTATATGTGTTTGAAAGGGCAATTAGAGTAACTGTTGCCAGGAGTATCGTATGAAAATGTGGGTTCCTTCCCTTCGCAGAGCAAAGAGAGTAAGCACCACATTCAATTAACTCGTGGCAGGCAACATTTGTAATGGAGTCTTCGGGAACCTGTCTGCTTTGTGCTTGTGAAAAAAGCCGGCAGATTCCAAAGGAATCAACAACATTTATGCCAGCATGAACATGATGTCACAATTGTATGGTAGAAATGAGGGGTGGTGGAAACAGATATTCTGTTCTGTGCTACATCACTGCCATAAAACGTATCAAACTGTGGATTCTAAGAAAAACCGACACTCACAAGGATAACAAGCTCAAATAGTGGATTGTAGATGTACAAGAGCACCTAAGGTCCAGATAAAAGCAGAGGAATCATCAGTGTTTACTGGTATGTTGCTATATGTAAGCCTCAGAAAACCTCCGGACAGTCATCTGTGGGCACCTGAGAATCTCCTGGTGAAATTCTAGAAGATTTATGATTTTTCGCAGATATTTCATCAGGCCCAAATCTACCGAATCTGCTTTAAAATTATACATTTTCTGGGACATTTGGGTGAAGTTCAGGCAGGTTTGAGCTGATTTGTCGGCTGATGCATAGGAAATCACCATACACACAATAACTTAAAAAGATTCAGGGAAGGGAAGGGAGAAAAAGGTCAGTGGAGATTGGGGGTTGGGCTGGTTGGGGGTGGAAATGTAGTTCTCTCACATCTGTGAAGAGTATGCGAGTAGAGCAGCACATTATACTCTGCAGAAATGTATCTCAGTTGATAAATGCACCTAATGCAGATATCTTTGTGTAAACTGCAGGTGGAAAAATCAAATATGGGTAAAAAGCATTCAGTGCTTCATATTTCTGAAGTGTATCAAATTAGTCAAGTAGAGGTGTGGAAATATAAGACTGCATATAAGACCAGCATAGTTAGTCAGTTCAGGCATGACTGGGCCTGCTTTTCGTTATTCAGTGGTAGATGATTAATGTATTATTGAGGTGTATAATTTTACACTATAGAGAATTCTTAACATACCTGCAACTCTGAAAAGCCTATGTGACTGAGGAAGAGCCATCCATGCATTACGGGTGCACTAAGACTGCTTCCATGGGACTACACAGATTAGTTAGTTATTCCTAGGTAGAGAGGTACAAGTCAATAACCTCAGAAAGACCAGTATTGCTCAGGTAGATTCAGTCACTTGTCCAGCATTCATGACATAGGGCCTCATTCCGAGATTGGAATTTGCACCATGACTGCCTCCAAAAACAGTACCGGCACCGGTCTCGTTCAATGGGGATTTACGGTGTAGTCCGACCTTTGCGGGACCGGTAAATCCCCATTGAAAAAAACATTTCCCATTCCCATTTGAGCCCCCATAGAGCTCAATGGGAATGGGGAAGTAACTAATAACCGTACCGCAATTTGCGGTACCGATATTAGCTCTGAAGTCCCTTAGCGGGTCCCGTCCATAACGCATGGTAAAACCAGGCATTGAAGGAGAGACCCGCTAAGGGAACTCGTAGTAGGGCAGTAAGGGATTACCGGCACCGGTCTCCTTAACGGTGCCCGGTATCCCTTACCGCCCTACTCGTAATGAGGCCCATAGACTCTGATATTTGTTAAAGGAATTTCATTAAGTCAGAAAGGATTGAAATGTTATGAGCTCTGTACCTGGGAAAACCCCTTAACATATGTCTACAGTAAGTTGCATATGGGTGCAAGCAGCACCATACCTGATTCCGACAGTAAGGTATGCAATAGGGCTGACCAGTTCATCATGTGTGTTGCCACACTGCCCTTGGAAATGTTCTGGGCACATTTGTCAATACAAATGACCTGGGCATGTCTCAAAGTAATGCAAATTAATAAATGTGATGTCAGTGCTTTTATTTATTTGCATTACGTTTTGTGAATTTTGCTCTATGTTTTTTTTAAAGATTACTATTTCTTTTCAGATGCAAACAAAAGATATATTTTTGGGTTCTACTTTATAGAAAGAGGTATGTGCAAACCAGTAGTCTGTTTGACACTTTGCTTTCATTCAGCCTTTCTGACAGGAAAGGGCCTGAACCTCTGCCCTATTCAATCAACATTAAACGTTGCTTTGGGCATGTGCTTGAAGGATAAGATTTGACTTCTTAAAGCCAGTGTTTACAGAAACATGTCTTCAGCATAAACTGGCACCATTTTAAAACGAATCTGTCATTGGAATGCCTGAAAATATTTTCTGATCCAGAATCACTAAATTAAGTGAAAGATGCAGGGTTCAGACAAATGTATTTACCCAATATTAGATGTCAGCAAGCTGACGAGAGGTACGAGGATGATGTACGACACAATTACTTAGAGTTAAAGAGAATGTATCTGGGTTGTTAGGAATACTATGTTGACGATAATAAGATTGAAAAAGGGGAATAGGTCGAAGGTAAGAGAAACACCAGTGAGGTGACTATATTGCAAGATCACATGGACCTGGCTTTGCTGAAAATATCATGTTCTAATGTGAAAAATACAGATGGCTAGCTGCAGAAATAGATGCCAGGTAAAACACTAAAATCTACTTATTCCCCAAATAGAAGGAAAAAAGGTTGAGCCATAAAGGCAAACAAAATTGTTGCGAGAAATCAGAGATATGTAAAATGTGGTGAATGTGAATAAAATATGAGGCATCCAAAAAATCAAGCACTTTTGATGTGACACATAGGCAACCATGAGAGCAGTCCCACATCCACATGAAGTATCCCACCCCACTCCCCAGAATATCGCTGCATCCTCTACCACATCCGTCACTCAACAAAAGTAGTTCAATTATCCTTTGCATCGTCTAATGATCATGCATATAACAGTCCTTGGTGCCTAACAAATAGCATTCATTAAAAGGATATGATATGATATGGCATTTATAACACGCCTTTACACAAGTGTTTCTAGGCGTGAGAAGACAAGGAGGGGAAACCAAGGGAGGACACAAACAGCGATCTTACTAGACCTTGTGTCATTCAGATCGTTCAAAGTGTGGGGAAGAGGGAAGGGAGAAATGCCAGTGGGAGGAGAACGAAGAAGTGCAGGTAACTCAATAAGTGCAGCCTTCAGGTGGCTCACAAGGTCAGTGAGAAGGGACTTTAGGTTTTCAGGTACAGACCCTTAAATGCAGTGGAGCACGGAGGCAGTAGAGGGCAACTGAACATGCAGGAACCTGGGCCCTGGGTTCAGAGGGTAGCCAGGTAACCAGAACATGGAGCAGTCATGGACATCAGCAGGGGCGAGGAAGGGAGAAAGCAGAAGCAAAAAGGATGGTCTTGAGTTGCTTCCGGAACCAGAGGTGGTTCTGCTCAAGTTTGAGAGAGGCAGGGATGCTGTTCCGGAGGGAGGCCCCAGCGAGGAGAGGGATCTGCCCCCCACTGTCTGCTTGGAGAAACTTCTGACCCTCAGAGAGTTGGAGGTGGATGAGCGGAGAACTCGAGAAGAAAGATGTTTAGAAAGAGAACTTTGGAGGCAGTGTGGTCCCAGGCCCCAGAAAGCCTTGTGGAGGATGCAAGGGGTCTTGAACCTGATCCTTGCAGCCACAGGGAGCCAATGGAGAGATTTTACAGCTGGAGAGATATGAAAGCGAAAGGTGGCCAATGTGTTTGAAGTGGGTTGGGTGACCAGTGGGCTAATCAAAGTGGGAGAGAGTATGTGAAGTGTTAGGTAAACTGGAGAGGTCAGATGAATAAAGAACAAAAGGTTTAAGCTATAGACTGCCTAAAGCAGGAGTATCAAGGTATTTGTGTATTGAGGGATATAATGGGGATATAATTGGGCGAAGCACTGAACTAAGGGGGAGATTTGGTGGATAATGCAGTGTAACACACAGTGCAGGAACTGTGAGATATAAGGAGCAAAGGAATACAAGGAATAGCATTAAGGGGAGAGACCAGGATGGAAGTAGAGTTGTGAACTCGAAGGGAGAATTCATGGTATTCAGTAGCTCACTTCATCTATGCAAAGTGACAATTATCGAGGGTCCAGTTATAAAAAAAACTATTTTAAAAGTGAACTTTTCTGGGATTGTAGAGCAGAGTGAAACCTTCTTACTATTCAATGTGGTAAGGGAGGAGCAAAAATGTTTCCACCACCTCTATGTGCTTAATGATTTTATAGGTCTGTAGCGTCTTTTTAGATCATACTCAAAGTTAATCTGAAATGATTGACTTCAGAAGGCTACAAGTCTGAGTTGACTCATCAAGGTTTGAACCTTTGACATTCAGGTTGCACAGTAAGATGTTTATCTGAACTTTCCTGTGGGCTGCAGTGCCATGTTGTATGTATCAACATGCAACACATATCAGCAGACAACAGCATTCACAACTGTGATGTAGCACGCAGAGCACCAATACAGAACTGGTGTTCCTTTGAAGTGGTGTAGGGTTTACACACATAATGGGATGTATTTGAGTAACACAGTGAAAAGAAATGAACAGTAGTTCAGTAGTTTAGAATCTAGTCATATTGCATTATTCATAGTTTCGAAACAACATAAACTATAGTATTCATAAACAGTACCAGTTCCTAATGTACATAACTTTTCATTTTGCTTCTTAAAATATTTAAAAAGGGTGACACTGTTTTAAGGATTGGCACTGCTCTTTGAAATGCATTCGATTAGTTAAAAGTTGGAGAATGAACACTTATATTGCACTGTGCCACTAGCAAACATTTAATACAGACTTATTTCCACTTGATGACGTAGAGACGAGCAATCCTAGCATGCATTAAAATGCCAACAAATGCAAATAGTGCAGTGCGCCTTTTGAGTTATTTGATCTCTGAAATTAAATAGAGTAAGCAAGGGCAAATGTCCTCCTTCCCAGCATTCTGAACCCACTCGCAGACTCTCTGAGAGATGGCGGAGTAGAGGTGGAGATCTTGAATTGCCAATGGAGTGCTTCATATGTATCACCAGCAGTCTACCCTTGACCCAGGTCTGTGGGGCATTACGTTTCAAGAAAGGGACACACCTTTACACAGCACAGAGAACAATGGCGAGAGCGGAGACAGGCTTTATTAGGACACCTGTCACTGGGTATTTTACTTAACTCCTAGTTTGCATATAGCAGAATTAAGCCTGTATAGCTAGAGTAAGGTACTGTTTGGCTAATTCAACCATGCTGGTGGAAGATGACAAAATGCATTTATCAACATATGAATTCAGTTTAGATGGCAATTTTGGTCCAAACTGACTTAAACATTTTATTTGCCAAGGTAATTCCTTTACAAATGTAATAATATTGTCTCATAGACTGATGGAGTGTCATTAAGCAGGATAATGACCAGGCCACCAATTTATAAGTTGGGGAAGGGCCATTACTCCAAACGATATTGCCCCCTCCCGAAGTCTATAAAGCTGTTAGCACCTGGTATGGTGGTATGGTAATAATACCAATACTGGTTTTGCAGTTTTCATTGTAATAGTCAACGTAGCAAAGTGACTTTGTTATTTAAGAGTGGTTTTATTATGTAGTAGTTAAATAAGGTTGTCTTCATAAGATAAGCATTTACATTGAAAACGTGATCATACTGGAGAAGGTTTACCACAAGCATGCTTTATGTGTCAGGAAAAATAAGTGATTTCTCTATTAGAAAGTGAACGTATGTTCCAATGTTTTAGCTTTCTCTTTTTGTGTTAAATAGGATACTGCAGACAGAAAAGCTACTCCAAGAGAAACATATCTAGCCTGGAAACTGCATTCCAAATGACCTGTTTGATTTTGAAGTCAGTCTGTTCATAATACAGTGAATATCAGTACTTATTGACTGCACACTGAACATTCTGAATGGGTGAGAGGAGCCCAACAATGATCTCCATGTGCTAATATGGCTTACAAAGTAGGATTCATTGTTTTCAGTGTGCGATTAAAAGGGTGCTGCATGAAATGGGGTCCATATTTTTTGGAAGGGTTGATTGATTGATTGATATTTTATTTCTATTGCGCTCGTACACAAGTGTTTCAGAGTGTGACAAGGCAAGGGAGGGGATTAGGGGAGAACAAACAGCGAACTTACTAGGCCCAGTGACATTGAGAACGTGCAAGTGCATGGGAGGGAGGGAGGGGAAAAGTGCATGGAAGGGGGAGAGGTGGAAAGTGCGAAGCAGAGGAGAAACAGATAAATAACAAAAAATAAATAATAAAGGCAACAAACAGTGGTAATGCAGCCAGCAATTTGCAAGTGCTAGGTTTAAGGCAGCAGACAGGGTAGGTCCGGTAAGTGCAGGAAGAAAAAGGGGAAGCTGTATGGGTACAGATACAGACCCCAGTGCAAGGGGTGGCCGGGAGGCAGTGCGGGAGGGTGACAGGATGAGCAGGTACCTGTGCCCAAAAGACAGAGGATGGCGAGGTGCACGGTGCCAAGAGAGAACAGATCAGCAGGGGAGAAGGGGAACGAAAACAGAAGAAAAGAGGAAGGTCTTGAGGTGCTTCCAGAACCAGAGATGGTTCTCCTCAAGTTTTAGAGTGGCAGGGAGGCTGTTCAAAAGGGAGGCCACAGCCGAAGACATAGGGCATGGGATACAATGTTTTATTTTTTTTATTTTTTAGTTGTGTTTTATTGGTTAAGTATAATCTTTAACACAGATTCATAAAAAAATTAATGCATTATATACACTATAGAAATGATATAGAAGTTACATAGAATTGTCCCATTTTGGTATAAAATGGACAACATTTGTTTAAGATTCATAATAAAGCCAGTTCAAGACGCATGTAATAGGACTATTACATGTTAAAAATCAAGATAATCTGTTTAAGAATTTAAAAATGTCTTGCCACATTTAAATGTGTGTAAAAATATAACCAAATTGCCTCCTGTACAGAAATTGTATTACTTCTACATCAAATACATACGTACAAAAAATCACTATGTTTAAAAAGTGGTAATAGTGCACACAATTAAAGTCTTCGGATTGAACTGACGCCTTCCACATCAACACTGTTTTTTTCGGTTTTGCACTGATCATTTTGTGTTGATTTGTTTTGATTTTTTGTACATATGTATTTGATGAAGAAGTAATACAATTGTTGTGCATCTAATGCACTGTTTGTGTGAAAAGTGGCAACATTTGTGCATATCTTTCTGCTTTACAGTGGAGTACATAGTTCACCATTGAGCTGATATAAAGGTTCCCTTATGCATTCTATACCAGTTCTTATAAGGCATTACACATTTGTTTACTTCACAGGTTTGTATTAATGGGTGTTGTGCATATTTCTTTCTCCATCGTATCTTGGTTCTTTGCTCTTTTTTCTTTTTAACAACAAGTTGATCACAGAAATGTTTATGTGGATAATGGTAGAATGTAGAAACGACACCACATCTTATAATACTGATAAAAACGAAACCTTCACTGGGGATAGAGACCTCACCCTCGGAACTTACTATAGTTCTATTGAATACCCGCTCCTTAGTAAAACATACTATAGATATACATGACTATATTCAGGAGCAAGGACTTGATATGATGTGCCTCACAGAGACATGGCTCACGGAAGCTCATGGACCCACCATAGAACAGGTGACCCCTCCGGGTTATGTGTTTTTTGGGAAGCACCGGGAGGAGAGTATTGGGGGTGATGTGGCCATTATAGGTAAAAAAACTGTTGGGGTTCTATGAAGGTAAAATTGAATGCATGGGTAGTGACATCATCCATGTGAAACTGAATTGTAATCCTAATTACAGTATGAACCTGGTATTACATTATGGACCACCTGGAGAATCAAGCAGTTTTAAAGACGATATTGTTAACATTGTTACACCAATTCAGGTTTGCTTATTTTGGGTGATTTTAACCACTGGAAAAATGATAACATGCAATAAAGCATTGCAACAGGAGAAAATGCTAAAACCGCATCATATTGTATTTCACAGCACTGAACTCACACACAACAAGGGGCAAATATTAGATTGGGTTGGTAGTGGAAATATTCAGCTTGGAAATATCATTACCACACCATGCATTTGGTTGGATCATTATTTTGTTTCATGTTTGTTGAAACTTCTGGCCAAAGCACCTAGAGTACATGCGCCTGCACATATGGTTAAAGCCCGAAATTTTAAAGGTGTTACCGCCCCCATTCTAGCATCCTGCATGCAATCTCTTATGACTAAAACAATGACCTTGATGGCCCAGAGAGACTTATTAATAGTTATAATGATGAGATACTAGAAATGCTAGCTAAACATGCCCCTGTGAGGGATAAAACTGTTAAAGGTTTACCAAACTGCCATAAATGGTTTTCCCCTGCCCTAGCTGAACTCAGAGCCAACAAAAGACAGGCGGAACATGCTTGGCTTAAGGATAATTCCACTAAGAACTTGTTGGCTTGGAAGCTCATAGAGAAGCACGTTAAGGCAAAGAAAACCTTTTATAATGACCAAATAAATCTGGCCGGGGATCAGACAAAATAAATCTTTCGACTTTTCAGAACGTGGGAAAAACCCACTGTTTGTAGTTCATTAATTAAACCCACAGTTGATGACTGAAACACTTCAGAAGGCATTTGTTGATAAATTATTGAAAGCTCAACATAAGATTATGAAGGAAGCACAAGCATCCTCATCGTCGGTTTTCATACCCAATCAAAGCCAGTCTGAAGTAACGTGTTCAAATCCTTCAAAATATTTGTCAAGCCAGGAATCCAAAGCTGTAATCCAACAAGATCAGTCTATAGCATTTAGCTTCAAGGAATCCTCTACAGTTGAAATGTCTGACTTACTTAAAACTATGCATCCTACCAACTGTCTGGGAGAATTACTGTCCTCTAAATATATATATTAGAGCACAGGGACCTGTTTGCACCATTTCTCTGTAGATTTGTGAACTCATCTTTTCTAACTAGTGTTATACCCCAGTCATCAAAAGTGTAGCAGTTACACCCCTGCTAAAAAAAGTAGGACTGGATCCTTTGGGTACAGCAAAACTAAGGCCCATCACTAACATCCTGTTTTTTTCTTGAGCTTATGATAAAGCATCCACGGAACAATTGCAATCCCATGTCCAGACCACCGGCAGATTGCATGTTAAACAATCTGGGTTCAAGTTTTATCATGACACTAAAAGTGCACTCCTGGACTTATAGACAAGCATGTTCTCAAAACTGGAACATAGCAAGTCAGGGCTGCTTATGTTGTTGGATCTATCAGCAGCCTTTGAGTTGCTAGATCATAAAATACTGCTTGATCGGATGTCAACTGTCGGAGGGCTCTCTAGGGATGCTACCGCCTGGCTCAGATCTTTTTAAGAGGGCCGCCAGTATCGAGGATATTGGGGCGACTGTGCTTGTGAGTTACAGATCATAACATGTGGAGTCCCCCAGGGGGCATGGCTTTCTCCCTTGTTATTCAATATTTACATTCTGGTCCTGTGTGATGATCTAGAATTACTTGAGATATTCTTCTGCAATTATGCCGATGACTTCCAATTGGTCCTGGACATTACTGGAGACCATGAAAAGGACCAACTGACACTGGCCGCAGCATATCACATCATAAAATGCTGGATGTCCACTAATTGATTCTTTTTAAACACGGCCAAGACTGAATTGATGTTATTCGGTCCTCGGCAAGCTCAATCCAACTTAGATCAGAAGTATGCCAGTTTTAATATTGACGGCAGCCAAATTAAGGTAGTGCAGAAAGTAAAGACACTTGGTACTTACATGGAGGAAAGTCTGCACAGCGAAGCACATGTAACAGCGATTACCATCAGTACCAACTACCACCTTAAGGTACTTAAGCAAATAGCACCTCTAGTTTCAATAGAGAACAGCATCAAACTTGCGAGAGCAGTGATCCTCCCATGTGTAGATTATTGCAACACACTATTGGGAGGTGCAAATAAGGCAACTACAGAACATTCAAAATGGTGAAATCCAGATCATCTTCCACATAAAACATTCAGAGCCAACAAGTGCAGCCAGAATAAAACGACATTGGCTCCCAGTGTCAGCGCGCATTCAGTTTAAACTGTCAACCACTTGTCATAAGTGCATTTTTGGTAATGCCCCAGCATATTTGAAGGATAAGGTTAACATTTACCATCCCAAGAAAAACCTAAGATCAGCCGAGGGCTTTTTATTGCAACTACACCTGGTAAAACAAGCCCGCCGTCTTGGCTGGGCCTTCCACATTCAGGGCACCAGGGCATGGAACGCCTTACCATCACAGTTACGGAAAACAGAGAACCATCTTGCTTTCCGGAAGCAGCTGAAAACGATCCTCTTTAATTAGAATGTATCACTCTCTGAGCAACCTTTTCCTCGATTATCTGTCTCTCGGCGCCTGGATGCCTACGGCTTTGGCGCAGTATAAGCTTGATAACATAACAACATAACATAACATGGTTAAAAGTGATCTTTTTCTGGCTATTTAAAAATCCTGTAATTATATCTGGACAATTTGGAAGACATTGTTTATATTGCAAAATTTTGGAAGAGAATCAACACTCAAAGCATTTAGCAGTGAACAGTTAATTTTCAGCAGATTATGTTCTGACCAACTGATACGATTGGCTTTGGAATTTAAAACACACGTTCCTCTCATCTGTTCTTTTTGGGGTATTGGGTTCACACAGATGGAGAATTCCATCATTATATAATCGCTTAATTTGTTTTTTCATATAAGCTTGAAGCTCTCCATGTGTGCAAAGCTCTTGTAATTTGTCAGGATTAAATAAATCCACGAAAAAGTATAGAACAGGTCATTTCTGTCAATGTTTACAGCTTGTAGCAGTTGTTGTGACTTTATGAAGAACATCCAAGGATTTGATATTGATGTTGATATTTTATTTCTATCGCGCTCGTACACAAGTGTTTCAGAGCGCGACAAGCCAAGGGAGGGGAACATGGGAGAACAAAACAACGATCTTACTAGGTCCAGTGACATTGAGAACGGGCAAGTGCACCGGAGAGGGAGGGGGAAAGTGCATGGAAGAGGGAGAAGTGGAAAGTGCGGAGCAAAGGAGAAACAGATAAATAATAATATAAATAATAAAGGCAACAAACAGTGGTAGTGCAGCCAGCAAGTGGCAAGTGCTGGGTTAAAGGCAGCAGACAGGGTAGGTCTGATAAGTGCAGGAGGAAAAAGGGTGGGACTGTATGGTTACAGATACAGACCCTAGGGCAAGGGGTGGCCCGGATACAGTGGGGATGGGTAGCAGGGTGAGCAGATACCTGGGCTCGGAGGACATAAGGTGCCAGATGCACAATGCCAAGTGAGAACAGATCAGGAGAGGGGGAGTGAAGGCAGAAGCAAAGAGCCAGGTCTTGAGGTGCTTCCGGAACCAGAGATGGTTCTCCTCAAGTTTTAGAGTGGCAGGGAGGCTGTTCTAGGGGGAGGCTCCAGCCGAAGACAGAGATCTACCCCCAGCTTGTTTCTTTGACATATGACTGATCCTGAGGGAGTTAGAGGTAGAGGAGCGAAGAGCTTTAGAGGGGAGGTATTTGCAGATGGGTAGGTGGAGGTATTTTGGACCCAGGCCCCAGAAAGCCTTGTGGACAATGCAGAGGGTTTTGAATGTAATCTTTGCATCCACTGGGAGCCAATGTAGAGATTTCAGAGCTGGAGAAATACAATCCCAGGCTTGAGGCCAAGGACATGTCTCGCAGTCCCGTTCTGGATTAGTTGCAGAGGGCGGAGAATAGAGGCAGGTAGATTTAGAAAGAGTTTGTTACAATAGTCCAACCTAGAAAGAACCAGAGCTTGGGAGACAGTGAGCTTCTGGGGGAAGGAGAGGAAAAGCAGAGTGC
Source organism: Ambystoma mexicanum (assembly GCF_040938575.1). Taxonomy (NCBI): domain Eukaryota; kingdom Metazoa; phylum Chordata; class Amphibia; order Caudata; family Ambystomatidae; genus Ambystoma; species Ambystoma mexicanum. Next base: position 203,325,588 of record NC_090923.1, on the reverse strand, counting down.
CTCTGAAGAGGTGCAGTAGTAAGCTTGATTTTTCAGAGATGTGGGCAGAGCAGGAAAGTGTGGAGTCAAAGATGACCCTGAGACTCTTAGCCTCGCAGGTTGCCGTAAGAGGAGGAACAAGGTGTGCCGATGAGGAGGATCTCCGTCTTGCTGGCATTCAGAAAAAGATCATTGGCGACACACCAATCTTGAATGGCAGTTAGGCAATCAGAGATGAGAGAGGGAGAGGAGGTTTCCAAGGGCAGCCTGAAAATGAGTTGAGTGTCATCAGCGTAGCAATGTAAATTTGAGCTGAAAATGCCAATGCAGTGGGCAAGAGTTGCCAGGTATTGGTTGAAAAGAGATTAGACGCCCAGGGAACACCACAGGTAGAGAGGAAGACAGATGATAGGAAGGACCTAAGTAATGGCCTGGGAGGGTCGATCAGAGAGTAAGGAGGACTGCCAGGCTAGAGCCTGGCCAGTGATATCTAAGTTATCACAGAGACGGTTGAGCAGAATGGTATGGTTGACAGTGTCGATGGCAGAAGAGAGAATGAGTAGGATGAGGACAGATGGAAGGTTTAGAGAGCAGATCTTCACGGATGTTCAGGAGAGCAGTTTCCATGCTTCTGGCAGCTCTGAAGCAGGCTTGTGGTCATGGAACCCTCCAACAGAATTGGAATGAATGTTAAGCTGAGAGATGGGCAGTTTTTCCAGGAGTTTGCCCAGAAAGGGAGCAATGTAAATTGGGCGATAGTAAGCCGGACAAGAAGGATCAGCTGTGGGTTTTTTGAGAAGAGGATGTACAAGGGAGTGTGTCAGAGGGGACGGGAAGGATCCTGAGGCAAAGGAGTGGTTGTAAAAATCATCAAGGGCCGGAGCGAGGGTGTCAATGTGGTCCTTGATGTTTTAGAGGAACAGGCATGACCCTGTTTTGACGAGGCTTTCATAGATTGTACTTGTCTAGTGACCTCATCAGGGGAGAAAAGAGGAAAGGACGAGAAGGAGGGTGGGGGGTGTCTGAATGAGGGTCAACATGTACACACGGAGAGGGGAGAGGAGGGGCCAGGGTGAAGAGGGTGGACATGATGTCCTGGGTTTTTGAGATAAAGCGAGAGGCAATGACATTGCAAAGAGCCTGGGATGCAACAGCAGGGGTACAGACTGCAGCAGTGTTGGCCAGCTCTTTGCAGATTTTAAAGAGTTCGGCTGAGTTGTTAGATACCGCAGAGACATGGGCTTGAATGGTGACTCTCTTCTTGGTGAGGAAAGAGAGTTGGTATTGCCTTTGGAACAGGCGACAGGCCAGTTTGTCAGATGATGAACAAGAAGCCCTCCATTTTCTCTCTGCTGCCATACACTTACGTTTAAGTGTAGGTAGGTCGGAGTCATACCAGGAATTTCACTTGGCTATGGACTTCAAGTGGATTCTCATGACAGGGGCAAGAGTATCAAGAGTATCAGAAATTAAAGAGTAGAGCAGAGAGAGGGCTGTGTCAGGATGTGATAAAGCCAGAGTTGGAGGGGGGCGGGGTGGCGGAAAAAGCCTCAACTGGCACATGTTTCATGGGCCGGATGTCCGAAAAGGTAGCTGGCAGTATTGATGTAGGCTTGGCTTGGGGTGAAGAGAGGGAGAGATGAGAAAAGAGGAGGGAATGATCGCTCCAGGAGAGAGGAGTGGTCAGAGGGATGGAGAGGGGGAGGTCAGAGGAGATTAAGGCATCGAGTGTGTGCCCTGCAGAGTGAGTCGGGCCAGAGAGGAGGAGGGACATGGAGAGGGAGTCACAGAGGTCATAGAAGAAGACAGAGTAGGAACAAGGAGAGTCTAAATGGATATTTAGGTCACCGAAGGAGGGGGAGTTGTGTGTTAGAGGCCAGGAGGGAGAAGGAGAGGTCCGCCCACTCAGAGAGAAATTAGGTGATTTGACCAGGAGGCTGGTCGATGGTAGCCACAGTAAGAGAATCGGTAGCAGAGAGAGAGAGAGAGAAAGAGAGAGAGAAAGAGAGAGAGAGAGAGAGAGAGCCTACAGACAAGGCATTTGAAAGAGGAGTAGGTCTGAGTGGGAATGATAGAGGCAGGAATCCACTCAGGAAAGATCAGAGCTACCCCCCCCCCCCACCGGACTGGGAGAATCTGGGTGTGTAGCCATCAAGGAGGAGAGTGTCAAAGCTTGTGACAGAGCGGGCCATGAACCATGTCTCATTAAGACCAAGGACATCAAGGTCTAGTTCTTCAAGGAGGTGGCAGATGTCAGAGCAGTGTTTGACAGCGGAACGAGAGTTGAGAGTGGCAATATGAAGAAGGTTGCCAACCTTGAAGACCTTCCAGGGAGGGGTTCAGATCAAAGCTATGCCCTGCAGAGGAGAAAGATCCCTAGGAGGGGCAGAGGCAGAGGAGAGAGAAGGCAAGGTAGCCAAGATGGGAGAGGAGAGGACAGCAGGAGATGAGAGGAAATTGATGAGGCGAGGGAAGCACCTATGAAAGAGGAGGAGATTGGCCTGAGGCCTTGGACCATGACAGTGCCATTAAGGTAGACAATAATGATGACTTTAGAGGAGTCGAGGAAGCCATGAGAACTTCCCAGCGAGTGCCACCATTAACGGGAGAGGAGGAGATAGGACAGAGCACAGAGATCATATGAAGAGTCCATATATCTGGTGAAGGAATGACAAAGAGGATGTCGGTGAGGGTCTGTCTGGAGGAAGTATTGGAGTAGGTGTCGGCGATAGGAAGACCAGGGTTAGAGGCCAAGATATCCTTTTTGAACTTCTTCCTACCAGACCTAGTGAGAAGGGAAGGATAGTCAATGAAGAAGCAGTTGGAAAAGATAGGAGAAACAGAAAGTGCCATGAGGGTGGAAGTGAGGAGAGGATGGAGAAACTGGGGGGGTGTCGGACAAACAGCAAGATGTGAGTGTTAGGGAGAATTCTCACCCAAAAGCTAATTCCCTCTACCTTAGAGCCCTCCAGCTCTTTTGCTATATTTTGGGACTTTACACTTTTCATTTTCAATGTGTTTTCTGTGTTTGTGTTCTTTGGATATGGAGTTTGTAGACAAACTCTACAAGCATCATCTTGTTCTTGTGTGTCACGCAGCACCTTCAGTGCAGTGGCACAGGGGTGTCCTTCAGACTTCCCAAGGTTTAAATACCTTCTCTATTGACTGACTACTGTGTCCCAGTACATGTATAGTTAAATTGACTTTGCTAGTCTTTTTAAATCCATAGACCCAGCACGCACTAACTTCCTAAAGAGTGCTGGAGGGGTTTACTAGCATCCCCTGTGTCTAAACACTCATGTAGCAGTCAAATGTTACCCCTTCCTCTTCAAATGGCTGGTGGCAGTGGGTTTAGATTGAACTACCATGATTTTTCCCGACTGCGAACAAAGGTAGCTAAAAATCGGGTCAGCCATGTTTTTCAATATGGCGCCCAAAGCCTATCCCCAAAATTAGACTCCGGTCAACTTTTCTCACCGTTTCTTTTAGGAAAGGTCTTTCTAGTGTTTGTCTCTGTGCCAAACCAGGTTTGGTCCATTTGTTCATTGGCCTTTGACGGGCTTCAGTGCTGAAGCCGTCCTCTGGCGCCTGTGTGTCTGGCGTGGACAGGATGTGAGGGAGGTGCGTGAAACTCCCTGTGCTTAGTCTCCTAGGGGACCTGAATGCACTCTGTCATGATTGGCTGGATGACTGTCCAGCAAGGAAGCGACCCTGCTGGGTGAGGGACAGCCAGGCTGGACTTAATTGGGGAAAACTGCTTAAAAGCAGGTCTCTGGGACTTGAAAAGCAGAGTCGACCACTGGAACGAAAGAACCGAAGACGAACTGAAGGAAGATGACTGCTGCAACTCCTGGTCCATCGATGAAGCCCTGCTGCAGGTTCGAATTGCTTGAAACTTCATCGACAGAGAAGCCCTTCAAGGTTAACTTCTTCACTTGAGTTTGGTGGGAAGAACCAACTCACAGGCCACCTGGACACTGTCTCCATACTGGTCGAATTTCCTTCAGAGTGCTGTTGAAAACCGGATAGCCTGTGAGAAGGAAACCAGTTTGTGGACTTTAAGGCACTCATACTTTAAACCAAGGTTTCGCCAGGCTTGTGGCCTCTTCCCTAGGCAGTGCAGGAACCTCCCGACGTCCTCCTTATTGTCCACTTGACTGAAGCTCGGGAACTGCGAGATCTGCAGGAACTGCCAGAAACAACTGCCTCAGCTACAGCTTTTCTTCACTTAAAAGGTACTGTGCAAGTGCGGTCAGGAAAGCCTTTCTGCCGCAGCTTGTCCTTCCCTAAACCTACGTATAACTTTTCTTCTGGCAAACTACTTCTAAGAACATGGCAAAGACTTAACGGTTTACTATCAGAACTGTGCTATCCTATCCAACATACTGACACTGATTTTGACCAGGCCTATTGAATTGAATTGAATTGTTTGTTGTAGTGAACTCTATTTATTTGTCCTGCCTATGAAAGTAACTGTGTGTTGATACTTATAACCTTTGTCTTTGTATCCCTTTGAAAGTAACTGCAGTGCCATTTTGCTCCCACTTCAGGGGAGCTTAACTTGTTCAGAAACGTATTGGTTTAGTATTGTAGTGTATTATAGTGTGATATTGAGCTGCTAATGCTAGTGGAATGTTTTCTAACAAAATGTGTAAATACATGTATATCCTTTTATACCAAAAAACCTTGAGTAAGTGTTTGTTTGAACCACTGTAATTGCAAGTCCTTTGTGTATCATCTTGTACTGCTTACTTAACTCTTGAGATAGGTCTGGCTGCTCAGCCACTGCTACCACATAACTGTGTAGTACAGGCTTGTACCAAAGGTGACATTGTACTTACACCTGAGGTCTTAATTGTATGTAGTGTTACCAAAGGGTACTGCATGTGATTCTGCCTAACAGGGGTAGTAGTAATAAAGGCAAAGAAACGCAGTAAAGAGAAAGTAGGAAGAGACATGGGAGTGGGAGAATAGGAGCAGCGGTAGGAGCAAGTGATATTATAAAAAAGAAAATTGCAAGAGGCAAGGAGGTAGAGTGAGAGGAATGAGGGAAACAAAGATAAAAGTGGCAGGTGCCATAGAGGTGTAGTCTGAGGCCAGATAAATAGTAAGAACAGAAGTAAGAATGGAAGTATCATCAAATGGTAGAGGTGGAAAGGTAGAATGAGATATTGAAGGGATGGCATTACAGTAGGAAGAAAACATCTTAAGCCAGTGTAGTGAAGGGTCAGGCAAAACCATATGTGAAAGAGAAGAGGGTGACACCAGGTGAAAGAAGACACCTACCCTAACGACTCCCCATGAAAACTAAGCGGCCATGTCAGAGAAATACTAGAAGGCCCCGAAGGAGTGAGTTAGTCATCCCTTTAGAGTAGCCGCTAGTAGAAACCAGATAGAACATCAGACAGTAGGGGTCCCCGTTGGCAGGAATACTAAAATCGAAATTAGGGATGCCTGTGTTAGGGAGGTGGAAAAAAGGCTGCAGAAGTGGTAGGTAGAGCGGGGCGGTCCTACCTCCAATTCCCCTAAAGACCAGTCGGCCCAAACGTCCTCACACCAGACCCACAACCAATCAATTGTATATATTTTAATAAACACCCGTGGAACCGTATCTGGAAGTAAGAGTGGCCATTATGGCAGGCGCCCCATCACATGGCCTAGCTGTGCACTTTGTTAGTCTCCTACTTTCAAACGCAACAAGGGTTCAACCCGTTGCGAGTTTAGCTCTGCTTAAGCTGCTCCAATTCCAAATGCGCACCTTTCTCCATGTATAGTGAATTCCGGTACAGAATCATGTGGAAAGTGGTTTGGCCGTCAGGACTCCAAGTAACTTCCATTGGCTTATTTTTAGACATCAAGTAATTCAAGGGAATGGTAATGGTCACATACCCATTTATGAAAGTTCCTTCATCACAAACATTTTAATGCATCCCTTTTCGTATGTAAAGTAGTAATTGTCGAAGCACATAGGCCGGAGGTCGGTGCAATTTGCTGAGATACTGGCGGGTTCTTGTACAGTAAGGCTACCTGGCAAACACATCAATTAAATCTTTCATTCTTTTTTGGTAATTGCATTTTTATTCCATATTCACATTTCTTTTGAACTGGAGAATGCAGTGTGAATGTTGTGGGTGCATGTGAGTGAATGTGAGAGAAAGTTTATGGGTGAGTGACTGACTGGTGGAGGAATGGGTATGAATGTGATTATGTGTGCATGTGTATGTGTGTGTGTGCAAGTCGCTTGAGGGCCCACGAAGCATTGGAGCATTGTTGACATGTCCTTAAGTTGCATGTCATATTGTACTGTTATTTTTATTTGATGTGTGTTATTATGTGACTAGACTGGCCTTCTGGTGCAGCCAGTCAAGCCATTGCTTACTGTGGATGGCATTTTGTTCTGCGCATCTATGATAAATCAAGCATGATATGTATTATAACTTGGCTAGGATGTCATTTTGGTGAAACCAGTGTAGACATATTGGGCCTCATTACGACCCAGGCGGTAAGTTACCGCCTGGGCCGTGACTTTACCACCATGGCGTAAACTATGTTTACGCCATGGTGGTTGGCGGACTTACCGCCCCATTCCGACCTTGGCGGGGCGGTAAGTCCCCAATCCCCATTTACCCTTCCCCATTCCCATTTTTGCCCCATAGGGCATAATGGGAGTGGGGAAGGTGTTAATTACGCCACCGTAAATTACGGTGGCGTAATTAACTCCATGGTCCCTTAGCGCCATGGATTTTAACACCTGCTAAAAGCAGGTGTTAAATCCGCCATGGCGCTAAGGGACCTCGTACTCAGGCGGTAAGGGTCGGCGCTGTTTACGCTGCCGTAAACCCCTTACCGCCTGGGTCGTAATGAGGCCCATTGTGTGTCTTGGCATAGCTCAAATACAAAATACAGCAGCTGCAAATGCAAATGCAAATGCTCCAGAACTTAGCAGCCAGACTGGCTCTGAATGCTCCCAGACTGACCCCTTCTGCTGGTCCGTTCACTGGTTGCCGCTAGAGTCGAGTTTAAGGCTCTGTGTGTTACTCATCAGGCTCTTCATGAGGTGGGTGCAAGTTACCTGAAAGGAAAGATTGAAAAGTACCATCCGACTAGATTTCTGTGTTCATATGCTATTGGGCTCTTCAAAGTACCTAAGTTTCACCATGCCTGGGCAGGGGGGGCGATCCTTCCCGGTACTAGCCCAAACTCTGTGGCCCCAACTCGATTCCCATTAGAGCCGAGTATCACAGAGGAGTGTCTTCGTTTTTGGAAGATATCTAAAACCTTTCTGTTCTAATGTGTCTGCCTTTTTATGCTGCTCTTTTATTTCTGTTTTCCCTAGTGTCCGTCTGTGGATTTAGCGCCTAGATGGATAAGCACCTTAGTTGCGCTTTATACATTTTGTTACATTACATTATACATGGCTTCTATGATAAAGAAAGCACACATGAAATGTGTTATTGCAATGCTAGAGTGGCATATTGGTGCAGCCAGCCTAGCAATATCTTACTGTGGCCTTACATTTATTTACTGGCAATCTGTGACAAAGCAGTCATACATGTACTGAAATGTCTAGACTGGCTAACATTTGAACCAGTTTGGACACATTTTCATATTGTAGTATGGCATTTCTAATGCTAATGCCAACAGGAACATGTTCTTACATGGTGTACTGGATATATTGGCTGAGCCAGCATGGTCATATTTTCTGATAGTATCACACAAAACAAGCTTGAGTATGTTATTATATGAGCATCCTGGCATATATTGGTGCAGCCAGTATGGAAATGTATGGGCACAGTGAGCATGACAATGTTTTATATACTGGCATATACTGTGGGGAAAGGCATGAAAATGCAGTGGGATATGTTCCTATCCACTATTGGTGATTTGCATCTATTTTTCATGAGTTACCCAACAAAAACAAATTGCAAAATTTCTGGCTTTTTGCCCAATTTTTCACAGAAATTGTGCTGTATAATGCACCATTTATAAACATTATAAAGGTAGTTCTATGGGTGAGTAGCTCCCAGAACCCACTTCACTACACTGGCTACACCCATCCAATGAAACAATTCACCATCCACCACTTGGGACTTGTACATTTGGGTGCCAGTGGCCAGACACTGCCCGTTGTTTGTACACTGGATGAAATGTTTAAGCTTTGATAGAAAATCACCCATCTTTCACCTGGCGCAGTGCGTGTGCTCCTGGAGCAGCATGATCATCATGAAGATGGTCCAGGCCTGCCCAGAATGTGGCGCATCCCATGCTTTGTTGAAGAGTTTGGGGCTGAGCCCCCTCTGCATCTCTCGCAGAGGCTAGCCCTAAAGATAGAGGAGCATTACCTACTTCATAGTATGTCACATGTACCATACAACAATTAATAACAACAAGAGGGAGACTGTGCACCATAAAGAAGGAAGTTATTTGGGAGCCAAAGCAAATTGTGATTTACCTTACCCTGTTGTGTTCAACATTCTAATGCTCCTTTTACATGTCAAAGGTTCTTGTTTAATCCTGGTACTAAACAATGCTGTTATGGGCCATCTTCACCACTTTAAATTAAAAAAGGTGCAAAAGGAAAAAGGAAAAATAATCCTTGAATTTGAAACATCATACAACCTGTAACCTTATTTAATATGGTAGTAGGACATGAGTGTCATGAGTTAAAATAATCGTACTCCAGACCAGGGACAGTCCACGTGGAACCCACCACACTCACCCAACCGACAGACCATCCAGAAAGGGGGAGGAGGGCTGCTGCACCAGTAAAAAGAAAACCCTCCGTTCTTACCTTACTTATATTGGATACAGACACTGAGGTGGATTGTATAGGGTTCCTAACAGGAAACCCTGTTTAATAACAAAAACACATGGGGGGTCATTATGAGTTTGGAGGCAGCCATGGCACTATTAGCGCCATGGCTGCCTCCAAACCCGGGTCCGGGTACGGTCTGGCAGTCCCCATTCAGTTTACCATTCCCCATTCCCATTTGAGCCCCCATAGGGCTCAATGGGAATGGGGAAGGCGCTAATAACGGCCCGTAAATTGCGGGCCTGTTATTAGCTCCAAGGTCCCTTAAAGGAATGGTTCGGTCAAAATTTTGTATTGTCCCTACGGGTCGGCCATGTGTTTTTAAGCCTAAGTCGCTCGATTTTAGAAAGATTTCCTATGGACCTTACCCGAGTTTTCATCCATTAAACGCACGTGAAAACAGGCATCAGGGCGCTGCCATTTTGTGATAATCCTATCGCTTGCCCCATCGCCCTGGATGACCTGCTTTTGCGGCAATAAATCATATCCCCCACCTCTGAGCCTGTCATCAACTAATGACGTGTCGCCATAGAAATGGCAAGACGCCTATTTCCTCAATAAGTATAAACTGACCGTTTCACAACACACAGCAGCAGATTTTCGATTCCATTCCTCTCTCTGTGTTACTTTGAGTATTCTGTGACTCGTTTCTGTGCTCTGGTCAGCTACCTTTGCCGCTTGTAGCCCGTGTGAACACCTGTACCATCGCTATAAATTATTTTAGTTTGTTTACCACACAATGGCTACAATAATGCCTACATGTACGAGCCCGAGTATACCGAGGAGGAACTACTGGAAAGGGAAACATGCAAAAACGATGGGGCTTCAGACGGCAGTTGGCAGGACGAATCAACGGATGAAGACACTGGACCTAGTCGCATGGACGGTGTTTCCACCTGGTGCACATGCGAGCTAATGCCAACCGAGGAGAAGAACTGCTGCTGCTGTGAAAACTCAGGATGCGTGGCCTACATTTCTAGAAGGTGAGCCACGACCGCATTGCATCACTGAGCTGCCAGACTTCAGGGCAGCCTGCCTCACACGGTCCGTGTTGAGGATAATGACGGTGCTTATGCATGAACTTCGCGCAACTGTTCGTCCTCGTAATCCGAGTAACGAGTAAGTATAATCTGCTTGTGATGCCACTACTATTTCATGGTCGTCTCCTATATGCAAAATTACATCTACATATCATTGTAACGCATGAAAGTCGTTCAATAGTGTGCAGTGTCTAGATAGCATTTGTCCGAGAAGAATGCCATTAGTTACAAGAATTGTCATTGACAACAAACGTTTAATCAATTTATCTTGGTCATTTAAAAACAGTTTGTATCATTATTTTTCACAGGTGGTAGGGCTGGTGGCCCATTCTTCCTTTACATGGTGGCTTCACGGGAGGCTTGGACACCCCGTTCGAAGAGTAATACCCGCCTGTGCCGTTCGTGCCATAAGAGAAACTTTCCCGAGTGACAGCGGTCAGTACAGGGGATTTTCCCTCACTGTGCTGCAACCTGACAATGTACAATGTGTAAAGTTTTGTATTTTTGTGCCATCAAAAAAAGAAACAAAATAAAACACCACATATATTTTAACAAAGGTTGTTTCGATTTTTTATCAAGTGTGTCTCCATTCAGCAGTCTTCCTGTGCCTTGTCTGCACACCCTAGGCCCATCCATCCCACCCCCCTCGATCAAAGGCGGTTCGCGCCAGTGGATGCGTGCTGCCATGGGGGAATGTCAGGGGCGCGAATGGCCAAGGTGCCAAACAGCATGTACACTTCAAAAGGTATCCCACGCCAAGGGCCCATCGCTCACATGGCTCCCTCAGACTCTGTGTGTCCGGCCGTCACCCCCCCTCACGCTGGCCGGCCCCCGGCAAACCACATAATACCACGACATACACACGTCATTCATTCACAAACACACCCCTGTTTGTAATACTTTATAAACCACTTGATGTGTCTCATGAGAACATCTTTGTGCTTTGCAAGTCAACTCCTGAAGGTGCTACCTGAGAACCACTGAGATCTATGCTAATCTGCTCGTCGTCGTGCTTTCCGTGAACTTCAGTGAACGCTTCGAGCAAACTCGTCAGTGTGCTACCTGTGGCCATCTACCTGTTCTCCTGCAACATACTGCTCTGCTTGCTGAATTCAACTGTTTGTTGGCCAAGGTAAGGCCATGTATCCTAGTCATATTTCGCTGATTTTTCAATTTCTATTTATTTGCGAGTAGAGTACTCAATAGTGCTATGTTCATTGGTCTCATTGATATTGACTTGAGTTTCCATTGTTATGCTATCAATAGATCTATTTATTTACATCTGTGTCAATTGTCATCGAATTGCATCCTTCGGGGGTCCAGCCTATAATGTAAGCATGTTTCCTTCTCTGCAAGACAGAACATCCAAGGGACGAGTCACATGTTCAGAATTTAGTCACATCATTTATACATTTCTGCAATTTATGCAAATGCTAAGCCGCACATGATGAACTGGTATAGTTCCTGTGACCAAAACAAACCTTTCATTGAACATTGTATGGTTCATTTACTTTTGTATCACATTTTGATTCATCAAGATTGTATAATAATGTTGATATTTACTTTTCAGAATTTTCAACAATGCCTTCCTGTTCGATTAGCGGTTGCCTTTGAAGACCCATGCTAAATCTGAAGGCACTACAATGAATGTATTCCCGAAAACTGTTCATCGAATAAGAGAATGGGTCATACATTGCGGATATCCAATGGATGAGCTGGAAAGTAGAGTCCAACAAGTCTTAGAGGACAAGAGGGGTGATCGATACCGCATCTGCAGCCGGCACTTTTCCTCGAACATGTACACAACATCTTGGGTAACAAAGAAGAATAAACGGCGAACGACACGAAAATTGCTCGCGAACGCTATTCCCACTCTATTTGTCCACATTCCGCCACTGGTGAGGTAAGTGTCCAGATTTAGCTTTAGGCCTTGTGGTAGTGTGTAGGTAGCCGAATGGATTCATTAATATTTTAGGTGTTGTGTCCCTTGTAATACTTTCGACATATGAGTGTATAGCTTTTTGAATAATGACATTTATCAATATATTCTTTTTCGATTTCATAACCCACAAATGAAATCTATTGACATTTATCAATATATTCTTTTTCGATTTCATAAACCACAAACGAAATCTATATATGGGCACATGGAACTGTGCTATATTGTGCATTTTCAATAGCATTACTCTCAAGTATTCTGTCTCCTTACATGGCAATTTTTAATATTGGCATTTCATTATCAATCAATAATTTACCTTTACAACTGCTTGACTATCCCTTGAATCTGAAGCAAGAACATTCTACATCCGTGACGTGCTTGCAGTTATCAACCACTTCTAGCGCGTATCAGGTAATCTTACTTCCGCTACAGACTTGTTTTATGCATGTCAAGTAATATTTTTATTGTATGGTGTAATTATTTTACTGAATGTTTGGTTAGTGCTTTCCAATTGATATACACCTTAGTTATCGTCCACTGGTGTTTGTTTTCAGTTATGATTAGTGTTATCCATAGTAAGGCAAGTACTGGCTTTCAGGGAGTTGCTGAAACGTCCACCACATTGACAACATCCCTAGATGTTCTTCAGCAGCACAAGGTATGGATACTGACAGCTCCATCGAACTAGATCATCAGAGCTGTAATACGTGTCGTTTGATTGTTCTACACAATGTTTCATTCATGGTTAGCTATTGACATGAACCTGTGCGGTCGACCCCAAGTGTGTCTTATGTTTTCAATATTGTAATCCTTACTAATGCAAGTCCTATCTTTCAGGCAGTTGATGGAGCGTCAACCCCTGCACTTGATGCAGAGCCTGACATTCAAGTCATTCCAGGGGAAGTGGAAGCGGGACCTTGCGTATACAAATCGGCGCAACAGCTTTCGGAAGTGCGCACTACATTTACAACATCCCTACATATTCTTCGGCAGCACGAGGTATGGATACTGACAGCTCCATCGAGCGTCATCACATAACGTGATTCCATTTGCTATACTTTCTTCCCTATTAATGCAAGTACTGTGTTTCAGGGAGACAACGGAGCTTCCACTACAATAACAACATCCCATTTAGATGATGCAGATGTAAATAAATCGGAGAAATAAGTCGATGAAATCTGATCATATTTAGATATTCCTTGATTAATTTGGACAATGCATCCTTTGTGGTTATCTCTTTATATATACCTGTGCTGTCGACCCCAAGTGTGTGTTATGTTTACAATATTGAAAACCATACTAATGTAAATACTGTGTTTCAGGGAGACAACGGAGCTTCCTCTACAATTACAACATCCCTTGTAGGTGATGCAGATGTAAATAAATCGGAGAAATAAGTCGATGAAATCTGATCATATTTAGATATTCCTTGATTCTTTTAGACAATGCATCATTTGTGGTTATCTCTTTATATGTACCTGTGCCGTAGACCCCAGTGTGTGTTATGTTTACAATATTGAAAACCATACTAATGCAAATACTGTGTTTCAGGGAGTTGCTGATGCCTCCTCTCCAATGCAACCATTCATGGCAGTCCATGCGGAGCCAGAGGTATGGATACTGACAGTTCCATCGAACTAGATCATCAAAGCTCGAATACTTGTGGTTTGATTGTTCTACAGAATATTTAATTCGTGTTTAGCTATTGAGATGTACTTGTGTGTTCGTCCACACGTGTGTTTTATGTGTTCAATATTGTGATACATAGTAATGAAAGTACTATGTTTCAGGGAGCCGATGGAGCGTCATTCTGTGCTGTCTATTCGGATCCAGAAAATATAGTCGTTGTAGCGCAAGAGGAAGGGAAGACATGCAGAAACGAATCGGAGCAACAGCGTGCAGATGTTGAATTTGGAGCCAAGAAAGTTGAAAAGAAAAGAAACAAAAATAAGGTTAGTTACAAACAGTTCATAATTTTAGGAATTGTTTTGTGTTGGGGACTATATTATGTTTTTTTCCTGTCAATTGTACTATACTTTATATTGTGTTTAAAATGAACATCCCTTTTCCAATATGTCCTCTAGTTACCCGTGGGTGTACGAACTATACATACACAGACTGTGAAGCAAATGAGAGATGTTGCTTGCAAGACCATTTACACTATGGAGGAACTATTAATACAGACGCAGCGTGTTGAGACTCGGGATGCTCATGTCCAATGGCCAGAACATGAATTGAATGTGTCCGGAGAATCCAGTAAAGTTGTATTGGACCATTGCTACAGTTCGACTGCACCACCAAAAGAAGATGATACTGAATGTATTGAAGATAGCTCTGAAGTAGTCACAGATTAATTTACACAATCTACACCCGCCCAAAAAATGCCACCCAAAAAGCTGTCGACAATGTTGTGTTCTCCCATCAATGCTGAAGTAACAGATGTTGAAATGACAGAGAATGAACCAGCAGCAGCACCCAACGACGCATCAGAACTTGATATCATCAATATTTCTTTCGAATTTCTTGATATGTCCTCAACAGCACAGTCCAAAACAACTTTCACGCCGGATGACAGTCTAATGAAAGAGGGCAAATACATAGTATTCGACAGTTGTTTGATGGATATTATAAGTATGCTGAAATGTGGGCATTCAATTGGAGGGGAAGTATGTGGGGAGCCATTGATCCATGTGACTCGTCAAAAACAAGGCAGTAACGTCAAAATACATGCCGCCTGTAGATTAAATCATACGTTCTCATGGTCTGCACCACCGATGCTGGGGAAACTGCCAGCAGGCAATCTACTGTGTGCAGCTGCCTCGCTTTTTAGTGGGTCCAGTTTTAGAAAGTTAGAGTCTTTCTTTCAGTATGTGGGACTCCATTTAATTTCTAAAACGCAGTACTACAAATACCAACATAATTATCTGTTTCCGGCCATTAGTGATGCTTGGAAAATTGAACAATTGTCTCTAGCAAGTACATTCAAAGGGAAACGATTCAGGCTAGCTGGCGATGGACAGTGTGGCAGTCCTGGATTTTCTGCCAAGTACTGCACCTACCACTTTCAGGACATGGATAGTAAGAAAATTGTGAGTTCGGTGGTCGTGCAGGTGTCCCAATGTAAATCCAATAAAGTGGCCATGGAGAAACTAGGATTTATAAAATCATTGCAATATCTACAATCAAGGGGAATGCACATCGACCTCATAGCCACGGACAGACACGTTTCAATTGCCAAGACAATGAGAGAGCAGTTCCCATATTAAACATCAATTTGATGTATGGCATCTTGCTAAATCAATCAATAAGAAAATCTCGGCTGCAGGGAAAAAAAAGGTTTGAAAGTATTTCACAGTGGTCCCAGTCTATCAGCAACCATCTTTGGTGGAGCTCCAAAACTTGTGAAGGGTCAGTGGAAATCCTAATTGAAAAATGGCGCTCACTGATGCACCACTGTACACTGATGCAATGTTCACCGCTGGACAGAAAACCAACATTTCCACCAATGTGAACATGGCCCTTTTCCACAGAGGAGGCAGGGAAGAAGAAGTGGTTGATTGCATCTTCACCTACACACAAAGCCAATGAGAAGATTGTTTTCGATAAAACTATATTAAGAGATTTGAGGGGACTGACAGAATTCTGTCACACAGGAGAATTGGAGGTTTTCCACAATGTGTGCCTAAAGTACAGGCCAAAGCGATTGCATTTCAACTTACAGGACATGAAACATAGGACTCTACTTGCCGTCTTGGCCCATAACGAGAATGTGGGCCGTGAACAGTCTAGGACTACGGGAAATGTAGGGATGCCTCGCTACACTACGACCCTTGGAAAAAGAACTAAGAAATGGGTGGTAAAACCAGTATATGAGGAAATGGAGTTCGACTTTGTTAAAGGCCTTATTGTTAGTGTACTAGAGAAGCACAGATATGGAATTTTGAGAGTTTCTGTGCAGGGCACTGATGCATTGCCACCAAACATTGCCACTGTGCCATGTCCACCCAAAGCAGAGCTTGTTGAGAAGTCCAAATCCGGGTTTAAATAAATCATTGTAATCTGATTGTCTTTTTGAAAATAATGTTATTGTACAGTGTGCATACAAAGTATGCTAACCCTAAACCCTCCATTCACCATCCTGGGTGGCGAACAACATGGGTGTCATCTTTGTCTTCTCTCTCTATTCACCTCATATCACTGACCTTGTGAATATTTGTATGTATATATTTGTGTTGCTGTAACTAAGTTTCGCAATCTCATGTAAATGCTGCGCACTGTTAACCGAGGGGAGGCTTGCGTATTGCAAATAGTAAAACAAATAAATCTCACTTTCAACTCAACTCCTCATGTACTTTATACTTTCCCAGACCTTCCCCCAAAAAGTCAATGGGCCTCATTACGACCCAGGCGCTAATGGGTTAACGGCGCCATAAAAGGCTGCAGCGCCGTTAACCTATTAGCGCCTAATTACGAGGTCCCTTTGAGGGACCCGACCTTAACGGCTGGTGTAGACCAGCCGTTAAAGTAGGGACCCGCAAAGGAACCTTGGTGCTAATTACTTAGCGCTTTCCCCATTCCCATTGAGCCCTATGGGGCAAAAATGGGAATGAGGAAGGGCCATGGAGGAAGGGGGAATTACCGCCCGCCAACCTTGTAATGGGGTGATAATTCCCCCTTTCTCCATGGTGGAGTCAGTAATTTACCGGCATGGACATGGTGCTAATAGCACCATGGTCTTCCGCCAGGGTCGTAATGAGGCCCAATGTCTCCATAGTTATGGTTCTCTAGGGCTGCAAAGCTCACAGAGAACAAGGACAAAATTGGGGGCCTTAGAACGCGCCAAGTGAGGTGTTGCAGATGGGAGAGAAGCCAGTCCGCATTTGCACATTGAGGCCTAGTACAAACATGGAGTCGAAAATTCAAGTTCTCACAGATGGCTTTACACAGGATGTTGCAAAGTAAGAATGTACGCTCATGCAGAGTGAAGGTCAGCGGCTTTGATTTTATGCTCGCAGGCTGAAGAGGCCCGCAAATCACACTGGCAGTATAAGGTTCTATTGTTTTTTGACCTTGAGAGAGAGAACATTCTGAAACTAGACCGAGTTTCATGTTAGTTCAGTATATGAAAAATCGTTGGCACGAACACAGTGGGATTTACGGACTGCATTACGCAGAGATACAATGGAATGGCAAATATAATGTAAGTAACTCTTTAGATGCTTTCATACTGGAATAAATGAATGAATGAATGAATGAATGGCACGTACAACATTTGTGGGGTCGTCTTTCTACCGGGCACATGGGCATGCATGTGCCCATTTGACACACATGTAGACAGTCGTTTCTCAGTGGTTCAACGGTAAAAAAAAACCTTAGTTTGTGCGTTTCCCTAGATTTATTTTGTTTTCTCATTGCTTTTCGAGCCGAACATACTCCATTGCATAGTTTCAGCTCGCCCGTAATAAATAAAATGAATAATAATAATAATAAAGATCGGCTGATGAGACTAATTTCAATTTTTATGTTTTCTAAACAGGTACATCCTACCATATTGCCACTGCCACCTATTCCAGACCCCGGCAGACCGCTTCTTCAACCGCCAGCTGCAGCTTCTTGTAAACAACTGCACTACATTGACCATCTTATGCCCTTACGCAGTACTAGCGGCTAGAAGCAACATATCGACATTTACGGTGGCCTAGTGCCTAGTTGATGGAACAGCCTTGTGGTTCACCGTGCATCCAAAGTGCTTCTTTTAACGAAAACCAAAACCCTGTGTACCAGCGCGTGACTCACGACAAACTTTTACAGATTTGCGGATCGAGAGATAAGAATAAAAATTCCATTCCGATTTAATAGGCCAATTGCTGAATATTCTCTAAACATTTAATGTCAAATAAATGTACTTTACCAAATGTACCGTATTGCTGTTTGATTTTAAAGTACAGTTTCATATTCCGAATTGTGGCGCGCTGTGTTGTGAGTTGATCTGTGTTGGTTTCCGGATTCTGTGTGAAGTCGCATAGAAGACGACTGGGCGCGTTTGCCTATGCAGCACAGTAACGTCATGGAGATAGGCGGGGAATAAGAATGTTTTGATAATGTCAGCCTCAGGGGCGGGGGATATGATTTAGTGCCACAAAAGCAGGTCAGCCAGGGCGATGCGGCAAGTGTTAGGATTATCACAAAATGGCAGCGACCTGGTGGCTGTTTTTGCATGTGCTTAATGGACGAAAGCTTGTGTAAGGTCCATAGAATTTTTTTCTAAAATCGAGCGACTTAGGCTTAAAAACACATGTCCGACCCATAGGGACAATAACATTTTTTGACCGAACCATTCCTTTAATGTGACCTGCAGGGAACGGCTGGTCAGAACAGGCGTTCCTGCTTGGACTCACTAAGGGACTTCAGAATAGGGCGGTAAAGGTTTACCGGCACCGCTCTCCTTACCGGTGCCCGTTAACTCTTACTGCCCACCTCGTAATGAGGCCCATTATCTTTTAAATTAAACATGTCTTTTCTTATAATGCCTAATTCCCCTCCTTACATTCCCCTTGCATGAGTTTCTTCTGAATAGAGATCTGCCATGCCGTCCCACTCACTGGGAGACCCATAGAGTGAGACTGACAGAACAGAACCCATGCCTAACACCTGGCATCATCCACTTATGCATGAGGCCAGAAGATGCCCTCCGTGGATGTTTCAACATCCTATGCAGCCTCAGGCAGGCTGCCACTTCCATCACTTACCTCACGCCAGGGTACAGACTCCTCTAATCCATGAATTTAATATATTACACATATACTTACATAACAACTCCGACATAACATTTCCTCCTCCCAACACTACTACATGACACATAACCTACATAACATGTACTATAGACTTAAATATATATATATATATATATATATATATATATATATATATATATATATATATATATATATGTAAAAAAGGACTGGAAACCAATCCGAGTTACATCGGCACTCCGGCTGTGATAAAAGCGAAAGACTGGATGTCTCCAACAAATTCACACACAGGCTTGTGTACCGTGCAGTCAAAGTGTCCTTTATTATTTGAAATACATGGACAAAGGAGGCAGCAACGGTCTTGGATGCAAGAAAGGAACGACGCGTTTCACCCTACTCGGGCTTCTATATATATTAACATATTCAAGCAACAAACACTGACCTTCTCAAATATAATACATTTCAATTTAAAAAGGGATGACAGCTTAAATCAGCCACCCCATTGTAGTACAATGGGTCATTTTTGCTATCTCTGGCGAAATGGGGATTCCACCCTTCTTCTGTGGGTGGCCCCTTCCACAGCATGGGGACAGCCACTCTCACCACGCATAGGCCGTGCACATGAATCACCTCTTGGGGGTCCCTCTGCATGGGTGGGGAATGCCTACTTTCACAACTATGCCCAGCAGAAAAGTTCAATCTTTGGGGTGGCACTGTGCCATATGGGACTGCCGATGCTAAACGCTGACCTAAATGTTCTTCTTTGTAGCCCCCATTGCCTAGAGGAACTGCTCAATCCCACTGACATACCCGTGGCCATTATTTCATCTTCTAGGCAGTCCCTTACCCTTGGGGTCGAGCACATGAATGTCGTTCTTAGAGGAGTCATCGTAAGCTTTAGGCTGTATCCCTGTTTCCATCATCCATCACTTATGCACTGTCGGAATTGAAACAATATTATGCCTGCTATCGCAACAATTGTATGTGTATCGGCCTACGCCAAGTTGTCTAAACATCATATGCGAACAAACTCCACAGCAAGGTCTTGACCTTAGAGAAAGTAATGTAAGTCGCCATCTTGGATTTAGCCGCCATTTTAGGTTCTCTTGTCATATGGAAGTCAACCTGAGCGTCAAAATGGAGGCCGAATGACATTCTGAGTAAGATTCTGGCCATTGTGACCTCCATACACATGAATAATTAATATGCCTGCAGGCCACTTGTCGGGGTCGCGAACTGAGACCTTGTCCTACCGTTGACTTATATGTAAATGTACAACTATATCAGTGAAACTAATCGAAATGCATATATTAAAGGATTGACCTGGCAAGGAACCCATAGGCTCGGCTCGCGGAATGGTTAACTGGCGAGAAGGTTGGCCAAGGGCTGGACAAACAGTACAAAAGACCCAAGTATTCCAATGTACGGTCTCTCTCACTAACGCATTGAACTCTCGTTGAAGTTCGTTATGTTACTCTGAGAGCCGAATAGCTATCCGTTTGTCAATTGACTTTGGTAACTGTTGTAGCTTTTAAATAAAGCACTTGTATGTTCTTTGTAACCTGTGTTGGTGTGTTTCCTATTATTTTTCTGTTTCCACAGTTGGCGCCCGAACAGGGACCCTCAAGATTGATGCCGGATCATTGAAGGTTGACGCAGACTATCGAACCGGGATCGGACAGTGTGATACTGCGGGCCCGACCGAACGAGACGCGATACCTCGGCAGCGCTGCACGATCCAATCCTTGGACGATAGTCATGTGGTCTGACACAGCATCTTGACGAGGGTCCATTTTTGAGGCGAGCAGATTTGTCGAAACCACCAAACACAAGGTAAAATTCGTTAGGTAAGTTCTTTGGTAAACAGTACGATCCTCCTTAGGTTTGGTCAGGTGTAGTCGTGACCCGTCTCTTAATTTAACCCTGACAATTTGAATTTGGCCTATTGTATCTGCAGGCGTATTGTATCTGCAGGCACAATTATTGTCCAGGTAACACCAATTTTTGTGAAATGCCTGCGAAATTGTCTAGCTGCTATAGGGCTTTGTTCCGCAGCGATCGACAATCTTTGGAATTTAGCCGGTCGGCACCACTGGAGGGGTCGCCGGCATGTACTATGTATGGAAGTATGGCATTGGAAGTATAGTATTTAATGATATTTGGCACAGACAAACCAGACATGCCTCCGAATTTCAGTGGCCAATCAATGGTAGTTTTGAGATCCCCCGTATTGAATACCTAGAATCGGTCTTGCTAAAAAAGAAGGCCAGACCTGCAGCATTTGATGTTTTGCAGAATTGGAAAAAAGAAGCGTTGCAGCAGCTTAAAAATAGGGATAAACATGCACGCCATCATAAAACAAATGCCGAAAAGGCGTTGTTATATGATAAAGAAAAACATTCGGAGTCAGTCAAAAATATGGATAGGGCTTTCTCACTCGGTATCCAGAAAATGTATCCCTCTAAAGATTTTCATGCTTCCGAAGAATTTATTGAAAAATTGTTAAACGAACGCAGGCCTGGTGCCTCTGCGCCACCTCCGTATGATCCTCTCCCTGGTGCTCTGCCCATTCCTGCTGTTATTCCTGTTGTTATTCCTGTTCCCCCTGTACAACCTACTGTTCCTATTCCTCTACTTGTTGTTCTTCCACCTACCGTACCACCCCTTCCTCTTGCACCGATAGTTGCACCCTCATTGAATTTTCCCACACCTCTGCTCCCGAGTGGTCCTGTATTGACTGAAGTTGATCGGGGCGTGGGGTCAAAGATTGTCACTCGAAATACTGTTTCTGCAGACAAGAAACAGGAATTATTTGCATGGGCTAAGCACTGTATGGAGAAAGGTGATCAAGTTAACGTTTCTTCCACATCATCAGTATGGGCAATTTTCCCAAGAAAAATGTTTTTATCGAAGGTTTGGGGACTCATTTATGTGTAATGTGGGGTAGATTACATAATACGGATCTCCCACAAGGGGTGAGGGATCTAAATACTTTAGCACTTTCGAGGGACACAGAGAAGAAAGTACATGGT
This sequence comes from Ambystoma mexicanum, assembly GCF_040938575.1. Classification (NCBI taxonomy): domain Eukaryota; kingdom Metazoa; phylum Chordata; class Amphibia; order Caudata; family Ambystomatidae; genus Ambystoma; species Ambystoma mexicanum. The sequence goes on along the minus strand of NC_090923.1, from coordinate 203,304,034 downwards.
CATGTTGAGAGATTGTTTGAGTACAGGAGGGACTTTGAGAAATTACGAGATGAGGATGATGAAGACGACAGTATGTATGTGCAGAAACGGTTCCTTCCGTGTCGTAGATCGGCACCTGAGGAAGTACGAATTTGTACCAAAGATGCGATTAGATGGATCTCGGATTCATCGATACCGCCAGATGAAGTATATGACACGTATAGTCAGTACACAGTAGAAATGCAGAAGAAGGTGATTCAGGTAATGGTACAGTACCTGCAGGAAGAATGTATAAGGAAGAAGGTTAGTTGTCCTATAGAGTTATTGGGAATTTGTAAGAGGGCTTTTTCACCCGACACTTCTTCAGCTGCCTTAGCACTCGACCTGGCTCTGTTTAGTAAGCGGTCAGAGTTACCTACATCTCAGTTGCCTATCAGAGAGGCTCCTCCGACATTTGTCCCAAAGGTTGAGATTCCCGCTAGCGTTGGGACTGGTGCACCCACTGTGGACATCCCTGCACATTATGTATCGCTATTTGTTCACGTCCCGTTTTCACGACAGGAAGTGAACACTGTTAGACAATCAAAAACCCGACAGGATTCTACAAAGAGATAGAGTCCGCTTTGCAGCCCTCTGTGTTCACCTTAAGTGATATTGACTTGCTATTCCATGTACTCCTGCCCATAGATTTATGGAAGCAGGTTCGAACAATAGACGATGTGCCAGGGTTAGGAGATATGTGGGCTAACATGACTAGGTTTGATGGGGAAAGACCAGCTGGTGAGAAACCACCTCAGATAATACTTAGTTTGCCTGATAGAATTGTCGCAATATTGAAAACCATAATTCCTGAGAAAAGACTTATTTGGGACAAGCTTACGGCCTGTGTTCAAGGAAGAACTGAAGGTGCCACCAAATGTTTTAATAGATTCGAACAGGTATTCTCTGACTTCAGTGGACAGGACTTGGGCACAGAGTCTGGGAAAAGGTTGTTTGTGGACAAATTTGTACCTGGATTGTTGCCCGACATCCAGTCACAGATTATGTCCTCTGAGAGCGCTTGGCAGGCGAAATCCCAATCTAAAGTTTTGCACATGGCTCAGTATTATGAGAACCATGTTAATAATGAAAAAGAGAAAATAGAGAAGAGGAAAGGAGATTTGAAGACTAAAGTATTGTTACAACAAATTGTTAGAAATCCCAGAGGGGGTACTTCTCATACCAGAGGTCAGTATGTCCCGAAAGGAAACGCTCCTTTGGGTCCTGTGAATGTTAATCAATGTGCCTATTGCCGCCAGGAAGGTCATTGGCGAGCACAGTGCCCCGTCCTTCGCCAAAGGTCAAACAATGCATTTGAGAGTATGGGTAGACGACTTAGAGGTCGCCCCGGAGCGGGGGGCCCTGATAGAGGTCAGTTCTCGCAAGATCCTCAGCAACCTTTTTCACGGGAAAATCAGACTTCGAGTGTGGACACGAGAAACATATTTGATCATCCTTCTGCTGCCTACCTTTCTGAAGAGCTTTCTTCTGACGACATTTTATTTCGTTAGGACTGCCAGAAGCAGGATTTGGAACCGTCACCTATTCCTGTTAATCAGAAAGGTCCCTACGTTGAATTGTTAGTGGGGAATAGGAAACATCAGTTTTTGATAGACACTGGAGCACAGACGTGCTCCATTGATCATTCCCGGGTTCCAAACATTCCACTGTCAGGGCAAACAAATTTTTCTGTAGGGTTTTCTGGTATACCAATTGCTTGCCCGGTTTCTTCGCCGGTGTCTGTTTCTTTGGGTCCCTTCACGGACCATTGTCCCTTCCTCCTGACTTCGAACTGTGGAGAGAATTTGCTGGGGTTAAATTTGTTGAAGAAATTGAATGCAGTAATTCATTGTTCCTCTGACAGAGTGCGACTGACGGTTTCACCACAGCAACTTCCCAATTCTCAGTTTCTGACTCAACCATTGCCTCCTGAGTTTAGTGTTGTTCCGGAATGTTTGTGGGCGGTTGACGACAATGATGTCGGGGTGATACAGATCGAACCCGTTAAAATAGTTTTGAAACATGGAGTTAAACTACCATGCATTCCGCAATATAAAATATCAGTTGAGGGTGAGCGTGCTTTGAAGTGCATTGTCTCCAATTTTGTGCATCGAGGGGTGATTGAAGAGATTGCAGGTAGTTTATGTAACAGCCCGATTTTGCCTGTATACAAGAAAGGCGACAATGCAATCCCATACCGTTTCATAATTGATCTTCGTGCTATTAACAAAGTTGTCGCCCCACAATTTCCAATTGTGCCTGATGTAACAACGATACTAACAATGATCCCTGCTACAGCTAGGTACTTTAGTGTTGTGGATCTAAAGAATTCTTTCTTTAGTATTCCTATACACAAGGAGAGTAGATATTTGTTCGCGTTCACCTTGGGGGGACGTTCGTTCACATTTACTCGTGCACCTCAAGGGTATACTGAAAGTCCAAGCATTTATAGTAGAGCTTTGAAAGAGCAGCTTGATACCCTTGAATTTCCACCTACTTGTACACTGCTTCAGTATGTCGGTGACTTGCTTTTAGCTGCAGATTCTGAAAGTGCTTCTAAAGAAGGCACTGTATTGTTGCTTGTTCATCTGGCTAAAAACGGTCATAAAGCTTCGTTCAAAAAATGTCAATATTGTTGTCAGGAGGTCGCCTATTTAGGCTACCTCCTGTCAAAGGAGGGGAGAAGATTGAAGATTGACACCTGAAAGAATAAAACACATTTCTGGCATGTCTGTTCCAAATACACAGAAGGAAGTCAGAGCCTTAATAGGTATGGCTTTTTACTGTAGGTTGTAGATCCCAAACTTTTCACTAGTGATAAAACCGATGTTGGCTTTGACGAAGAAGGGCATTTCTTTGCCGCTGCCATGGAAATCGGAACATCAACGATCATTTGAGCTTCTCAAAACCGCGTTATGCTCTGCACCGGTTCTGGATACTCCAAATTATGACAAGGCCTTTGTGTTGTTTGTGCATGAATGTGATGGATGTGCTTTGGCTGTGTTAACACAGGAACACGGAGGGAAGAATAGGCCGTGCGGCTACTACTCTTCCGCCCTTGATCCTGTCGCATGCGCTTTGCCAAGATGTTTGCGAGCTTTCGCTGCTGCTGCCGCGTCTGTAAAACAGAGTGAGGTAATAGTCCTAGGCCACGACTTAATTTTGATGGTACCTCACTCTGTAGATGTCCTATTGAATAAGACCCAAACGCAACACCTCACCTCTGCATGGCTGACGAGGTATGAATTAATTCTGTTTGCCCCTCACATTCAAATTAAGAGGTGTTGTGTTCTTGATCCGGCTGAACTCCTACCTTTCCCACAAAATACTGTTTACGGTGACGAAGAATTACATGACTGCCTGTATACTACTGAACAGGAAACAAAGGGCAGGATAGACCTTATAGATACTCCTTTGGGCAATGCGGAAGGGGAGCTGTTTTGTGATGGCTCCTGCTTCAAACTCCCAGATGGTACATCTACAGCTGCCTACGCAGTTACTACTTTGAGTACGGTTGTTGAAACTAAGAGAATTCCGCATAACTCCGCGCAGGCCGCAGAGATTCTAGCGTTGGCCCGAGCTTGGGAACTCTCCAAAGGGCATACGGTAAACATATATACTGATAGCCAGTACGCCTTTGGGGTGACTCACAACTTTGGCAGGCTCTGGTCGTAAAGAGGGTTCCTAACCTCACATGGGACCAAGATTCAGCATGGTCCCCTGATAGTGCAATTGCTCTCGGCACTTTCACTCCCTAGGCAGTTAGCGATCATGAAATGTGCAGCACATCGTAAGGTCACAGATGATGTGGGAAAAGGGAACGCTTTTGCTGACCAGATAGCCAGGCAAACGGCCACAGACCTTAGCGCAGACATGTATGCTCTAAGGGAAACAAAAGATGCCTATGTAATGGATGAGGGTATAGGGTCTGTGCGGGATATCCAAACTGATGCCACAATAGAAGAATCCAAAAGGTGGGCTGAAGGGATGGGGAAACTGGATGACGATGGTTGTTGGGTGGATACATCTGAAGGAAAATGGTTGCTCCCTGATTCATATGTGCTTGCAATGGTTACGATGGCACACAGTCCTATGCATGTGTGTGCTCAACAGATCACGAAAATGTTAGAACAAGTCTGGATGAATGATAACATTTTGAAGATTGCACAGCGACATGTTCAGAATTGTATGATTTGCTTACAGCATAATGTGGGGAAGGGGACAGTAACTCCAAGGGTAGCTTTGGGCCCCCTTCTGTTCCCTTCGAAGTTATCCACTTTGATTTTATTGAGATGGAACGGTGTAACAATCTAAAATATGTTCTTGTGATTATTTGTGCCTTTAGTAAATGGGTTGAGGCTTTCCCGTTAAGGATGCTACTGCCATGACCACTGCAAAGACCATGGTAAAGGAATTCTTTCCATGATTTGGGCTACCTAGGGTAATTTGGTCGGACAATGGTCCCCATTTTGTTGCAGCAGTAATTTTGAAGATATGCACAGCGTTACACATTGAAAAGCGATTTCACTCGGCTAGGCATCCTCAAAGTGCTGGGTTGGTAGAGAGACATAATGGTATCCTAAAGAATAAGCTTGCAAAAACATGTGCCGGCACCAAACTGAAATAGCCGGATGCCTTACCTATTGTATTGTTAGCCATGCGTACCACACCTCAAACTAAGACTGGGCTCTCTCCATTTGAGGTAGTGATGGGGAGACCTGATAACATTTGGGGCCTTCCGAAGCCCAAAACCCTGAAGGAGGTCAAAAATGTATTGCTTGTAGACTACTGTAACCAGTTGCCTAAAAATCTGTATCTCATTTATCATCAGGTCCAATCAGCTTTACCTGTACGGTTTACGGGCCCAGGACACGATATTCAGCCTGGACGTTGGGTCCTGGTGAAGGCCTACGAAAGGTCTTCCTGTCTCGCGCCTCGCTGGCGGGGACCCTACCAGGTGCTGTTGGTCACCCAGACAGCAGTGCGGGTGGCTGGAAAAAAGCATTGGATCCACGCGACGCATGTCAAGAAACTTCCTCACCCGACGCCACACGTTACAGAAGAAGCAGAAGCCCTCGCTGGTGCTACAATCTCTGATCCTGGAGTAGCAAACAGCGCTTTGAGTGCGTCAGAGAATTTCTCTGAGCCCGTAAAGCTTGGGGAGCAGTCCATTTCGTCTCCGCACTCTTTGAAAAAGTCACTTCTGGAAAACACTGTTTCAAGTTCTGCGACTTCCGTCGCCTTCAATACGTTGCTTCCCTCAGGAAGTGACGTTACCCTACTTCCAGATCAAACAGTACTGGGTACCACCAAGTACGACCTTCGACGAAGAAAATAGAACTACAGCACGGGTTTTGCCTGTGCATCTGGAAAGAAAAAGTTATTGAGAGTTTATTCTCTTGCAAAAGGAAGTTTTTTTTGAAAAAAGGGATTCTGCTGGCTAGGGTTGGGGAAGGACTAAGAAGTCGCGCGACCGTAGTGTCGCCAGCAACGAACATTGGGGTCGTCGATTGAGAAACTACGATGCCTGCAACTCCACTGCTGCTGCTCGCATTGGACTTGTAAATAAGGGGGTGACCAACTCGGACAACGAACAATGTGCCTGGGCACCGAAAACGTATTGTTGTGTTGTGTTAATAATAATTGGAATTTGTATAGTTACTGCTGTGGGACTTTGGTACTTCGAAGAAATTAACCCTCTAAAACCTCTACTGCCAATTGAGATTGTACCTACTGCTTTGACTCCATCTGTACACCTTCACACTTTGTCACCGAGAGACTCCCAGCATAGACGAAAGTACCATAATAACACTTTAATGATAATAATGAATGCAACGCATGCCATTTTTAATAAGAGTAATTGCTGGATTTGCACCGATTTACCGCAACATGGGAACAAGGGGCTAGGATGGTATATTCACCCTTTACCTTTAACGACTGCTTGCTATGCCTCTCTTAGAGCACTATTCTTTGACCGTTGGAATGATAGCATCTCAGGGAACTTTGATGGAACTAATTTAAATGATTTTGAGAAACGTGAATTGACTCCCCTGGGATGCTCGCTTTTTGCAAATAGAAGTAAACCTAATGTTGCTTCTATTAGGTCATCTGATAAACTATCTCTTCCTTTTCAAACTCTAATTTCCTTTAAAATGGCTCCGATAGATGCAAATTCTGAAAATATTAGGGGTCTAGCAAGGGTACTGGAGAGAACCATCAACCGGACCACGGGTATACTCTACAATATGACACTAGAACAGAAAGCAATAAGATTGGTAGAACTCCAAAATCGGATGGCATTAGATGTCATCCTGGCAGAACGTGGTGGAGTATGCAAATTAGTGGGGTCCGCTTGCTGTGTTTTCATACCAGATTCCTCACCGAAAATTTTAAAAGCAATTCAGAACGTGCACATCCTTAGTTCAGAAGTGCATGTTCCTGTGGGAGATTGGAGTATTAGTGCTTGGTTTTGGGATTCTCTATGATCCTGGGTTTGGAAGGCGCTTTCTGTTATACTGGTTATTTTGGGAATCCTGCTATTCCTTTGTTGCTGTTTCCAATGTCTACCTAGTATATGTGCAATGCTATGGGGATGTTGTGCTCAGGTAGTGAGCACAGTAGGGCTCAAAATGTATGCCCCAGATACAGCATCTAAAGAGTTTGTATTACAAGAGGTTCTGATGAACAACCTAATGGCTATAGATATTACGGATAATGATTCAGGATGTATGGACGACAATGCATGGAGTTATTTACAAAGATATTAGAAATGATCTTAGCACTTGGCATAGGCCAAAAGGAGGGTTTGTCGGAATTGAAACAATATTATGCCTCCTATCGCAACAATTGTATGTGTATTGGCCTACGCCAAGTTGTCTAAACATCATATGCGAACAAACTCCACGGCAAGGTCTTGACCTTAGAGAAAGTAATGTAAGTCGCCATCTTGGATTTAGCTGCCATTTTAGGTTCTCTTGTCATATGGAAGTCACCCTGAACATCAAAATGGAGGCCGAATGACATTCTGAGTAAGATTCTGGCCATTGTGACCTCCATACACATGAATAATTAATATGCCTGCAGGCCACTTGTCGGGTTCGCGAACTGAGACCTTGTCCTACCGTTCACCTATATGTAAATGTACAACTATATCAGTGAAACTAATCAAAATGCATATATTAAAGGATTAACCTGGCAAGGAACCCATAGGCCCGGCTCACAGAATGGTTAACCTGTGAGAAGGTTGGCCAAGGGCTGGACAAAAAGTATAAAAGACCCAAGTATTCCAATGTACGGTCTCTCTCACTAACGCATTGAACTCTCGTTGAAGTGCGTTATGTTACTCTGAGAGCCGAATAGCTATCCGTTTGTCAATTGACTTTGGTAACTGTTGTAGCTTTTAAATAAAGCACTTGTATGTTCTTTGTAACCTGTGTTGGTGTGTTTCTTTCTGGGCTTCCCGGCCTCTTATTATTTTTCTGTTTCCACAGCACCTGGCATGGTCTTCCTCCTCACTTTAACACCCAATCTGCATTATATTAGATGGTCACAGGGAGTGGACCTTGCATCTTCCTGGACTTTTCTTCATCCGAGCTGCCTGATGGAGCAACCTAGGACTTAGGCAGCCTCTGCTTCTCCTTCACCTGCACCACTCTGGTGGCCCAGGGCTCCCTTCAGCATCCTGCCACTGAGGGTGTTGTGGACTTCATCCACCTTACTCCTCTCATCCTGGCATACACGGGTCGGGAGGATATTGTTCTCTGGCCCTTCCCTGACTGGCCGCATGGCTGGCTGATGCAGGGAATGGGTGGGATGACCATTTGGGGATGCCCAAAACAAAACCCAGACTGGGCTGCTCTTATTACTTCATAATGAGCAGCACCGGGCCAAGTTCATGGGACCTTCGTTGTGATGGGCCTAAATGGTATTTCCCCGAGCAATCCAACCGGTGTCATGGCTGCGTGCACACCCAGACTGCTACGATTCCAATGGTGGGTCACCTGTGAAACTCGATCCAGCATGGAAAGATCGTCAGGCCCTTGGGAGCAGCTCAAAGCTGCTGCCTCTCCTCTCACCCCGGGAGTTGTTTCTTTTTCTTTCTCTCCCACGTCTGCCTGTTTCCTTCTTGTTTCTTCCTTTACTGTTTCTCAAACTCTCTCTATTTTCAAACTCTTGGAATGTTTTCTCTCCTGCTCAGCCTATTTTTGGGCAGTGGAGTTCTGCCCCTATGTTTTTTTCTTTTCTTTTTTCTTTTCCCGTTAGCATTACATCGAACCCCATAAAGGCCATAACCACATGCAAACGCACACTACATAAAATAAGGTATTTTAAATCTAACCCTGGTGTCTCTGTCTTTATGTCTAGGTTTCCCAGAGGGGACACATATGTAGACTACCTAGCCAGAAAACTACTGAAAGAGGCGAGTGACATTTCCACCAGTTCCTGCGCATCGAGGAATAACCACACCACTTTTCACCTCATCATAAATGCCAGCCGCCGCGCGCTCCTGTGCCCCCGCTCCTGAAGTGGCTCGGAAGTGGCTGTTCGGCTCGGAAATGCTGATCCACTGATGTCAACCACCAGGGATAAACATGCCCCTTTTCATCTCGTCACAAAAGCCAGCCGCTGTGCGCACCTGCGCGTGCACTCCTGAAGTGCTTCAGAAGTGGCTGTTCAGCTGGGAAACGCTGGATCCACTGATGTCAACCCCCAAGATACGAATCCTCTGCAAAACCAACTTCAATTGCTCACTTGGATTTATACTGGACTATTAACACTCATGGACTTCATTACTTTGTTACTTTGTGGTAAGACCCAGTGCATAATACTCACTCTAAACACCCTATATTTATATTTCTTTAGGAATAACCACACTCCTGTTCACCTCGTCATTAAAGCCAGCCGCCACGCGCTCCTGCTCGTGCGCTCCTGAACACGTGCTCTTAAAGTGGCTTTGAGGTGGCTGTTTGGCTGTTCGCTGCTTGCAGCGCACCACCCCGTATCAGCCACCATAGACACTCCAACTTACTCTTACCTTTAAAGCGGAGACAATTGTAACACTCCTTAGGCAGCAACGCCCGTTCCACATCGTAGTGCTTTTAGCAGCGCGTCCAAAGTAGACTCCTCTTTGGTAAGATATCTGTTAAATCACGCAGAGTAACGTGGTGATATTGAACTGTTTATTCTCTTTTGCTTTGCATCTATGCATGTATTTTCTTAATTCTACTGTGACTGCATTTGTAAACAGAGGTTCTTTGGAACAATTCGAGTATAAACAGGGCAGCGCGCTTATGGTTCTGTGCACCATAGCTTATTGCTGGTGTACATTTCAATGTGTTGCCTGTGGTTTCTAATACTTGCATACCAATGAATGCTAGAATCTTTCTTGCTGCCACACACGCCCTTAACAAAATAAACCTCTGTTGTTAAAGGGGAACAGGTACATCATGTCAGCGATGTTGCGCAGTGGGCATATTGAAAGCAAATTCCCCACAAAAAATTGCAAACTTACTGCTATGGCCAATAAGGACTGCATAATTCCTTTACAAAACATGCCCCAACATAGAATGGATAATAATGGTGCATGCTTTCTACCTATGATCTCTAAGAAACAAACGCCCTGTCCCATTGTGCTCAGGCGGCTGACACAATGTGTCACGAAGTAGCTTTTGCATATGCAAAGGCACAAAATGCATCACTTTCTAACTTAGAAAACAAATTTGGTTTGAAGGTGGGTGAGACTCAAAGTGTACTTCCGCACACTCCCTGGAAAAACTTTTTGAATATGTGTGATGTGCAAGACAGCAATTCGACAGAAAATGCAAGGTGTGCTCCCTTCAGGCCGTTCCGCGATACATCGATAATGGCGCCAGCAATAGTCTATGAGCTATAGAAAAGGGTGGAGCTATCAGTGGGTCCCTCTACACCAGTTACTGCCCCCTTGGGACATATGGCCCAAGTGCACATTCACTGCACTCACCATCTTTCACCAATTCTAGCCCAATCTAAGCTTTTGGAGGTACTCCACTCTCAATCCCCCGATGAATCCCACACAAAGGGCTCAAAGGGGGGGGGGTTACCCAAAAGTACGACTGGTCAGGATTGATATACGAACACACCAAAGTGGGAGAGGGAAATAATAAACTGGGTCCGGACGATAAGCCATCAACTTTCTCTGAAGATCTTCAAATATTTCAAACAAACTATGCAGTAATATCAATAATTCTCAATCTCCTAGATCGAGTGCATGACTATACACACTGCGAACTTCGTGACATAAAAACGGCCAAAACACTTACACTTTCCAAAATCAATAAACTTGAGGGCTTCATATTTGCAGAAAACTATAAACAGGAGGGTGGTTGTATCTCTCCTCAGCCCTACAAAATAATTGCACAACACACTACAGCTACACAAACAGACATACTACCCACAATCTTACCAACCACTAAAGCTCATGTCCAGGAACCTCCGACCTTTGCATTTGCTCAGTCATTTGCAGATACTGCCAAAGTCACAACCTCTAAACTAACCATTCAAGTTTATACGCATGCACAACTATGTCAAATGGTGACTGCAAATGTGGAAAAAAATGACCAATTCCTTTTTTTTTTTTTTCAATCCAATGAAGGAACCACTGCAGAACAATACGATCGGGGCGGGGGGGGGTATGCTACAGCAGGAGGAAACTACCTCACATCCTGATAGTCCTTCAGTTCTACTTGCAAAACGCATCGCAATGAGTGATGAGTCACCTGTTGGGACATTGGAGGAAAGTGTTACCTACGGGCAATAAAAAGTCTGAACATGTGCAAAGCTGCCATGGCTGAGGAAATAAAAAAAAATAAAATTGACTCAAACAGAAAAGAACCAAAAAACCAAAAAAAATCGAAAGTGCATTTTGAAGAAAATGACTCTTTAGACCAAGAAACTCCAACTTCGGGTATTGCCATGAAAGAGGCAAACCTCGATTTGGGTGTAAACGAGGAGTTGTCACTTGAAAGTCGGCTTGCTCTGCAACCCAATTTGCTGGGTGGCCTGAAATCATTGAGGTTGGCTCCACCAAAACAAGGTATGCATGACAAACATCTGTTGAGAAACAACGCTAGCTCCACTTTAACCAAACATGCAATAGTTTGCATCCTCACTCACAGTGCCACAACAAACTCTTTTATCCACCTACTATAAACCAATGTACAGTAAAAAAGTGACAACAGGTAAAGAACAAGTGGTATTGGATGATAAATGGATGCCAGACGGGGTTGGCATGGGGTGCCAGTTGTCCTCTATTAAGATTCCACCTGGCAATGACAACAAGTCACTGTTTACGGGAGCTGTGTAGGAAAGGACAGCCTCGTTGACGGCATCCGCAGCACGGCAAACGTTAACTCCTCCTATTCCAGTCAGTGCTGTTTCCACTTTCAAACCTGCGGGTGAGATGATGACTCCCATTTCATGCAACCACAATAAAATAAAAGATAAAAATTCTGCAAATGATGTTCAACTTGAACAACACGGAAAAGGCAGAGCAAATCACACATTCCCAGATATCACCCATTCTCAGGTGGATCAGCTCCCCGGAAATTAATGGTGACAAATGCCTGAATCGTTCATTTATTTAGAGGCATTTCAGAAAATCCCTGCATTAAGAACACTTAGCTCTCGGGATATTTCCTGGATTACCCTTCCACCTCTTAACAACTATAGAATGGTACTGCAAGTTAAATCCACAATTATTGCAGAAGTAATTTGGATGCATACACACGAACTAAAAACGATAGTACTCGACCTTCATCCAATGACTTCAATTGAGGAAGCGATCATATTCTATGAAACTGCAGTAGTGCCACAGAAGACACCCCCACCATTCCCGACAGGTTCTCTAGCTACAGCTCCTCCAGAAGCCGCGGTTATAGCTCAATTAGCTGCAATGTCGGTAAACACCAAAGACGGGTCATGGTTATCTGTCCTGTTCAATCCATCCAAGACTGGGCAGGATATAAACCCTACATAGTAGCAAGAGTTCCTTGAGGGTGATGTCCTGGAATTCGTGCGGTACTAAAAATCTTTTATTCTGGGCCGATACAACAAACCTGCACATATTCATTGACATCATACTATGTCAAGAAACTATGTGACCTTCCCACTCCAAATAAGAAGTTTTATTGCATTCCACTCTGAAGCAATGCGAGGTTTACAGGGCAGGCCCTCGGGTTGACTGGCTATCTTCCTTAATAATAATTTGTCTGTTAAACATTGCAAGATCTACACAACTCTGCTCTACTTGGCATTAGTTGTGGACATTGAGGACTCTGTTGATGGCCTCTATCTGCTTGTCTTCGTTTAATACAAACCTCTCCAAATGCCATTAGAGCTTGCATTTCAACAACTAACAGCTTTATTTGATGAAGTCTTCTTTGAATGGTCAAATTGCAAGCTAATTTTGGGTGGGGAAATCAATTCATGTTGTATTCCTGATTTATATCCAGAGATGCCCACTGATCATTCACTTAAACTCTCCCCTTCACTTAAAAGAGGAGCCTGATGGTTTTCCTACTTTGTCCATTGGGAAATTTATTTTATACCTTTTCAAAGGGGAGGGCACTGTGATAATACAAAATATTGCATCGACCCCCAAGCAGTAACAGGCAATCTATTAGCAGTGTCCAAAGGTATTGAGCTCACCACTTCAGCAAGCAGTGATCATAGTATATTAACAGGACTCTTTGACTATGAAATACTGTACATGTGGAAAGATCCCTTTCAGACACTGCTGATTCCTGATCGTGTGTGGGCTTTTCTTAGGTGGAATCCCTATATGTGTGATAAAATTAACTTGCTTATTACTAAGGAGATAGGCAGGTATTTTTGTAGCACCCCAACGACCATGGATTTCGAGCTAAATACACAATGCATAACTGGTATAATTAAAAATGCAATTTTATCATTTATTAGAACCCAAGATCACTCCAATAGAAATAAAAAACATTCTCAAGTGTTTAGTTATGATCTATTGCTGGAAAAAAAAACATAAAAATAAGTTGCTAAGACAGTTTAAGACGCTATCCTTGGAAGAGTTGGAAATGCAAGCTCTAAACAGGCAAATATGCAATAGCTATCGGAATAAATGCAAAAATTACAAAGCCTATTTACATCTCAAGACGAATCAGGCTATGATAACCAATCTTTGCAGGAACGATAGACGCTCTACATGGGTGATATTACGAGGTGACCCACTTAACACAAAACATATGCAAACCTCTAACATTTCAGAAGAGGCTTGGACATCCTTCTTTCGAGAGAAATCCCAGCTCCCCATGAGATTTGCCAAGGGACAATCGAAATTCACCACTGCTAAGATCACTCATCCTGTAGGTTGGTCTACTGAAGACATCACCTGGGCCATTGGCAAATTAAATAACTCCAAAGCCCCCAGCCCCGATTGCATTGTGTTTTAAAAAGAAACCCCACTTTATGGACTGAGATTATAGAATTCCAATATGAAGAAATAAGAACTACCTCTGTTATCCCGAAATCCTGGGTAAAATCTATTGTGGTCCCTATGCACAAAATGGGCAGTACTACCAACCCTGAAAATGTTCGACCAATTGCTCTAATAGATGTGGGAGCAAAGGTTGTTTCCATCTTCCTGCTACTTGAGCTTCAGCTTCATATATGCCAGCGTAAGATATTGTTGCAATTCCAGATAGGCTTCCAGGCCTGAATGGGCACTGCTCTAAATGCCACAGTCGTAGCCCACCTTCTAACCAAAATGTTGGATTCTGGGCATTATATATGGCTTCAGTTGATCTCTCGGCAGCTTTTGACTGCGTAATAGGCACTGTTCTATGGGAAAAACTAGAATGGAAGAGAGTTCCCTTGCATCTTTTACATCACAACACCTCCTATTTGGTAAAGTTGGATAGCTCGGGCACTTCTACACAGCCGATACCCACAGAGGTTGAGGTTAAACAGGGATGCAACTTGGCAGCGACCCTGTTTAACCTCTACCTCTGTGACATAGATGAAATATGGTCTAGTGAAATATTATATCCAGCAAGGCTTGGCCATCTTAAAATCCAATGGCTTGCCTTTGTGGATGATATTTTAATATTCGATCGAACACCCTGTGGGCTGCAGAACAAGCTTGACATCTTTGCAGCCTACTTATACAGACACAACCTGAATTGGAATATAAACAAATCAGGAATTCTAATCTTTAAAAACCTTTAAAAAAAGATGGATACCACAGCGTGGAACCTGGATGGAGTTCACATCTCGGTGGATACATCCCTTAAATATCTTGGCTATGAGGTGATTGATTCCAATTCAAGGAAAATGTGAAGGGAAAGCCTTGAAGCCAAAACAAATACCCTAGGTACGCAGATGTGGATGGTGTAATCGAAATTTTGTAAATTTTCTATGAGTCCCTTAATTGATTTCTACATACTTAAGGTAAAGGCAATATTATTATATGGGCTGGACTTATGTCTATTAAACATTGACACCATGCTAGACCAAATACAAGGCAAATAGTGGAAGCACACCTTACACCTTGCCGACTCACTCCCTGGCGTCAACTTACAAACCTTGCTAAAATTCTCTATCCCCCCTGAAGAATCCTTGTATGAAGAATTCTGTACTATGATTAAAACAAGAAATCCACCTTCGGTGGCAGGATTGTATGACTCAATGGTCCATGAGTTCAAAAATGTGAGAGATAACATCATCCGTAAAGCTTTCCACTAGGCTTCTTTGAGTTTCCTATATAAATCTGAGTAGTAGGGCTAGGCAACTGGCTCCAAAAACTGCACTCAGAGGTGCTGTATAATTAATGAAGATCATTTAATGGTTAGACAATACATTATTGTAGATATTGACATATTCATTTTGTGAAACAGCATTCAAGCTTCTGTGAAGCCCTTTTCTGATTATGGCAGTCTCAGAATTACTACTAAACTCGATTACCATTAGCATCGCCTGGTCCCACAGATTTAGAGTGGCACTATAAGTAGTCGTAGGGTTGTGATAATCCACATAATTGGAGTCAAGAAGACTCCATGAGGATTTCAGCTGGAATAACCAGAAGCAGTAATTCCGCAAATGGTAATTCTACTGATTCATTAATGTTTGGCAGTAAGAGGATTTACCTCAAGCTTCTTTCTGGTGGTAAATTCTCCACCTTACCACCAAACCTGTAGTATCCGCACCGCCATCTTTATATTGTTTTAATATTGTATTTTATTGTTTAACATGCTGACCTGGATGAGACCAGCAGAATGCTGTACAGCTTATAGGTGGCAGGCATTAGGGCTGGCATCGCTTAGCATTAGCGCAGTATTGTGAGATCTGTGCGCTAGTATGTGTGTCCATTGGAATTAGTCCTTGGTCAGGTGTTGTTGAAAGAGCCTTGTTTTGAGGATTTGTGAAATTGGAGACATGTGGGGGCATTCCGAGCCAACACCGGGATGAAGTTCCAGAGGGTGGGTGCATGACAAGTGAAGGATTGTTTGCGGTTCCTCTATTTGCGGATATGTGGTGCTTAGCCGCGAGGTACACTCGTGTGATACATGCGACTGCTTTGTAGATGATAGACACAGTCTTGAACAGTATTCTGGCTTGGAGTTGAAGCCAATGCAGTTTGCAAAGGATGGGAGTAATTTAGTCCCATTTCCATGCTTCAGTGTGGTGGACAGCTTTTAGGGAAACTGCATGTTTTGCTGGTTTCCGTTAGCTTCTAACCTCATCCTTAAGCCCCCTGAAATATGTTCCTGATTGCTTTTTTCCATGATATATCATCGTGAAGCTGTGTTTCTGTCTTTGATAGTGTATCTATTATTCTTCTTCCTCACCAGTAGCCATTTCTCTTATATTTTCCAACCTGTTTGGTTACAGGTCTTGCTCTGTTGGACAATGTCCTTGAATCTGGTATTCCCAAAACCAATAGTGCAAAAGGGCCAGTTGTTTGATCGTTGATGTGACAATATAGATGACAGTTTCTGTAACTATTATCTTCTAAGCTTCTTCCCTTTCAAAGTGGATTTTTTTGTAAACAGAATTACATGTAAATGTAAAGGAACAGGTACAAATGTTCAGTCAGATGTTACATTTATATTTCAATAAGTGTTGTTGATATAGTCCCATCCACAAAATAAGTGGAAACAAGAAATGCTGAACAACATACAAAGCAACAGTCCAGGCTTAGAGAACTCTTTTCACATTAAACTGGTTTCTTTGCAATTGTGATATAATCATTGCACCAAACTAAAGTCTGTAAAGTAGATATTGGTGGTCTTGTGCCTCTATGCCCAAAATGTTTGAAGAGATTATGAGAAAATAGTACAGCTGGATTTATCATAATGATAATGGTGAAATGTGTGTATAGAAATGTCCCAAAGGAAGTATATCTGTGGTTTTTCTATTGCAAGCCAGGATGAAGGAGCCAATACCCATAATTTGCCTGATCTAGTTGCTTGTTTGACATATTAAATATCCTCTTTGACATGATATGATATTATGACATCTTGTAAAACATCCAGACCCAAGAAGGTGTGGTCACAGCCCATAGAAAAGTGGATACAATTTTGTCTAGAGCTTTCAAAATTGCAGAAATATATTGGGACATTGGCCAAGAAACCCACAGTTTTTGGTGTTAAGGCCATTTTGAAAGATTTCTGTCTGTATGACCAGGTTAAGAACAGTACAACCCATATAGCAATATAGGATTAGATCTCAACTTAAAATCAAATCTGTGTTAGTAACCCTGGCTTGTTTACTTTATTATTAATTTCTTTCCTTATATAAAACATATTTCAAGGAACATATATGTATGCCCTGTTCAGCCATAAAGATATCACGAAATTACAAGTGTTTGTCATCTAAAGCATGAAAATATCTTAATCATCCCCGTACATCATTAGGAATGTATGGTGGATATTAAGATATGTCCATGTTTTCAGGTGACAAAGATTAGAATGTTTCTTACCACTCCCCTGCAAGCACCTATCCGTTACCTTCCACAGCTGCAATTGCACATTATGAACATTCACAAGGCATAGTAGGTGTGTCTACCCTCCCTTTTATTCCCATTGTTTGTAAAATGAATTAATTTATTCATTTATCTCTGTTGTAATGCATTGTCTACCTTCCCCTGTCCCCACCCTGTTGCATGTGGGCGCTTTGAAACAGTTTTTGCTAACTGTATAAGCACCTAACAAATTACCAATACATAAATAAATGCATAAATAGAGGTTATGTTACCAAAAGTTAGAACACACACGGTCACCCAAGGGCATCATGGCGTGAGAAGGAACACAGTAGAAAAACGCTGTACAGTAGCCTAGAAGAGCTTAGTTTTTAAGAGATGATGAAAGTGTAGGTGGTTCTCGACCCGCCTTAGAATGATGGTGAAACCATTCCACAATTTGGCCGCAGAGACTGAGAAAGCTCGTTCCCCAGTCCTTACATTGCTGAATTTGGGAAAAGCCACCAAATGTGTGTTTGCAGAGCGGAGCGACTGACCAGGCACATAAAGCTGAAAGGTATCATGTAGATATTCTGCACCCTGATGAAAGAATGCTTTGTGCAACGAACACAGATACTTAAATGCATTCCCTTTTGCAACTGGCAGCCAATGAAGGGTACGGAGCACAGGACTGATGTGGACCCATATCGGATAGAGGTGGCCACCCTAGCTGCCAGATTATTTAGGCACCGAGGGTGAAGATGGATAGATAGATAGGGTAGTACTCCATAGAGTACACATAGCAAAAAGTGACTGATTGTGCATACTGCTTTCACCTGAGCGGATATAGAATGAGGCAGAGAGGTAAACAACACAATTCTTGACCACTGTCACTGGAGAAGGTAAAACACCAAAAGCAGTGGGGCAGAAAGAAGAGGACCAAGGAGCAGAATCAAGTGAAGAACCCACCAGCAGAATCGTAGTCTTGTCCCCATTATGTTTCAGTCAGTTGATGCCCATCCAGCCCCTCATGGCCAGCAGGCGCTCTCACAGCCGGGAGGACAACTCAGATTGGTCAAGATCTAAACAGTCCAATATCTGGGTGTCATCGGCATATGAGTGGCACCGGAAGCCGTGGGAGCGGATGAGGCGAATCAATGACTGAACATAGATGTTGAATAATATTGGGGACAAGGCAGAGAGAGCCCTGTGGAACCCCACAGGGAAGAGAGCAGGAAGAGGCGGCGAATGGGGGGAGAGATATGAATTGGGCTCTACCAAACAGAAAGGTTGACATCCGCACCAGGACTGGTCCACAAAGGCCTGCTGATGCCATGCAGGACCCAAGGGGAACAGGTTGAAAGGCCGCTGACAGATTTAGCAATATCAGGGCTCCCACTTCACCCTGGTCAACCAGCATGGTAAGGTCATCAACAACTGACACCAGGACACTCTCTGTTCCATGTCGATGTCGAAAGCCTAACTGAAAGGACTCAAAAAAGAGAGACTTAAGAAAAGAAGAAAGCAGTGGGGAGACCAAAGATTCCAACAGTTTCATAGCAGCAACAGAAGTGACGTTTGTTTTTTAAGGACTGGGAATTGTTTTTGAGCACATGGATAACCATTGCCTGCTTAGGATTTTTAGTAATTTAAGTTAGCACCTCCCACAGTCCAAGAGCATACAGTCCTTTCTCCAAAGCACATACAGTTCTTTCTCCAAAGCCGAGGGGAAAAAAAAAAAAAAGGGAGAAAAAAAAAGCTCAATCACCTGGACCTAACGAGTCAGGCACTGCAAGGGGTTACACAGAAAGACTTCCTCCTTGCGAAAACGGCCGTGCGAGTGAGGTTTACTGTGACAAATTCACAGAGAAGATTTTCCAGGCGGCACAGAAACAGCTAGCAACTTAGTCCAGAACAGCCAACAGTCCTTTGCGGTGCTTCGCGGTGCGCGGCGCGGGTGCGCCGGGAAGCCGAGGATAAAGGGAGGCGTAAAGGGCGTTGCCAAGCGTGGGCCAATCACGAAGTACCTGGACCTAACGAGAGTCAGGCACTGCAAGGGGTTACACAGAAAGACTTCCTCCTTGCGAAAACGGCCGTGCGAGTGAGGTTTACTGTGACAAATTCACAGAGAAGATTTTCCAGGCGGCACAGAAACAGCTAGCAACTTAGTCCAGAACAGCCAACAGTCCTTTGCGGTGCTTTTTAGTAATGATGCCCAATTGACAAGACAGGTTAACTGCTGTGGTAACCCAAGGAATGATAGAGGGCATAATATCCTTAGGTACCTTCAGAGGTACTGGATCAGAAGGGGCTGCTGACTTCAGCAGGCTTGTTGCCCTGGAAATGTCTTCCATGGAGAACTCAGGGAAATGATATCATGTTGAAATATTAGAGGTGACAGCATTAGCTACAGTAGTATTGACAGGAATCGGGGCACAGGACTCAATAAAGTTATGAATATCTGGAATCTTTGGTACAAAAAACTCAGATAATGAGTCACAGAGCCTTTGAGTGGGCTCCACGATGGGGGTGAAGTGAGCAGAGGAAGAAAAAGACGTAACCCCCGAGAATAGATCTTTGGATTGGTTAAGCGCAGATTCCACTTTAGATGTGAAATAATATTGTTTTGCAGTCTGGATAAATACGTGAAATTTGAGAGTAAGTTGTTGATAGGCCAACTTTGCTTTGTGGCTGTAAGACAGATGCCACATAGGCTCTGCTTGCCTAAATTTCAGGCAAGCAGGCTTTGAGCTCAACTGTAACCCATGGTGCAGATGTGTGTATCTTCGGCCTGGTGGCCTTAGAGGGAGCCACCAAGTTGGCAACATCCTGGAAGGTCTTGGAAAGAGAAAATAGATCAACCAACAGGTTGTTCTGACACGCCTCCTTGATGAAGCATGCCATGTGAGAAAGGGTGGCAGCATGCCAGCTACGTTTCATGACAGCAGGGCGTTGGCAGAGCACTTTAAAATATATCAATATATCAACCAGTGGTCAGATCATAACACTTGCCTCGCCAAAGCCACAATAATGGTGGATTCGGCAGAACAGATGAGATCAAGAGTGCCACCCAAAACATGGGTAGCTTCGAGTACAATTTGGTGAAGACCAGGGTCAGTAATAGACTGAAAAAACTGAGCCAGTCTACGAACAAGTGAGGCGTTATTTGTGATGTTAAAATCTGCCAAGATCACTAGATTGGTGAACCTAACTTGGTGAGAGAAAGCCAGATCTAAAAGGGGGGATGAAATGCAGAATAGGAGCCTGCAGGATGTTATACATTCAGAAAGTGTATGGAGAAGGATGCATCCACTGCCAAACGAACAAGCAACACTTTGATACCCATATCCCTAGTGCTCTCACAATGTGTGGAGGAGGGACATCCTGCCGGCAATGCTTGTAGGTGAGAAACAGAGAGAGTACTACAGCCGAATACGAGCCTTAGAGCCACCAGTGATAGCACCAGTTACAAGGAGATTAGGGAAACCAATAAAAATGTAAAATAATAAAATTAAAAAACCACAGAGCGGCGTGAAGGCAGGAAATGAGGCACCAGTCAGGAATGGCACCCGGACCTAAAAGGAAATTAAAAAGTGAAACCAGGCAAAGCAAATAAAAAAAAATATAAAAGGCTCCGAAGGCTCAGGCCTTAGCGTGTGCATGGGATATAATTATGTATTTTTGTAAAAATATAGAATTACAAATAAAGGAGACCGGCTCAAATATGAAAAAGTATGCTTTTGTTTGAAGGAAGTACTCAATATGTAACTGCATTTATCTGTAGAAAGCACAGAATACTTAAAAATTAACAGCACACTTTATTATATTATTGCGAAAATCTCATTGAAATTGCTGTTGATATAGTGCTGGTAGCCCTTTTTTTGGATACAGACAAGATACCCTGGTATATACTAAAATAAGGGATATTTTTATGTGAATGTTTTTACTGTCCTCAGTCCTAAAGTCAAATTTAAGTTTTAACTGCTGGGGTTTAATCACGTCAATGCAAAAAGGACAAGCATACTTCAATAGCTTGAGGGGAGGCAGATTTTATTCAGAGGGAGAACTTCTGTTTTGTGCCAGTTGGCTTTGAATCCTTATATGTTAACATAGTCATTAATTAGGGACATGAAGACCAGAATTGATGTTTCAGAGTTAGTACCGTTATTCAAATTGTGGTTGACATATGCCGGAACTTTAATCACATGCGTCTTGATATGGATGCCTTTTATCAGGGAGAGAGCTCAAGTCCTCATCATTAGCATATCAGAATGGCTGATGAGACATCCCTGGTGATACCTCATGTGATTTTAAAACTAGATGAAATCAGTCCATTGCCATTAGAGTTTGGAGTACAGTTTCTCTACCAATTCTAAAAGTTCAGGCCCAAAGCCCAACTATATTAGCGTGCCTTTTAAATAGCCCTACTCAACCTGATCAAATGAATTTCAATCTCCAAAGCTGCCAAGGGTTTATTGTTAGTGAAGTGCAAAACAGTAATAAGCATTCTTGTGCTATCCAACACTGGTCTTCCTTTAACAAGGTCAACTTGGTCGGAACAGATTAGAGTGCGGAAAACTGTATTGTTTTTGGCCACTATACATTTTTATATGATTCCGATTGATGAAAGAAATAAAGTGGTAGTTTGACTGTAAATGTGGCCCTCTATTTGACTTGGGGAATATGACCATGCTGGCTTTAAAAATCTTTTGTTGGTAGCTGGTTACTTTATCATTGCATATGCGTGTGAATAACTATGTCAGGAAAGAAATGCATAAGTCAAAGGGAAGCTCCACTGGTCTTGGCCATGTATGTCTTGTCAAGGATTACGTCACACAATTGCTTGTTACATTTTTGATGAATGCACTGGTGGTTAACCAGATCCTTAATGTTGTAAAAATGAGCAGGTCAAAAGAGTGGCAAGGAAACACCAGACTAACCAGATTGGCTGAAAAAACACCAAACCTGATGCTACAGAACTCAAATACACAGTTTGACATGATATAGGGTATTGTGGGCACTGCCGTTGGTGGAGCGATGAGATGAGATATGGATTCACAGGTGAATGATACTAGAATGGCTGAAATGTCCTCAATAGACAAAAGAGGGCTATGCCAAAGAGACAGAAAGAACACAGGAATTTAGAGGGCTCTGTATGGAGGGGATCCAAGGCAAGAAGGATAATTGGAAATCCAAAGGAAGCGTAGGTAGGGAGAAGGCAGAATGCATGGCAGGAAGGATTATATGGCCCCCGTTTTTCTCCCTTGTGCCGTAAAATGTGTGTATGGAATCTTTGATACTGAAAAGAAATGTATTATATGGTGGATAGCGACTCTAAATTTAGCTCCTGAAGAATGTTCTCCAAATAAAGGGTAGATGAACAGAAGCATGTTGAGCAAGATGTCTCAGAAAGTTATATGTGTCTAGCATTCAATAGAGGTAATTTGATCGGATATTTAGAATAGAAACATCTGTGAAATGTTTGTTACAGTCACAATAGCACTTATAAGTAAGTTTGTGGTTTGCACAAGAATATGAATTTTGTATGTGTGATGTTTTATATGTGATGACATTTTTTTCAATTTTCAATTTTTGATAAGTCAATAAAATATTTTATGAATTCGTTTTTACAAAAAAGCTTTTTGGGTAAATGTTGCCACATAGTACATTTGGATGGTTGTGTGAGACCCGAGAGATTCTATCACTACAGTGTACCTCATTTTACCTGACCTATTCTTATTTTGTGGTCATATATTAAGTTTGGGCATGGGTCAGGTCTACATGCACTATGGTGCAGGTATTCCCCAGAGTTCCCCCGTTGTCTTTGGGTAATTTAACCTTTGCACCTCAGATTTAAAACATCATAATTGTTGGCTATACAAACTTAAGAATACGCCATATCTGGTTATGGTATTGTGACTGTTAAGGGCACTCAATTTCGAAAGCCAGACCAATCTGATATCTTAGAAATTGCAACTCTGTGAACTCAGACCAGCTATGAGAGGGCAATGTGTATTGATGGCAGCCTGGATGTCTGTACTGCTCACAGTGTGATAATAACCAGGATCCTGACTTCCTATGATTCCACAGAAGGACGGTGCCACCTCCCCTAAGGCTGAGGTGCTCCCACCATGTGATCTCGTGGGAACTCCAAATAGACACTAACCTAACAATGGCCAGCCTCACACCAGTTGCTTAACACCAAATAACCATACAAATTGTAGGCTTTGAAACAGGTTGGAGTTAGAGAAGCTGGAGAGGAAAAGTAGTTCTGGGGAAAAAGTTCAAAAATCTTGGTTTTCTATTGTGCTCCCTGTCCTTCCTGTCCCCTCATTTCATGTAGAACAACACACTTTGTGTATGATGCAAGAAGGGAAGGATCACTTGTTATAGAAACAGGAATTGGACCCCTGACAGCAGGTTTGCTTTTGTGGTCTACTTTTATTTATTTTTAAGATTTAAACTAAAATGACCTAAAACTAAAGCACAGCTTGATTGAAGTTTGTGATGCTGCTGTTTCAGTTCTACAAAATGAAGGAAAATAGCTTTCTTTGGCTAATGCAAATTGACCACATTCGCCTGTGGGCAAGGTAATCATGAACAATCTTCCCGCTTTTACACATTGTTCAAGGGGTGGTGCTGGGCTTTATTTTCCAAGCCTAAACTTTACACTAAATTACAGAGCAAGAATTTGGAGCATGTTGTTAAATTCAGTATCTTCTTAATGCAATAGTGTGTGACTAGTTTTCTTTTTTTTTTGCAGGTTTATGTTTGATTTGTTACCCACATCTTCTGCAATTAAGCCATGTATTCAGATTGGCAAATGACGAACACTCCTATAAAACCTGGGCATACCATGCCAAGCTAAGTCCTATTGATCAGGTGACTGAAAGGTCACACATAAAATATAATAATGAAAATCTAAATCTCATTTTCAGCACATAAGATGCATATGTAATGGGAAAATTAAACGGATATTCCATTAACATGAAACTGAAAACACGATTAAACTATCCACTTACACTTTGAAAACCAATTGTCTTAATTGAGTTTGCAAAAAAGAATCCATCACTTAGGTTTCTGTTACTCTTTTATGTAAAAAAAAGAAAACTCATTAAATGTTCTTGCCAATTCATGGTCTTTTGACATAATGTTCCAATAGTTAAATATTATTGCTTTGATGAATAGGCTCACCAGTCCATGATTAATGATACTTACGTTTCTTTGAGCATGAGATGTTGATCTTTGAATGTTCAGTAACACAATTCTATTACGTTTTGCTGGTCCATTTGTTTCCATTGCTAAAATTAATCTTGGTAACATCTTTTTTAAAGGGTTCAGTAATGATTCGTATTTCTTGTGCTTGCAACGCTATTCTTTTGGTTTTAGTAATTGTTTAAAAAAAACAGAGGTTTTCATACATACTTCATAGAAGTCCAGAATGCAGCAGCAAGACTCTTTCTAAGACTAAGCAAGGGGAAACTCATCACTCCAGCACACAGACCACTACACTGGCTACCAGTAAAGAAAAGGATCTATTTCAAAACACTCTCCAATTAGCAATTTGAGTCCAAGGTGAATACTCCCTGCAAGACAAATCCTCCATCTGCAGACCAAACAGAACCCTGAGGTCTAACCGTGAGATACACGTTGAATCAAAAGGTTCTTCAACATTTAAATATGATGAATGAGCATTATCAATTATCCCAACAAAACTGTGAAACACCCTCCCCAACAGAATAGGAACAAAAGAGGAACACATGACCTTCCAGAGAACAGTAAGAACATGGCTGTTTAATATGCTGATTTAACTGTGAAGCCATGGGCCATTGATGACAGACTATCATACAATGCTAACCAGCACACACTGGATTTCAATTATCAAACAAGCTGGTTGTGTGACTGTGACTTATCCCAATGCCATCCACTAACCCACAGTAAAAATAACATTACTCCTGCAAAATTGCCACATGCAAACCAACTATACCACACATGACACATATCACCACCCCCACTCTGACACCAAACTATAGAACACCACACCTCCTCCAGTAACTGAACCATCTCAATGTGGCCACTGCATCCTTACACCATGGGCACACATGACCTCCCATATGGATGCAAACGGCTTGCAAACTCACCAAACCAGAGCTCCCATAAGCAAATCCACACACTGTGGTGAGTTTTTCAGAACTGAAGCTACTACAACATAGCAACAGCACATGTCCGCTGTCACATCTGATTCCACTAGCAAACCAAACCCTCTCTAATTTTCAGATCTGATGGAGCACCTAGAGATCATGTAAATGTCAATGATGCATGGTGAAGACATGCCCACAAATGATCACGCCCGAAGGAATACATCCTGCTAGGGAAGAAAGGCAAAGAGATTCTTGCAAGGATAACAAGTTTTAATCACAAAATAATAGACATGCCAGCAAAGAACTCGGCTGCTCAATAACATTCTGCAAAAAAATAGCACATGCATAATGTTAGAAGGAAACACATTGTCACTAATGATGTCATAAAACAGTAAAAACCCATGTGGCGGGTTGGTGAGACCAGGATATGGGGGTCCTGCTCCATAGGCAATACGAGGCAGCTATTGGTCCCAGCCCCATCCGTCTTCCATCACGTGGGGTCAGCTAGGCTCACCATCTCCAAGGAACCAAGGTCCAGTTTGCAATTAGCTACTATGTAAGACAATGCTACTCTATCATTATGGTGTGCCACTGGGACGCTCGGGGACTGGCACAGGGGAGGCTTAAGATCATGCTGACCCAAACATTCTTCAATCAGTCCATATCGCACTCTCCACACCCAAGGCATTCACCCTCGCGTTGGACTATAATTTATTCATCCTTTTTTTTAGATCTTTTATGACCACTGGGTTTATGGTTGGTGGTCTGGAGTCACCTGCTATCGCGGAATTCAGGGGTCTTGGACTGGGGCATTTGTGGGTGTAATAACTCATGGTGGGCTGGTTGGAAGTCTGCTTTTGGCCTGGTGTGATAAACGTGCATTGCAAGGCACCTGGTACTGTCTTGCGGCGTTGCAGGGTGCATTCCTTCTTGGGATAACACATATTAGCAACAGTTATGAAACAAAGGAAAGTTTCTTTGGTAGCTAGCAGCGTTGGTCTCTCTATCATCAGCCCTTGGGCATGTTCAGGTTTCTTGATTTGGTCTGTGTTTACCATGCAGCCATAGAGGGACGAATGTTTCTATCATAACTAAAATGGGTCTTCCTTATATATGTGCACTAAGACTACGGTTTGTATTTCATGTAATATTGTATTTGTGCAGGATTTCTTAGCACACCCCCTTCCCCCTGGTACATCGTAAGTGTAGTTATGGGATTCACCTTATTGTAAAGAGCCTAGGGGCGTGGGGGAGGTTCATTTCCTTCACAACATTCTACAGTAACAAATTCTTCTGAATACTTGCACTCCTTTTCTCTTTTCACTGCTGCCTCATAAGGTAGTTTTTATTGGCATCCAAGCTCTGCACACTGAACACAAACCTGTTCCTGCGTGTGCATATTCTTCAAGTGTGCATGTCATAAAAATGCATCCTCCATCCCCAGCTAGACCTACCCACACTTTGTTATAATTTTCACGTTCAGGAGTGGGAGCTTGTATTCTAGAGCACCTTGTTTTATCTTTGGTGCATGTATCAGTAAGAGGAATAGGAGATTCCAGCGCTCTAATGATTTTGAATAGTTCTGTGTGCCAGATTTGACGTTGATGATTCTGTTGTTGAAGGATACACTTTTGGATTCCAGGATGGCTTGTTTGTATCCTTTTGCAGTTTTTAGGAAGATGTCTCTATTAGAACTGGACTGGTGAGGTGTGCTTGGGGCTTGGCTTTCTGTAATTTCTACTGAGCAATAGCGTCAATAGCTCGGTGGAGCGTCTGGTCCATGAAAGTGAATGGGTCTGTTGTAGTTTTCGATTGATTTATGATAGGTTGGAGGAGTGGGAGTGTGTTTTTTTATGAGATGTCTTTGTTATATGTTGTTAGTGCTGGAGGAGCTGGCGTTTTAGCTATGTGGGGTTGTGTACCAGATTGTCTGGTGAACATTATAGAGTGGTGGTCTCTCCAAGTGCAAGATGAACTGGAAATGATGTTAGTTTCACAATTAAGGTCGGCAATCCAATTGAGGATTCTGCCTTTGTTATGCGTGGGTTTGGTTACACGGTGGGAGAATCCTAGTTCTGAAATGGAGTTGGCTAATTTGTTGGCAGCGGTATCATTGGGGTCCTGGAAGCCAAGTTTGAGGTTGTCTAATAACATTATTTGTTTGATGTCCGTTGCAAGGAGTTGTAGCATTTCGTCTTCAAATGAAGATATGTGTCCAGGTGGTCTATAAATCACATGAATGTTTAAGGTGCGTGTGGCTGAGAGAGGGAGTTTCAGAGAGACAAATACAGCAGATGGGAGTGTCTGGTGGGGGAGGGCTCTCAAGCTAAGGACAGTTTTTCTGATGATGGCGAAGCTGCAACCTTTAGAGGTTTCCCTGTCAAGTCTTGTAATCATATAGTCGTCTGGGATGGCTAAGGCGAGTGAAGGGTCTGCTGCGGCATGCAGCCAAAGCTCTGTTATGGCGAAAAAGTCTAGATGATTGGCAGTAATTAGGACAGCCACGTCTAGGGCGTGTGCTGTCAATGACCTGGCATTGATGAGTGCTCTGTTAATCGGAGTGGTTTTATTGCTAGTTATAATCAGGCTGGTTAGGGTCTTTGTAGAAGGGGATGAGCCAGGGTTCGTGGAAGTCTTATATGGCTTCCTTAATGTAGTCGTTGTAGTTTTGGTCTTGGTTGACGGTTTGGTGGTAGGGGGTTGAAGGTGATGTAGCTTAAGTCTAGATCCTAATCTAAGATTCCTAGCAGATAGGGTGCAAGGTTGGTTAGGTGTAGGACTGGCAGCATAATGTTGAATCCATTGGGCTGGTGAGAGAGTTTTGGTGACATTTGCTGGAGTAGGGGACTGATGCAGTTGGGGAGTCAGTGGAGGTAAAAAACTGTGCAGGTGCTATGGAGTGGCGAGGTAGAGTAGATGCCATGGACAAGGAGATAGTGCTCTTGGTGCAGGGCAAGGTAAGGTCAGACATCGTGCTAGAGTCATGCTTCATCTTGCAGGGCATGAAGGCTTGGGCTTGTAAGATCACAAGAGTCAGTATGTTCAAGGTGAGGATAGTAAGTAGAGACCACTTCTGCAAGGGGCTAGGGT